>NW_027362768.1:373877120-374477120 GCF_046119375.1 Phyllobates terribilis | reverse complement strand
TATATCTATCCATACTTCTATCCATCAATCCATCCATCCACCCATTCTAATAGATAGACAGGTTTTCTGAAAATAAAAAAACAAACAAAAATGTCAAATGTTTCCATTCAATGACAGAGAGTAGAAAGCTTGAAAATGTTGAAGTCTTAAAGTACAAAGTTCCCGCTTCATCATTACATTTTTGCCATTTTTTTGTGTGAACACCTCTAAATTAATGACTTTCTGATTTGCGACAAATTCATTTGCGCCATTTTTAAAACGTGTCTCTTGTTGGTTAGTTCATTTTCCGATTCTTACCTCCTTGTGACTTCTCCAAATGTTTTAGATGGACTAAAAAAAAGCAACTTTTTAAAAAAGTTGCACTTTTTTGCACAGTTGTACTCCAGTCATCCCCTCCCGGAGTGAATTTTTTTGGATGCCAGAATTTTTTTTGTGTCATTTTGTGGATCACACAACTTTTTGCTCTAAAAAGACGCCAATAAAAAATTTAAAGGCAAAAATAAAGACCATTTTTTGGGGCAAAATTCATGAACCACGTGCTCCATTTTGAAGAATCTGGTGCCAAAAATACAGCAACAAACGCCACAAGACAAAAAAGTAAAGTCACTTTAAAAAAAAAAGGCAAATCATGAATCAGAGCCAAAGGTTTTTTTGTTATAAAGTTCCAAAAATTGAAGCTTGCATAGCATGGGAGCATTTTGCAGTTTTGGGGTCTTATTGACTTTTTGGAAGACAGATGTTAGTAAGTAAGAAGAGTGATGAGCGGCCGCTGCTGCAGGGTGTGATCGGGGAATGTCAGGACCCCTGTATTTTATTTGATCTTCACTTTATGTGTTCCCCCTCCTGCTGGCATTTTTTGGGAATTCTCGTTCTCGCAGGCAGGGACGGACACATACAGACAGACAAAAGAGGCCCCTGTGCAAGTACAATATATGGGTCCCTTGCAGCCCAATATCCCATCCCAATGCATAGTTCCACCTGCTTTAGATCTGGATGTGGCCCCCTGACCTCCTGGGCTCCTGCTGCACATGTTGCACCAATGGTACAGTGGCATGTAAAAGTTTGGGCACCCCTGGTCAAAATCACTGTTATTGTGAACAGTTAAGCAAGTTGAAGATTAAATGATCTCTAAAAGGCATATTGTTAAAGATTACATATTTCAGTTGTATTTTAGGCAAATAAATATATATATTGTCTTTTTTTTTTCATTTTAAAAAATTACAATAAGGGAAATGGGCCTATGCAAAAGTTTGGGCACCCTTGGAGATTTGTGTGCTTTGATAATTTTGACCAAGGTTTCTGACCTTAATTAGCCCTTTAGGGTTATGGCTTGTTCACTACCATCGTTAGGAAATGCCAGGTGATGAAAATTTCCCAGCTTTATAAAAACCAAGCCTCCTCTAACTTTATGCCAAAAAAACAGCAGCCATGGGTTATTCTAAGCAGCTGCCTAGCACTCTGAAAATGAAAATGGCGGAGGCCCATAAAGCAGGAGAAGGCTAAAAGAAGATAGCAAAGTGTTTTCAAGTTGCCCTTTCCTCAGTTTGAATTGTAATTAAGAAATGGCTGTTAACAGGAACAGTGAAGGTCAAGATAAGGTCTGGAAGACCAAGCAAAATTTCAGTGAGAGCTGTTCGTACGATTGCTAGAGAGGCAAATCAGAACCCCCGCTTAACCTCAAAAGACCTTCAGAAAGATTTAGCAGACTCTAGCTTTGTGGTTCATTGTTCTACTGTTCAGAGACACCTGCACAAATATGACCTTCATGGAAGAGTCATCAGAAGAAAACCTCTCCTGCAGCCTCACCATAAAATTCAGCATCAGAAGTATTCAAAAGAACATCTAAACAAGCCTGATGCATTTTGGAAACAAGTTCTGTCGACCGAAAAGGTTAAAATAGAAGTCTTTGGCCACAATGATCAAAGGTATGTGTGGAGAAAAAAGGCCACCAAATTTCAGGAAAAGAACATCTCGCCAACTATTAAGCATGGGGGTGGATCAATCACGCTTTGGGGTTGTGTTGCAGCCGATGGTACAGGGGACATTTCACGGGTAGAGGGAACAATGGATTCAATGAAATTTCAACAAATTCTTGATGCAAACATAACACCATCTGTAAAAAAGCTGAAGTTGAAAAGAGGATGGCTTCTACAAATGGTTAATGATCCTAAACACACATCACTATCCACAATAGACGACCTCAAAAGGTGCAAGCTGAAGGTTTTACAATGGCCCTCACAGTCCCCTCTTCTGAACATCAATGAAAATCTCAAAATAGCAGTCAGTGCATGCAAGATAACCAAGGAATCTCACAGAACTGGAAGGATTTTCCAAGGAAGAATGGATGAAAATCCCTCAAACAAGAATTGAAAGACTCTTGTCTTGCTACAAAAAGCTTTTACAAGCTGTGATACTTTCAAAAGGGGGCGCTACTAGGTACTAACCATGCAGGATGCCCAAACTTTTGCATTGGTCCATTTTCCTTTTTCGTCATTTTTAAAATGTAAAAGATTAAAAAATATATATTTTTTGCCTAAAATACAAAGGAAATCTGTAATCTTTAACTTCAGGCCTTTTAGAGATCATTTCATCTTCAACTTGCTTAACTGTTCACAATAACACTAACTTTGACCAGGGGTGCCCAAACTTTTACATGCCACTGTATGTCCGCTACTGTTCCCAGGCTCTGATACTGCTCTTGGCTTTTGTCTTGCGGTGGTCTCCGGGGGATTCCTCCCCTTCTCAGTTGCCTTTTGCTCGGACTGTCTCCATTTCCACTCATGTAAATATTCTCCATTATCATAATTTAAGCCCATGGATTTTTTAATGATTGCACCCCGGATGAACAATCTGCGCCCTTCCGTGTCATTCTGCTTGACCCCATTCCGTCCTGTTTGCCACGCAAGAAAAAAAAGCAAAGAAATGAAACAGCAGCTCGGAGCAGGCGCCTTAAATTAAATTTCAAAACAGTTTAATTGCTTAATTGCTCAGTTATTTTGTGCAGTTTATTAACAGAGCCGTTCCATAGGCAGCCGCCGCCGCGCCGGCAATGCAGAAAATTGGCATTTCAGCCGGAGGGAATTGAGCAGAACGCACCCGGCATCCGCACGCAGAAATACTTTTCAAGCTGATTGAACAGACGTTGCGTTAACTCCTGTCTCCATTTTTTCCTTAACATTTTAGTTTTGCTCCTGGCCCGTGTCGCTGGAGGATTCTCCGGGCCGGAAAACGGCTGGTTCATTCTAAGGCGCCATTAAATCATCAGGATGTGTCGGTGTGACAGAGGAGCAGGAGGAAAGGCTTCCTGGAAATGTCACCGGTTATAATGGTTGCCGTCCTGGCTGCACTGGACCTTGGAATATGAGAGATGAGACCCCCACCAATCGATGGGGAGAAACATCCCCCTTAAAGTGAATCTTACCAATGTCAGGCTGATTTATGCCTTCATAAATCTTTTTATCGGTCAGAGCTCCTTGGTGTTGTGGGTAAGGTCACTTGTGCACAGGGTGGGCGCCGCTGATCTCTCGCTGTAACGTCTAGTACTAACAGAAGTGGTGTCATAAAGGGTGGTCACTCACTCTGACTGATAGGGGGCATCACCGGAGGAGACTCAGGGAAACGTTCACTCAGGATCGTGAGTTGAGACGGGAAGACCAAGACAAGTTGCCACAAATGTAGCAGAGGCTGGAAGGAAATTAGTGGGGTCTCTCCTGGGAAGACGGCTTCTCCCTGTATAGATGTAGATACACAGGACACAACTTCTCACCTCTCTGAGGCCGATCTTACATAGTGCCTATGTGGCCGCTGTCCGTGGTCCTGAAAGCTCCGCCTGGCTGCTCGATATGGTTTTTAAAGGGGACAGTTTTTACTCTTATTTTATTTCCGCTGCTCTCCTAAGTATTCCGTATTTTCCGTTTTTAAAATCTGCCGTACGGTTCCAGAGTTATTGGCCTTTATATTTACTGCATATACAGTGGTGTGAAAAAGTGTTTGCCCCTTCTTGATTTCTTCTTTTGCAGGTTTGTCACTTAAATGTTTCAGATCACAAAACAAATTTAAATGTTAGACCAAGATAACACAAGTAAACACAAAATGCAGTTTTTTAAATCAAGATCTTTATTATTAAGGGAAAAAGAAATCCAAACCTACAGGGCCCTGTGTGAAAAAGTGAGAGATCCATTATCCACAAATGTCGAAAACATGGAACAGTGGTGAACCTTCCCAGGAGGGACCAGCGGACCTAAATTACCCCAAGAGCACAGAGACGACTCATCCAAGAGGTCACAAAAGACCTCACAACAACATTCAAAGAACTGCAGGCCTCACTTGCCTCAGTTAATGTCAGTATTCATGACTCCATCATAAGACAGAGACTGGGCAAAAAGGGCATGCATGGCAGAGTTGCAAGTTGAAAACTACTGCTGTGCAAAAAGAACATAAAGGCTCGTCTCAGTTCTGCCAGAAAACATATTGATGATCGTCAAGACTTTTTGGAGAATACTCTGTGGACTGATGAGACAAAAGTTGAAATGTATGTCCCATCTGGCATAGATGTAACACAGCATTTCAGAAAAGGAACATAATACCAACAGTAAAATATGGTGGTAGTGTGATGGTTTGGGGCTGTTTTGCTGCTTCAGGGCCTGGAAGACTTGCTGTGGTAAATGGAACCATGAATTCTGTTGTCTAAGAAAAAATCCTGAAGTAGAATGTCCGGCCATTTATTCATGACCTCAAGCTGAAGCGCACTTGGGTTATGCAGCAGGACAATGACCCAAAACACACCAGCAAATGCACCTCTGAATGGCTTAAGAAAAACAAAATTAAGACTTTGGAGTGGCCTAGTCAAAGTCCTGACCTTAATCCAATTGAGATGCTGTGGCAGCACCTTAAAAAGGCGGTTCATGCTCGGAACCCCCCCCCCAATGTGGCTGAATTACAACAATTCTGCAAAGATGAGTAGCCAAAATTCCTCCAGAGTGTTGTAAAGACTCATTGCCAGTTATCGCAAATGCTTGATTGCAGTTGTTGCTGCTAAGGGCCAAACTAGTTATTAGGTTTAAGGGGCAATCACTTTCACACAGGGCCCTGTAGGTTTGGATTTCTTTTTCCCTTAATAATAAAGCCCTTCATTTAAAAACTGCATTTTGTGATTACTTGTGTTATCTTTGTCTCATATCTAGATTTGTTTTGTGATCTGAAACATTTAAGTGACAAATATGCAAAAGAATAAGAAATCAGGAAGGGGGCAAATACTTTTTCTCACGATTATTTATTTGGTTTTACCATAGAGGCGTAGCTCACAGGATTATGTGGTAGCATTAAATAAATTGGCGAGAATAATAAATGAGCAAAAACGGGACACTTGTGACCTGTAGACCTGCTGTCCATGGTCCAGACAATGCAGGATTATTATTAGAGTCATTCCCACTGTAGAGGAAGTGGCGCACTCCATTACCAGAACAGGCTGCCATAAACAGCAGCTATATACTGATTTGGGCATTGGCAGGATCTATTTTATGATTACTGTTCTCCAAAACTTTGCTTGCTGTTTGTCAGAGTTACGTCTACTATAAAAGGGTTTGAGTTCTCCATGTATAGGAGACAGGCTGCCAAAAACAGCAGCTGTAATCTTCACTTAGTATTTTCAGGATTGTCATAGAGAGATCTTTTATCCCACTGTCTTGAAGGATTATTATCAACTGTTCTCCAAAACTTTGCTTGCTGTTTGTCAGAGTCACGTCTACTATAAAAGGGTTTGAGTACTCCATGTATAGGAGACAGGCTGCCAAAAACAGCAGCTGTAATCTTCACTTAGTATTTTCAGGATTGTCATAGAGAGATCTTTTATCCCACTGTCTTGAAGGATTATTATCAGAGTTACTTTCATTGCAAAGAAAGTAAAGAGCTCCATTCACAGACTACAGGCTGCTACAAACTTGATCTGTAATCTGCTTTTGGAATTTGCACGATAGTCATAGAAATCTTTATTTTTCCAAAACCTTAAAGAGTTATTGTCATATTAACTCATAGTACGGCATTCATTGACAGGCTGCCATAAACAGCATCTATATTCTGCAACTGGTCATCTACAGAATCCATCTTAATTCTCACAACCCTACAAGAGTTATTATCCAACTCACCCCTACTGTAAAGGGAAAGGAGCACCTCCATATCAAGGATTAACGCTACATTTTCCATTTGGTATCCGCAGGATAGCAGCGGAGATCTTTTCTTTCCCAAGGTCTTACAGGGCAATTATCAGAGTTCCTCAGATTACAAGGAAAATGGAGCAATCCATTGGCAGAATACAGGCTGCCATAAACAGCACCTCCAGTCTTTATTTGGCGTTTGAAGGCGAGGAGGGAAGATCTTTTCTTTCTCACAGCACGGCGGGGTTATTATCAGAGTTACTCCAGTTATAAGGAAAGTAGAGTACCCAATTCACAGAATACAGGCTGCCATAAACTGCATCTATATTGTGCTTTTGCCATGTAAAGGGCTGATATTCAGGTATCTGATTCCCCACTGTTCTGCAGGGAAATTACTACAGTCATTACCACTCACTTGGTATCTGCAGTATAGCAATGGAGATTTTTTTCTCTACAGTCCTATTATTAGAGCTCCTCCGATTACAAGGAAAATGGAGAAATCCATTGGCAGAATACAGGCTGCCAAAAACAGCACCTCCAGTCTTCATTTGGCATTTGAAGGATAGCAGCAGAGATCTTTTCTGTCCCACAGTCCTGCAGGGAATTGACTAGAGTAATAAAGCAATTCTATTACTGGGTTCATTGCTACAATTCCTTATTTTTTAAGGTGGCCAAAACCCAGAGATTATACCAGGATGTTGTCCTTTATGATCTCAGTGTCCGCTGAGCGCTGTATTTTTCCCTTGACCTATTTTTGGTGGCCTCGCGGCCCGGCTGGTGGGTGCATTGCCTGCGACAGGGGCATTGTGTGGAACAGACGCAGCGGATGTTGCAGGAATTAGAGGTGATACATGGATGGGAAGTGCGGAGCCTCCTCTGATCTGCGACGCAGAGCGAATTCCACCGCATCTCACATTCATTTTCTCTGTGTTTCTGAAATACAAATCAAAGCCGGTTAATGTGACAGCTTGGTGGGAAAACATATTCCGTCCTTATTTAAGGGGAAATGGCTTATGACGGCTACACGGGAACCATATATCACGCCTTGTAAAAAATGGTAATTTCTTAGAACAGTGATGGGCTGCAGCTTAATAGCCTATCCATAACTATTACGCTTTGATTTCTTCTTAAGGAGGAAGGTGTCTGATCAGGATGTGATCGGCCCGACTCTTCTGTTTTTTTTTCCTACTAAATTGGACACAAATCTCTCATCTACCTCTGCTGCACGCAACGCGGTTAACCCCTTCACTGCGCCCAGGTTCTGCATCAAGTGCCTCCTTATTGGAACTATTACAAACCCAGACTGGATGCCTTAAACCTTGAAAGAAGACTCTAAAGCATAAATATTGATTTCTTAAGAAACGGACCAGCTGTAAAATAATATAAAATGTATCACACAATGCCCAGGTTATACCAGCAAGGTTCATACTACATTAATATATAAAAGAAGATATATGCTTTATACAGGCAGTAAATATATCATAACATACAGAAGAAGCCCAGGTTATACCAGCTGTACATATATAATTGTATACAGGAGATGCCCAGGTTATACCAGCTGTACATATCTAATTATATACAGGAGATGCCCAGGTTATACCAGCTGTACATATATAATTATATACAGGAGATGCCCAGGTTATACCAGTTGTACATACAGTGGGTACAGAAAGTATTCAGACTCCTTTAAATTTTTCACTCTTTGTTTCATTGCAGCCATTTGGTAAATTCTAAAAAGTTCATTTTTTTTCTCATTAAAGTACACTCTGCACCCCATCTTGACTGAAAAAAACAGAAATGTAGAACTTTTTGCAAATTTAATAAAAAAGAAAAACTGAAATATCACATGGTCATAAGTATTCAGACCCTTTGCTCAATATTGAGTAGAAGCCCCCTTTTGAGCTAGTACAGCCATGAGTCTTCTTGGGAATGATGCAACAAGTTTTTCACACCTGGATTTGGGGATCCTCTGCCATTCTTCCTGGCAGATCCTCTCCAGTTCCGTCAGGTTGGATGGTGAACGTTGGTGGACAGCCATTTTCAGGTCTCTCCAGAGATGCTCAATTGGGTTTAGGTCAGGGCTCTGGCTGGGCCAGTCAAGAATGGTCACAGAGTTGTTCTGAAGCCGCTCCTTTGTTATTTTAGCTGTGTGCTTAGGGTCATTGTCTTGTTGGAAGGTGAACCTTCGGCCAAGTCTGAGGACCAGAGCACTCTGGAAGAGGTTTTCATCCAGAATATCTCTGTACTTGGCCGCATTCATGTTTCCTTCAATTGCAACCAGTCGTCCTCTCCCTACAGCTGAAAAACACCCCCATGTTTCATTGTTGGGATTGTATTGGGCAGGTGATGAGCAGAGCTTGGTTTTCTCCACACACAGTTCTATCTCCGTCTCATCAGACCAGAGAATCTTATTTCTCATAGTCTGGGAGTCCTTCCTGTGTTTTTGAGCAAACTCTATGCGGGTTTTCATATGTCTTGCACTGAGGAGAGGCTTCCGTCTGGCCACTCTGCCATAAAGGCCCGACTGGTAGAAGGCTGCAGTGATAGTTGACTTTGTGGAACTTTCTCCCATCTCCCTACTGCATCTCTAGAGATCAGCCACCGTGATCTTGGGGTTCTTCTTTACCTCTCTCACTAAGGCTCTTCTCCCACGATTGTTCAGTTTGGCTGGACGGCCAGGTCTAGGAAAACTTCTGGTGGTCCCAAACTTCTTCCATTTAAGGATTATGGAGGCCACTGTGCTCTTAGGAACCTTGAGTAATGCAGAAATTCTTTTGTAGCCTTTGCCAGATCTGTGCCTTTCCACAATTCTGTCTCTGAGCTCCTTGGGCAGTTCCTTTGAGCTCATGATTTTCATTTGGTCTGACATGCACTGTGAGCTGTGAGGTCTTATATAGACAGGTGTGTGCCTTTACAAATCAAGTCCTATCAGTTTAATTAAACACAGCTGGACTCCAATGAAGGAGTAGAACCATCTCAAGGAGGATCACAAGGAAATGGACAGCATGTGACTTAAATATGAGTGTCTGAGAAAAGGGTCTGAATACTTATGACCATGTGATATTTCAGTTTTTCTTTTTTAATAAATTTGCAAAAATTTCTACATTTCTGTTTTTTTAGTCAAGATGTGGTGCAGAGTGTACTTTAATGAGAAAAAAATGAACTTTTTTAGAATTTACCAAATGGCTGCAATGAAACAAAGAGTGAAAAATTTAAAGGAGTCTGAATACTTTCCGTACCCACTGTAATTATATACTGTACAGAAGAAGCGCTGGTTATCTATAATTATATACAGGAAATTCCCAGTTTATATCAGCTGTACACATATAATTATATACAGGAGATATCCAGGTTATACCAGCTGTACATATATAATTATATACAGCGGATACCAAGGTTATACCAGCTGTACATGTATAATTATATACAGGAGATGCCCAGGTTATACCAGCTGTACATATATAATTATATACAGGAGATACCCAGGTTATACCAGCTGTGCATATATAATTATATACAGGAGATACCCAGGTTATACCAGCTGTACATATATAATTATATACAGGAGATGCCCAGGTTATACCAACTGTACATATATATACTGTGTGCAGAATTATTAGGCAAATGCGTATTTTGATCACATGATACTTTTTATACATGTTGTCCTACTCCAAGCTGCATAGGCTTGAGAGCCAACTACCAATTAAGTAAATCTGGTGATGTGCATCTCTGCAATGAGGAGGGGTGTTGACTAATGACATCAACACCCTATATAAGCTGGGCTTAATTATTAGGCAACTTCCTTTCCTTTGGCAAAATGGGTTAGAAGAGAAATTTGACGGGCTCTGAATAGTCCAAAATTGTGAGATGTCTTGCAGAGGGAGGCAGCAGTCTTGGAATTTCCAAACTTTTGTAGCGTGATCACCGAGCAATCAAGCGTTTCATGACAAATAGCCAACAGGGACGCAAAAAGCGTGTTGGCCAAAAAAGACGCAAAATAACTGCCCAAGAATTGAAGAAAATCAAGTGTGAAGCTGCCAAGATGCCATTCGCCACCAGTTTTGCCATATTTCAGAGCTGCAACGTTACTGGAGTATCAAAAAGAACAAGGTGTGCGATACTCAGGGACATGGCCAAGGTAAGGAAGGCTGAAAAATGACCACCTCTGGACAAGAAACATAAGATAAAACGTCAAGAATGGGCCAAGAAAGATCTTAAGACTGATTTTTCAAAGGTTTTATGGACTGATGAAATGAGAGTGACTCTTGATGGGCCAGATGGATGGGCCAGAGGCTGGATCAGTAAAGGGCAGAGAGCTCCACTCCGACTCAGACGCCAGCAAGGTGGAGGTGGGGTACTGGTATGGGCTGGTATCATCAAAGATGAACTTGTGGGACCTTTTCGGGTTGAGGATGGAGTGAAGCTCAACTCCCAGACCTACTGCCAGTTTCTGGAAGACAACTTCTTCAAGCAGTGGTACAGGAAGAAGTCGGTATCGTTCAAGAAAAACATGATTTTCATGCAGGGCAATGCTCCATCACATGCATCCAACTACTCCACAGCGTGGCTGGCCAGTAAAGGTCTAAAAGAAGAAAAAATAATGACATGGCCCCCTTGTTCACCTGATCTGAACGCCATAGAGAACCTGTGGTCCATCATAAAATGTGCGATCTACAGGGAGGGAAAACAGTACACCTCTGGGAACAGTGTCTGGGAGGCTGAGGTGGCTGCTGCACGCAATGCTGATCGAAAACAGATCAAGCAACTGACAGAATCTATGGATGGAGGCTGCTGAGTGTCATCATAAAGAAAGGTGGCTATACTGATCACTAATTTTTTTGTTTTTGTTTTTGCATACCAGAAATGTTTATTTTAAATTTTGTGCACTGATATTGTTTACCCGGTGAAAATAAACAAGTGAGATGGGATTATATTTGGTTTCTATTAAGTTGCCTAATAATTCTGCACAGTAATAGTTACCTGCACAAACAGATATCCTACTAAGATAGCCAAATCTAAAAAAAACCCACTCCAACGTCCAAAAATATTAAGCTTGGATATTTATGGGTCTTTTCGGTTGATTGAGAACATAGTTGTTGATCAATAATAAAAATAATCCTCTAAAATACAACTTGCCTAATAATTCTACACACAGTGCAATTATATACAAGAGATACGCAGGTTATACCAGCTGTACATATATAATTATATACAGGAGATGACCAGGTTATACCAGCTGTACATATCTAATTATATACAGCAGATGCCCAGGTTATACCAGCTGTACATATCTAATTATATACAGGAGATGCCCAGGTTATACCAGCTGTACATATCTAATTATATACAGGAGATGCCCAGGTTATACCAGCTGTACATATCTAATTATATACAGGAGATGCCCAGGTTATACCAGCTGTACATATCTAATTATATACAGGAGATGCCCAGGTTATACCAGCTGTACATATCTAATTATATACAGGAGATGCCCAGGTTATACCAGCTGTACATATCTAATTATGTACAGGAGATGCCCAGGTTATACCAGCTGTACATATCTAATTATGTACAGGAGATGCCCAGGTTATACCAGCTGTACATATCTAATTATATACAGGAGATGCCCAGGTTATACCAGCTGTACATATCTAATTATATACAGGAGATGCCCAGGTTATACCAGCTGTACATATCTAATTATATACAGGAGATGCCCAGGTTATACCAGCTGTACATATCTAATTATATACAGGAGATGCCCAGGTTATACCAGCTGTACATATCTAATTATATACAGGAGATGCCCAGGTTATACCAGCTGTACATATCTAATTATATACAGGAGATGCCCAGGTTATACCAGCTGTACATATCTAATTATGTACAGGAGATACCCAGGTTATACCGGCTGTACATATCTAATTATATACAGGAGATGCCCAGGTTATACCAGCTTTACATATATAATTATATACAGGAGATACCCAGGTTATACCGGCTGTACATATCTAATTATATACAGGAGATGCCCAGGCTATACCAGCTGTACATATATAATTATATACAGGAGATGGCCAGGTTATACCAGCTGTACATATATAATTATATACAGGAAATGCCCAGGCTATACCAGCTGTACATATATAATTATATATAGAGGATGCCCAGGTTATACCAGCTGTACATATATAATTATATACAAGAGATACCCATGTTATAGAAGCTATACATATATAATTATATACAGGAGATGTCCAGGTTATACCAGCTGTACATATATAATTATATACAGGAGATGCCCAGGTTATACCGGCTGTACATATATAATTATATACAGGAGATGTCCAGGTTATACCAGCTGTACATATATAATTATATACAGGAGATACCCAGGTTATACCAGCTGTACATATATAATTATATACAGAAGATACCTAGGTTATACCGGCTGTACATATATAATTATATACTGAAGAAGCCCAGGTTATACCAGCTGTACATATATAATTGTATACAGTAGATGCCAATGTTATACCAGCTGTACATATACCATTATATACAGGAGATACCCAGGTTATACCAGCTGTACATATATAATTATATACAGAAGATACCTAGGTTATACCGGCTGTACATATATAATTATATACTGAAGAAGCCCAGGTTATACCAGCTGTACATATATAATTGTATACAGTAGATGCCAATGTTATACCAGCTGTACATATACCATTATATACAGGAGATACCCAGGCTATACTAGCTGTACATATATAACTATATACAGGAGATGCCCAGGTTATACCAGCTGTACATATATAACTATATACAGGAGATGCCCAGGTTATACCAGCTGCACATATATAATTATATACAGGAGATGCCCAGGTTATACCAGCTGTACATTTATAATTATATACTGAATAAGCCCAGGTTATACCAGCTGCACATATATAATTATATACAGAAGAAGCCCAGGTTATACCAGCTGTATATATGTAATGATATACAGGAGATGCCCAGATTATACCAGCTGTACATATATAATTATATACAGTAGATGCCCGGGTTATACCAGCTGTACATATATAATTACATACAGGAGATGCCCGGGTTATACCAGCTGTACATATATAATTACATACAGTAGATGCCCGGGTTATACCAGCTGTACATATATAATTACATACAGTAGATGCCCGGGTTATACCAGCTGTACATATATCATTATATACAGGAGATGCCCAGGTTATACCAGCTCTGCATATATAATTATACACAGGAGATGCCCGGGTTATACCAGCTGTACATATATAATTATACACAGGAGATACCCAGGTTATACCAGGAAGGCTATGTTGTATATATATCCTATAGATACAACCAATGTTACAAATATGGCAGTGTACTTCTTCGCTGTAGGTATAATACATGGAGAGTTGACACTAGGACATAGTAGATGCTTCGTCCCTCTATCAGCCGCTCTAGTTACAATGTATCATTTCTTCCCCTGGTGTTCGTTAATATCGGGCCTTGTCACATTGATTGCTGGGATGATATTATGTTGCACCTGAATACAGACTCTGTAATTTACCAACAATTATGTCCACAATCAATGTCCTGTGAGAGCGAAAACTAATTGTTCTGATATTTAATAGAGGTCTGGGGTTGAATGATCACATTTGGGATCACAGCAGCCCCGAGCAATGAGACGAGTAATAACCTCTATCCCTGCTGGTAACTACATTCTGCGCACATTATATACAGACTGTACATTTATAGGGTGCAATGTACAATGAATTACACTGATACTGGCGAGGAGCGGAAATAATCTGCAGAACATAAAAAACAGACCTTCCAGCCTCCAATAAATACAGTACCATAAGAAGCCCAGGTTATTCCAGCTCCACATATATCATCATTTAACAGGAGATACCCAGCTTATTCCAGCTGTACATATATAATTATATACAGGAGATGCCCAGGTTATACCAGCAGTACATATATAATTATATACAGGAGATACCCAGGTTATACCAGCTGTACATATATAATTGTATACAGAAGATGCCCAGGTTATACCAGCTGTACATATAATTATATACAGGAGATACCCAGGTAATACCAGCTGTACATATATAATTATATACAGGAGATGCCCAGGTTATACCAGCTGTACATATAATTATATACAGGAGATACCCAGGTAATACCAGCTGTACATATATAATTATATACAGGAGATACCCAGGTTATACCAGCTGTACATATAATTATATACAGGAGATACCCAGGTTATACCAGCTGTACATATATAATTGTATACAGGAGATGTCCAGGTTATACCAGCTGTACATATAATTATATACAGGAGATGCCCAGGTTATACCAGCTGTACATATATAATTATAGACAGTAGAAGCCCAGGTTATACCAGCTGTACATATATGATTACATACAGGAGATACCCAGGTAATACCAGCTGTACATATATAATTATATACAGGAGATACCCAGGTTATACCAGCTGTACATATATAATTGTATACAGGAGATGCCCAGGTTATACTAGCTGTACATATAATTATATACAGGAGATACCCACCTAATATCAGCTGTACATATATAATTATATACAGGAGCTGCCCAGGTTATTCCAGCTGTACATATATAATTGTATACAGGAGATGCCCAGGTTATACCAGCTGTACATATATCATTGTACAGAGAAGATACCCAGGTTATAGCAGCTGTACATATATAATTATATACAGGAGATACCCAGGTAATACCAGCTGTACATATATAATTATATACAGGAGATACCCAGGTTATACCAGCTGTACATATATAATTATATACAGGAGATACCCAGGTAATACCAGCTGTACATATATCATTGTACAGAGAAGATACCCAGGTTATACCAGCTGTACATATATAATTATATACAGGAGATACCCAGGTAATACCAGCTGTACATATATAATTATATACAGGAGATTCCCAGGTTATACCAGCTGTACATATATAATTGTATACAGGAGATGCCCAGGTTATACGAGCTGTACATATAATTATATACAGGAGATACCCACGTAATACCTGCTGTACATATATAATTATATACAGGAGATGCCCAGGTTATACCAGCTGTACATATATAATTATATACAGGAGATGCCCAGGTTATACCAGCTGTACATATAATTGTGGCGCCCCTGAGGGTTCGACCGCCACAGGGATGCTGCACTTCTCTAATGGAGTGTAGTGTTCCTCCTCTGAGGTAAGCCCAGTGCGATGGTCAGGACCGTTCCTTCACATCCAACACCACACTACTCCCACCAGAGGGAGCTAGTATGCACTAGGTGCTGCACTCCTGGTTACCGGGAGACTGGGGAACCAAGAGCTAGGGGAACCATTTAGTGGGTGAGGGTGGAGGACTCACATTTTAGTGACACTTTAAATTTCATATTTAATAAAAAGCCATTTTGGTTTGTGGTCTTTGATCAGTCTTGGAACTGTGAACACTGTGATCTCCCACCCTGAGCGTGGATCCTGTGTGGACCTGCAGCGGATGGAGACACAGTCCTCGTACCTTGGCCTTGGGATGAGGGGCTGGCTGGAGATGATGAACTTCTCAGCCTGGTCAAGGACCATGACCAAGAAGGCCCGGAGCTTAAGAGTGTAGCTCCACAGCAAATGGATCCCAGGGAGGATGCAGACGGAGCGGTGTACGCCACCTGTCCTCGCCATGCTGATATATTCAGAGGGAGTCCGGCTGCGACAGGGGTACCGGCCCCCGACACCCAACCTTGCTACTCCATGTCCTGGTCGGGGAAGCCCGGTAGGCCCTGAGGATCCCACCGGGTATCGGAAAGAGCGGTGCTGCCACCTGTGCCCTTTTTCTGAGAGGAGCTCAGAGGGAGACTTGGCCTATCCCCACACACACAGACAGGAAAGGACCCGGTCTGAAGTCTAGGAACACTCTGGTGCAGGGTCCTGATCTAACGCTCGACTTACTCGGAGGTTGTCGGACCCCTGTCCCTGGTGGCCACAGAACTCCGCGAGGAGCAGGGAGTCGCCTTCCTTCTGCCATCTCTTATGTGAGTAAAGCCTTGGAAGTTCACCCCTATGGCCTCCGGACTTTCTTTAATCGGCGCTACACCGCACGACACAGACTTTCTAGACTACTACCCCCGTCATCCTGCCTCTCTGCCCTGAGGCCTTGCTCCGCCTGTGGGGAGTAGTAACAATGCCAGCTGCCCTAACACCAGGCCTCAGCGGACTGCGGTAGCGCTGGTGGCCTTCACCAGGTGCCACAAGTGGTGTAGTCGTAATCAGCCACTCAACCCGGATAAGCCCACACCATCATCCTTTTTAAATTGTGACGGCCCTGAGCACGGAGCGGGTCCGGGCCATGGCTGCACCCCATGTCTCCATCAAAGGACCTGACTCCGAGTCCCCCATCTCCCAGGGTAAAGAAAAGGGCTTCCGAGAAGAGGCGTCACATAATTATATACAGGAGATACCCACCTAATATCAGCTGTACGTATATAATTATATACAGGAGATGCCCAGGTTATACCAGCTGTACATATATAATTGTATACAAGAGATGCCCAGGTTATACCAGCTGTACATATATCATTGTACACAGAATATACCCAGGTTATAGCAGCTGTACATATATAATTCTATACAGGAGATACCCAGGTAATACCAGCTGTACATATATAATTATATACAGGAGATGCCCAGGTTATACCGGCTGTACGTATATCATTATATACAGGAGAAGCCCAGGTAATACCAGCTGTACATATATAATTATATACAGGAGATGCCCAGGTTATACCAGCTGTATATATAATTATATACAGGAGATACCCAGGTTATACCAGCTGTACATATATAATTGTATACAGGAGATGCCCAGGTTATACCAGCTGTACATATATCATTGTACACAGAAGATACCCAGGTTATAGCAGCTGTACATATATAATTATATACAGGAGATACCCAGGTAATACCAGCTGTACATATATAATTATATACAGGAGATGCCCAGGTTATACCGGCTGTACATATATCATTATATACAGGAGAAGCCCAGGTAATACCAGCTGTACATATATAATTATATACAGGAGATACCCAGGTTATACCAGCTGTACATATATAATTATATACAGGAGATACCCAGGTTATACCAGCTGTACATATATAATTATATACAGGAGATGCTCAGGTTATACCAGCTGTACATATATAATTATATACAGGAGATACCCAGGTTATACCAGCTGTACATATATAATTATATACAGGAGATACCCAGGTTATACCAGCTGTACATATATAATTATATAGAAGAGATACCCAGGTTATACCAGCTGTACATATATAATTATATACAGGAGATACCCAGGTAATACTAGCTGTACATATATCATTATACACAGAAGATACCCAGGTTATACCAGCTGTACATATATAGAACCTTGAAAAAGTAGTCATAGCCCGTGAACTTTTCAATATTTTTTCACTTACTCCCACAATTGTAAATATATTTTTGTGGGATTGGGATTTCATGCGCTACCAACACAAAGTAACAAGTACTTGTGAAGTGTAAAGGAAATGATAAGAGGTTTTCTAAATATTTTAAAGATAAAAATCTGAAAATCGTGCCATGACTTTGTATTCAGCCCCCTGTAGTCTGAGAGCCCTAAATAAAATTCGGAGTGACCAATTGCCTCCAGAAATCACATAATTAGTACATTGCGTCCACCTGGGTGTCATTTCTTCTCGGTATAACTGCAGCTGTTTTGTGAAGGCCTCAGAGGTTTGTGAACATTAGAGATCAAACAGCATCATAAAAACGAATGAAAACACCAGACAAGTCAGGGTTAAAGTTGTGGAGGAGAGTAAAGGGTTAGATCATAAAAAATAGCCCAAGTTATGAACATCTCACTGAGCACTGTTCAATCCATCTAAAAATGGAAGGAGTATGGCACAACTGCAAACCTACCAAGACATGGCCGTCCACCCCAAGCAAGGAGAGCACTAATTAGAGAAGCAGCCGAGAGGTCCATCATCACTCTGGAGGAGCTGCAGAGATCCACAGCTCAGGGGGGAGAACCTGTCAATAGGACGACTATTAGTTATTCCACGAATCTTGCCTTTATGGAAGACTGTCAAGAAGAAGCTATTTTTGACAGCAAGCCATAAGAAGTCTCAATTGCAGTTTGCAAAAAGCCATGTAGGGCACAAAGAGAGCATGTGGAAGACGGGGCTATGGTCAGATAAGACAAAAGGAGAACTTTAGGGCTAAATGCAAAACGCTGTGTGTGGTGGAAAACTAACACTGCACATCACCCTGAAAATACCATCCCCACCGTCACACATGGTGGTGGCGATGCTTTTCTTCAACAGGGGCAGGGAAGCTGGGGGGAGGTGTTGGGAAGATGGATGGAGATGAATACAGGGCAATCCTGGAGGAAAAACTGGGGCGTAGGTTCAACTTCTAGCAGGACAACGACCCTAAATATCCCGCCAGAGCTACAATGGATGGTTTAGGTCAGAGCATATTCCTGTGTGTGAACGGCGCAGTCACAGTCCAGACCCAAATCCCAGAGAATCTGTGGAAAGACTTGAAAATTACTGATCACAGACGTCTCCATCCGATCTCACTGAGCGAGAGCGAGTGTGCAAAGAAGAAGGGGCAAAATGTCACCTCTAAATGTGCAAAGCTGGAGAGACAGACCCCAAAAGACTGCAGCAGTAATTACAGCGAACGGTGGTCCTATAAAGTATTGACTCAGGGGCTGAATACAAATGCACGGAACAATTATCAGATTTAAATTTGTAAATAATTAGAAAACCTCGTATCATTTCCTTTACACTTCACACATACTTGTTATTTTGTGTTGGTAGCGCATGAAATCCTAATAAAATACATTTAGGTTTGTGGGTGTAACGTGAAAAAATATGGAAAAGCTCCCGGGGTATTTTATTCAGGAGATACCCAGGTTACACCAGCATGCTCCATATCACTATATCCATCATTCATAGTTGTCACCTTCCCCTCCCCCGCTGTCAGTTTCCTCATATCCCGGAGACGTCGCCACCTTTTCTTGTAGGTTTGCTGATAGTTTTTGGAGTCAGAGCTCAGTTGCTCAGTCTTTCCTTGAGTTGACGCTTCGTCTCTTCGGCCCCATCGTTGCGTCTCTCCGCTCCGTCTTCAGAGGTGGCTGTTAACTTGTGATAAAAAAGATTAATAATATTAATTTCTCCGCTTTATAATGAGCTCTTTTATGCCACCAAAGAGAAAAAAAATATACAATTCCAATGACTGCGGAGTTTGTGATTTAATTGGGACCCTGGGACCTTCCTCTAACGCAAAGGATTTCAGGAGTCTGCAAGTCAAAGGCAATTTGAAGTGATCATAATAGTGCGATCATTAAGCGCGGAGACTTTCTTCTCCTGCTAATTGCTATAGTGAGCGGCGGTGACTCACGTGCAATGGAAACGGCATAGGAAAGTGCCAAGAGCCCAAGAGCATGGGCAGTGTAATGGGGGGCACTGGCAATGAAGGATGGAATGGGTCGGGGTCCAGACTTTTGCTCCACATTCATGCCTCTAACTTTACGCTGATATTTGGTCAGTTCCGTCGGGTTTTCTCCAGTCCCCACACAATCTTTCCTTCGTCACTATGGGAATAAGCTTCCAGGCTTTAAAGCCCATTACTCTCCATATCACGGGGGCAGAGGGGACAATTTGCTCCAAATTCCTGGTAATTATTGTGTTCACATTCGCTGCAGACAGAATTCTGATGAATCAGCCGTTTGTCTGCTGCACGGAACGTCCCACCTGGCGGATGCAGCAGGAAAACGCTCTGAGCTCAGATCGCTGCGGGCACTGCCAATAAACCAGTCTTACAATGCACAAGGTTTATTCTGTAATAACCAAAAGAGAATTATAATGTTATATTTGTAGACTGGAGAAACAATCCTCCATCATCATCATCATCATCATCAATCATCTACACATCTGTATGTTAGATAATATTGTGAATATCATGTAACGTGCAAATCCTGACACCACTTTACACTTATGGATTTATTTAATCTGTGTAAGAAGTGTAGTGACAACGAACAAATCCATTACATTACTGATCCTGAGTTACATCCTGTATTATATTCCAGAGCTGCAATCACTATTCTGCTGGTGCAGTCACTGTGTACATACATTACATTACTGATCCTGGGTTACATCCTGTATTATATTCCAGAGCTGCAATCACTATTCTGCTGGTGCAGTCACTGTGTACATACATTACATTACTGATCCTGAGTTACATCCTGTATTATATTCCAGAGCTGCAATCACTATTCTGCTGGTGCAGTCACTGTGTACATACATTACATTACTGATCCTGAGTTACATCCTGTATTATACTCCAGAGCTGCACTCACTATTCTGCTGGTGCAGTCACTGTGTACATACATTACATTACTGATCCTGAGTTACCTCCTGTATTATACTCCAGAGCTGCACTCACAATTCTGCTGGTGCAGTCACTGTGTACATACATTAAATTACTGATCCTGAGTTACATCCTGTAGATCTTTTATTATAAAAATGAAAAACATAACAATAATAATAACAGAAACATAACAAAATTAATAACCAGAAAATAAACAATGTAATGAACTGGTCCAGCCGCTCCCTCTCCTCACACACATATTATACATATATACACAATAATAACTACCTACACCATGACATCTGGTCCGGTTACCAAACAAATGATAACAATATAATAAACAATAACCGACAAATTATATACATACTAATATATACATTCTTTTTTTTATTTTTTAAATAAATAAAATAAAATAAATACTAACTATACAAATATATACAAGACAAAACAAAACACCCCACACTCAAGCCCACCAGTCCCTCCCCGGCACTGACCTGAGAGCTGGTCCTGCGCCTCATGCCTCATGCCTCAGTCCAACGTCCATAGGCCAGATCAGGCAGTGCCAGTTTTTCACCCAAATAACCAGTGTCCCACAAGATGAACCCACCTCCCCCCTTTTCCCTCCACCCAACCTAACACCTACACCCAAACCCATATATACAATATATACAGAAACAAACAATACAATAACCACAACTGACAAAGCCCAAGTTCGGCGCCTGCAGCCCTACATCACTGTCTACTGATCAATAAAACAAAAATCTATGGTGTCAGCAGCAGCCCACCACCAGGAGAGGAGATGACCAGACTAGGGCACACTAAAAGAAAAGCCCCTCCAGAGGAGAGCGGCCCTCCGTGTACCCAGTCTCTCATACTCCAGAGAACGCACCTTCACCAGGTCACCGAGTATGGTCCTAAACACATCGTCCACTGGGAGGATTTTCCGCTGCGTCGATACTAAGCACCGTGCGTTCCACGTGTGATACCTAACCACTGCGCTAACTAGAAATAAGGTGCAGCGGTCCCGACCACCCAGGTCCCCGAATGCTCCATAGGCCCATTCCGCATAAGAGAGACCGGCCAGCCGGGGCCAGCCAATGGAGGCGCCCACCCTGTTGTACACCTCTGTGTTAAAGGGACAGCGAAGCAGGAAGTGGTCCATGCTTTCAAGCATGGTACCACAATGCTCCCGAGGACAGTTCCTGTCCTCACAGCTCCTACACTTCAGATTGTCCCTCACACACAATTTCCCATGGAAGCAGCGCCAAGCCAAGTCCCAAACCTTCGAGGGGATCCTGATAGAATTCAAAAGATGCAGACCCACCCCAAGATCCCGACTTGGGCAATCCCTGAGCGCCAGAGGCCTCTGAAAATGGGTCAACAGAACCCTTTTGTCAAGGAGCTTCCTTGGCAGAGTCCTGACCTCCCACATTCCCAGACCCCACCGGCGAATTACCTTCAGAACCACGGTAGCGTAAGCCGGGAGATGTCCATGCGGTGTGCGGAGATCCTTCACTTGCCCTCCTGTCTCCCATTCCTGGAAGAAAGGCTGAAACCATCCCTTACAGGAGAATACCCACGGAGGAGCCCTCTCTTTCCAGAGGTTTGCAATATTGATCTTAATGAAGGTATTAACAAGGAATACCACAGGGTTGACCATACCCAACCCTCCTAGTCTCCTCGTACGGTAAGTAACCTCCCTCTTGACCAGGTTCAGTCTATTCCCCCATAACAGTTGAAAGAACAAACTGTAGACCCGAGTCCAGAGAGGCTCTGGCAAGATGCACACACTGCCCAGATTGATCAGCAAAGGGAGCAGGTAAGTTTTGATCAGGTTTACCCTTTCCCTTAGGGTCAAAACCCAACCCTTCCATTGGTTCACCTTCTGAGTGGCGATCTCTAGCCTGCTGTCCCAATTTTGTTTGGGGTAATCCCCCTGGCCAAATTCGATGCCAAGAACTTTTGCAGAGACTTTGGGTTCTGGAAGGGTGTCCGGGAGATCAAAACCAGGATCTCCTCCTCCCAGCCAGAGACTCTCACACTTATCCCGGTTGATCTTAGACCCGGATGCCTCCGAGTAGCGATTTACCTCTGACATCAGCCATTCTGCCTCCCCATCAGAGGAAACAAAAACGGTGACGTCATCGGCATACGCCACCACTCTCAGAGTGGCTTCCGGTGCTGCCCGGTCCATCCCGATCCCAGCCAACGGTCCACGGTCCACGCTCCACCCTCCTAAGAAGTGGGTCAATCGCAAACACGTACAGTAGCGGGCTCAAGGGACAACCCTGGCGAACACCACACCCAACCTCAAAAGAGCTGCCAATCCAACCGTTCACAAGCGGGAAACTCTCTGCCCCAGAGTACAAGGTCTTAAGCCAATCAACAAACCCCCCCGGCAGGCCATACCTCAGAAGGACAGACCAGAGGTACTCATGATTAACCCGATCAAACGCTTTTGCCTGGTCCAATGACAGCATGTACCCCTTCCAGTGGCCAGCCCTACCCTGCTCCACCGCCTCTCGGACACAGAGTACAGCACTAATTGTACTGCGGCCCGGAACTGAGCAATGCTGGGCCCCCGAAAGGAGCTGGAGTGCAAATTTCGCCAGCCGATTAAACAGCACCTTTGCCAAAACCTTCCTGTCTGCATTGAGAAGCGCTATGGGACGCCAATTCTCAATGCAAGATGGGTCCTTACCCTTTGACAAGATGATCAGGGCAGACCTCCTCATTGACTTTGGCAGAGTGCCCGAGGAAAGACACTCATTGAATACCTCAGTCAAGAGGGGAACCAAGGCGTCCTTAAAGGTCTTATAGAATTCAGATGTTAAGCCATCCGGACCGGGAGATTTCTTCAGGGCAAGCCCTTCAATCGCCAACTTAACTTCCTCTTCCCTGATCATCTCTGTCAAAACGCCAAGAGAGGGGTCTACCCCTGGTTCGGGGACGGCTTCAGCCAGAAAAGCCGACATCTCATCCCAATCCAGATCCCTCTTCCCCAAGAGGTGCGAGTAGAAGGATCTGACGACCTCCAGGATCCCTGATCTGGATCTTTTCAGGGACCCCGCAGTGTCAACCAGTCCTGTAACAACTTTACTATTCACTGACATCTTGCAGTTTCTATAAGGGTCGGGCGAGCGGTACTTCCCGTAATCCCTCTCAAAAACCAAAGATGCGTGTCTATCATACTGACACCTCATTAGCAAAGATTTCACTCTGGAGATCTCCTCGCGGCTACCTCCAGTTGAGACAAGATGCTCGAGTTTCCTCCTCAGGCCCTGATACAGGCGGTACCTGTCCAGGCTCCTGAGGCTCGAGAGCTGGCGGAAGAATCTCGCCACCCTTTTCTTAAACATCTCCCACCACTCTGACTTACTACTACAAAGATCCAGTAAGGGTACCTGGCTCTGAAGAAAATCCTCAAAGGACTGTCTTATCTCCGCTTCTTCCAAGAGAGACGAATTGAGCCTCCAAAAGCCTCTTCCCATCCGGGGGGTCTCTGTAACATTCAGGGAAAACAAAATCAAACAGTGATCGGAGAACTCCACCTCAACAACAGATACTGCTGAAGAGACGGCTTCCTCCTTTAAATAAAACCTGTCTATCCTGGACCTACAGTTACCTCTATGATAGGTGCACCCCTCGTGGCCTGCGGTGTGCCGGATGTGGACATCCACCAGGCGAGCCTCACGAGCTATACTATTAAGGGCGACGATATCATAAGTCAGCTTGTCTCTGGAACCTCCTCTATCCCGGGGCCTCGTGACAGTGTTGAAGTCCCCTCCAAAGACGACCTGCCGACTCGTAAAAAGGTAGGGCTTGATCCTCATAAAGAGACACTTCCGGTCCCATTTAGATTGGGGACCACAGATGTTAATGAGCCGAAGCTCTTGTCCCTTCATGAGGACATCTAATATCAGGCACCTCCCCATTTCTAACTCAATAACCCGTCGGCATTCTACCGGTGCGGTAAAAAGGACCGCCACTCCGCTATATGGCTCGGCCGCAAGAGACCAATAGGAGGGCCCGAGTCTCCACTCCCTCTTAGCTATAAACACCTCTGCCATATTTGGCAGCCTGGTCTCTTGCAAAAAGAAAATGTCAGCTTCAACCCGGCTGAGAAAATCAAAGGCCGCAAATCTAGCCATGTTTGACTTAATGCTGGCGACATTAATGGACGCCAGCGTCAACGGAGTGGGTACCGCCATCATTGGTGATTGAGTTAGATGGCTTTCTTCTTCCCACTCCCCTTATCCTCTGCCTCAGAGGAGGAATCCTTCCCCCTCTTTAATGACACAGAGGTGTCCATTCCCACATTTTTCCTTCTTTTTTCGTCCTCGTCTCCGGACTCTGGGCCAGTCCCTCCCCCCAAGGACCTTGCATCCCCAGGAGAAGGAGACTCGGCGCCCCCTGTAAGCTCCGCTGAAGCCGGAACCTCACCCTCAGCCTCCTCCTCAGAGGAAGAGATGTTATCAAGGGCTTGGAACCGGTTAGAAAGACCAACTAGAGGGGAGTCGGTTTTACCTTCCTTAGGTACCTTGGTCAGAGCGGGAGAAGATGTTTTATCTCCCTTCTTTCTCTTCTTTTTGGTGCCGAGCTTACGCTTGTGCTCTAGCCACCGCTTATTATCCTCATCCATACTTTCATAATGGGAGGATTCTGAAGCAGAGGCAGTTTCCTCCCTGTGGATCCTCCTGACCTCCTCATCCAACTCATCATCCCTCGGGGCCTCAGCAGCAACACTGGCATCCAGGACAGGAGCTGCCCCGGTAGTCTGGGGCTCGCCCCGCTCCCTCTCCTGTCTGCGCTTGTCTAGACGCCTCAGCTGGGCAGGTGTCTTTTTATTGCTTTTCTTCCCTGGCCCCTCAGCTCCCCCACCCCTGCTAGTCCCCTCTCCAGCAGAATCAGCCTCACGGCTTACTCCCACCGGGGTCTCGACTGCATTAGCAAAGGAGCGAGGACAACGGCTGAATGGGTGGCCTAACTCACCACACAGGTGGCACCTAATCTCCACACAAGAGGCGGCAAGATGGCCGACACCCCCACACAACGCGCATTTCTGCACGGTGCAGTTTGCACTGAAGTGTGTGGGGTCGCCGCACCTGTGACAGAGCTTCGGTTGCCCCTGGTAGAAGACCAGGATACGATCCCTACCCAGGAAGGCAGACGATGGAATGTGGGCAACCGTACCACCTGAACGCTTAAGTTTTACCATAAACGTCCAGGCCCCTGACCAGATACCAAACTCGTCGCGGTTTTTCTTTGGCATCTCCACCACCTCTCCATACCGACCAAGCCACGTCATGATGTCATAGCAAGAAAGCGACTCGTTACGAGTCATCACGGTCACTTTCTTGATCTGGTTTTGGCGAGACACTGCCTAAACGGCAAAGTGTCGCCAGCCGGGCTCATTTTTTGCCAACTCATAATTTGCCCAGAAGAGCTCAAGCCCCTCCGGCCGAACAAAGCTGACATCAAACTCAGGCGTGGAATAGGGATGTATCAAGACGTAGATGTCAATCGCCTTGAAGCCCATCCTCAGCAGGAGCTCCACAACTTTAGACCTTGGCGGACATGCATCACTGCCCCTCCACCGAAGACGGACCACATTCCTACGCACACTGCCTGGCCCGGCTGTTGGGAGGGACCACACTGTATCTCCCCCTTTTTGCTCTCGGAAGGCCCCGAGGCCATGCCTCTCTATCCAGAAGGATAGATCAACCTCTCGACCCTCTACCATTAGTGATCTCTCCCCCTTCTTTAGAGCCTCCAGAAGGTGCCGTTGCAACATGCCATCCCCAAAGCCCGGAGACGAGGAGGATGCCCTATTTGCCCCGGAGGTGACACTGGCATAACTCTGGACAGGTGTTGCCACCCCCGGGGGGGCAACCGGACCAGTGACCACATCAGCCCCAACAGTATCACCATTACCCACCTCCATCTCACCCTCCACCAAACCAGCAACCACACCACTAGACAATGAATTATCCTCATTCACCTCCACCACCACATTCATTCCTGCTGGACCAGTAACAATGGTGGATGACCTTTTGACCTCCACATCAGGCACAAGGGGCTCAGTCACCTCCATAGAACTGGAGGCGACCTCACCCCCGGTCTTATGTGTGCCCTCCACATCATCGGTCGGTAATTTCCGCTGTTTGGCATTTGGTATAATGTGCCGCTGATCTCTAGCTGCAGTTAGGCGCCGCTGATCTTTAGCATCAGGATCTTCCGGACCAGCAACGCCAACACAAAATAGCACTTTCGTGGGAGGACCGGAACGCTCAGCCCCAACTGCCGCCTCACACTGCCGCCGCTTCTCAACTAAGTGATCAGCGGCAACAGCATTCAGAGGCGCCGAGGCTACCGGAGCTGCCCCCGACACCGGGCTGCTCCCCCCTCCCACTGAGGAGCGCACCACAGCATCGTGGCCTGATGGAACGCCCGCCGCCGGGCCGCCCTCACTGTCCAGCCTCTCGGCTGATGCACCTCCTGCTACGTCCCCACTACTACAAGCAGAGACGGAGCTCTGCGCCTCACTACCGCGCTCTGTTGTCTCCCCGCGCCTTTGCACCGGATCCACAGCAGAACCCGGGCTGGGCTGGGCAACGGGGCTTATACAGTGAGCTGAGCCTGCCGCCGACTCAGGGGGTACAGGGAGGGGGGCATATACGTATCTTACCGCTTCCTGCAGCTTTGGCTTGGTCTTCTTTGCCTTTTTGTGGCCCCCAGGTGCCTCTTCTGGTAGATCGTCACCAAGGTGGAAGTTTTGGAGGCACACTGGGGACTCCAGGAGCTTAATCTCCGCCATTAGCGCCCCTCCCTGGCCGCTGCTGTCACTGTCCTCCCCAGAGCCGGCAGAACTGCGACCGGATGTCACTGTCGCCTGTCCTGCAGGGAGTTCGCTGCACGTGGCCTGCGGGTGACTTTGCAGGCTGCCAGGTGGGGCTTGCTGCTGGTCATCATCACTCTCATCATCCACCTGGCTCTCAGGCTGCAGCCCTATCTGCCTTTGCTCTCTGGTATCAGCCATTTCTCTAAAGCGGTCTTCATTTATAAGTTTTTCTTTGAAAGGACCACTCTGCTCCCTGATGGTGGCTTTCCTAAGTTCCAGGCGTTGAATTTCACTGCTCAGTCTTTTTACCTCGGCTTGGAGTTTTGCCTTCCTTGGTTTGGAGGCCCCCGCAGCTTTGGCGCTTGTGCAGCGCAGCTCCTCCCGGAGCCTCCTGATGAGATTACTGGCATCTTCATACTCACGGAGGCGGATCATGACCCGGGAGGCATAGGTGGACACAGACTCCCGGGGTCCCTGCAGCGCCCATTCCCCCTCAGGGAGGTCGGCCTCACCTCCGTGAGCACTCAGCTTTCCTCCGGAAGGAGCGCCATCTTGCACGCCGCTGTCAGGCTTTTCCTCCATGCTGGAAGCCTTGCGGCTTCTGGGGGTCTCCACAATCCCGGGGGGAGTAGGAGCCACATTGCTGCGACTCCTGGTGCAGCGTCTCACCCCCGAGTCCTCTGATGTGCAGGCCGGTTGCTGGTTTCTTCTGCCCCCCGCCGGCCTGGTTCGGGAAGCAGAAGCCTGGGACTTGGCTCCATCACTCATCCCAGAAACCCGCTCCCTCCCTGGGAAAGAGAGAAAGCAGGTCCCCAGGTGGAGAGGTGTTGGTTTCTCAGAGATCAGGAGCTCACAGCAGGATCTGCAGCCACCACACCCGCAATCACCACACTGAGTAGCAGCTGATCAGAGCTGCACCCAGTATGCTGCTGGTGGAGTCACTGTGTACATACATTACATTACTGATCCTGTACTGATCCTGAGTTACATCCTGTGTTATACTCCAGAGCTGCACTCACTATTCTGCTGGTGCAGTCACTGTGTACATACGTTAGATTACTGATCCTGAGTTACATCCTATATTATACCCCAGAGCTGCACTCACTATTCTGCTGGTGCAGTCACTGTGTACATGTAAGAAGGAAGACTAGGGCCAGGTGCGGAGCTCCGGCGCCAGAACTGCCCAGTGTGCCAGGGGACGGGATTAAGAGTGCACGGGGAACTTCCTAGGCAGTGCTGGGGGACAGAGGAGAGGAACGGAAGAGAGGAAGTCAGGTGTCTGGGCTAGCGCGAAAGAGACAGTTGGTTGTGGAGAGCAGACCGGCAGTTGGGGAGAAACGGTCGGACCTGCTGACAACGAGAGAGAGACGTGCTGCCCTGTCCTCGGTGAAATAGAGACGTGGTGACCTGTCTGCGGTGACGGACGAACGGGTGGCACAGCTTGCCGCAAAAAAACAAAGGACGTGCGGTCTGTTACCTGCATCACCACAGTTTTCCAGACATCTAACGGTGTCCTACGGGTGAGGACGCACCCGGGATTAGTGATCCTAACGCAGTTTGTTGTACGCCGGAGGAGCTTGCTACGGCTCTTAAAGGAGTCGTGACCACTGTCGTGTGGTCAAAGGACTGGGGGCCCAGTGGGTGAGACCCGAGACCGCCCACTGCCACCAGAAGACAGACACCCTCCGGAGTGAGTGTCTGAAGACGGACGTAGTTATCGCTAAAGGACAGATAAGTGCAAGCCTCCAGTAATCTACCTTCTCTTATTCAGCCTGAACTTTTGGGACTGCGCCGTATTGTTCATCCTTTCCGTGTTATAGTTAAACCACAATCGTTTATTGTTCGATTTTACTGTTTTATTGTTGTGTTACTTAAATTTACACTCCCTGCGTGGAGAAACCAAATCTTGAATTAAACCTCTGCCATACTCTCTGCGTGCTGCGTGCTGCGTGCGACATCCGAGCCTTCTAACATTTGGCGTAGTCGGCAGGATGTCGTCGCCAGACGCAGTTGCAGGCATGGCAGACCAGGCCAGCGTGATAGCCTCTACAGCTGGCCTACCCTTGGGCGCCATGTTGAATAATCTCCCAAAGTTTACCGGAGACAACATGATGCTGTGGGATTGGGTAGAACGGGTTAAGAGCATGTTACGGATGCACCCAATGACCCCCGATATGCAAGCAGCGATAGCTTTGCTGGCTTTAGAAGGAGAAGCTCGACAGTCAGTAATGTTTCGTTCCCCCACTGACTGAAATACGGTGGAAAAGGTGGTACGGATCCTAGAAGAAATGCATGGGGACCCTACTAATGTGGCAGAGTTAAGGATGCGACTGTTCCAACAGGTACAAAGTGAGGGGGAGACTGTGACCCAATATGTCAACGCCCTACAGAGTGTGTACACTTACATCACTAGGAAAACAAACCTAGAAGATGTAGGAGTGGGGCCCCCGGACCTAGTACTTAGGGACCAGTTCGTAGCCGGCCTCAGAGATGCGCAGCTGAGACAGGCCTTGCGAGAGCGCTTGCGCACCAACCCGCGTATGACATTTCTTGAGGCAGGGGCAGAGGCCCGCATGAGGGAACAGGAGATGGGGGTAGTGACCCTGGCAGGGATGGTTCGGGGCAATGCAGTGCCCCCGTCGCCCACGGCCGAACCAGAATGGGCCCGAGAGATGCGGCGGGAGATCCAAGAAATGCGAGAAGAGTGGTACAATATTCGAGTGGCTCAATCAGTGAGAGCCGGAACAGTTGACCCGAGACCCCCGGGCGAAGTAAAGGATGAGCCCAGACCCCGGGTTGGAACAGAGCCCAATTGGGTGGCCCGACGACCCCCTGCAGACAGGGGACCAACGTGTTGGAATTGTGGGGGCATGGGGCATTACGCCAGGAGCTGTGCCAGTCGAGGAAGGCCTCTATCCCGGCAGCCGTTAAACTGACGGGCTCCGGGTGTGAGGGACGCAACCCAAAGCGGAGGAAGGCAGTGAGTCCCGAAGACTTAATATCCATGAGCCCGACAGTGTGGGCCGAGCTTGGCGGATGGGCGGTTCACTGCTTGATCGACACGGGATCTCAAGTAACCACCATGGGAGAAACTTATTTCCGTCAGCGGTACCCAGAGATGGCATGAAATGAAGGGGGTCCCTTGATAAAGCTCACAGCCGCTAACCAACTTGCCCATTCCGGTCACAGGAGTAGTGTGGTTATGTGTCACCCCAGGCCTGGATGCCACAAATATCAAAGGCTGTGTCTGAGAGCAGGAGGGAGGTTCCCTGGTCAGGGACCATTAGCATGCAGCACCTCCTGTCCCAGGCCAGTAGGGGGAGCAGGCTGCCCCTATAAAAGCTGGAACTAAGGGCTGGGTTAGGGAGACCAGGACCCACTTCTGAAGCATCCAGAAGGGTTCCCAGAGGAAAGGGACAGGTCAGCAGCTGCTGAGGAGTCCGGGAGGCAGAGGAGGAACAGCAAGCCAAGGACAGAGGCGACAAGAGCCGGTCCTGGCTGAAAGAGAACTACACAACTGGACACTGGGGTCCGAGGCTGTCAGGGTTGCAAGCCCGGCAGCAGATAACCAACCCGCGAGGGATTTCAGGTCCCTTGGCCTGAGAAGCCTGGAGGCTCCGCCATACAGAGGGACCAGTACTGCACGGAGAAGCAACAGGTACCTAAGGCCCGAGTCGCAAGCCATACAGGCGCAGTACACGGCCAGCTCAGGGATGTGGGCTATCACACCACGAAAAGGGGGATAGTCAGCAAGGGCAGAGAGAGAACGGTAGGCCTACCCACTCACTCTGATCAGTGGGGCTCGCCCGAATGCTCTCAGACACCCAGGCCCATTCCTACCCTGTACTCCTGTTGGGTCATTAGTACTAACTATAATAAAGACCCTGGACTGTTTGAAGCAGACTCTGAACCCTTATTATTGCGGCCTGCACCATCACCCCCAGCATCCTATTACACTGTCCTGAGGCTACACTCTTCCCGTGGGGAGTTATCCTATCCCTGTGCTGCATACCAACATCAGCCTCAGCGGTCTGCCTTGCAGCGGTGGTCATCCGTGACCGCAATCCACGGGTGGCGTAGTCGGACATTCAAAACTCTACAAATAGACTGCCACAGCATTTGGTCTGACCACCCTGAGACACGGGATCGGGTAGCCACTACTATCCCCAACATTGCACTGAAGCCCGGTTCCGGGTGCCCCACGGCCCAGGGGGCGAGTCAGCTTTGGCGTAGTCGGCAGGATTGTGACCAACCCGCCACAAACGGGTATTGCGCGCCTGAAAAAGACTGTACACGTACCTCAAAAGGAAGTTTCCCGCCATTCGGAGCCGTTTCCCGCCATCTTCAGTCGTCTCCCGCCATATTCAGTCGTTTCCCGCCGTTTTCCCGCCATTGGACGCCATCTTCAGGACGCCGCGCGGGAAGAAGAGGGGCGTGGTCGTCCAAACCGCGCGAGACCTGAAGCCGCGCCCTACGCACCGACGCTGCGCAAGGTCCTGGAAGGAGAGAGAGCGACGCTGACATCACCAGGACGCGACGCAAGGTCCTCGCCCGGAACAGCACCAGCGGAGCCGCGGCCTACGGAAGAGGATCAACGGAAGGTAGGCCACGCTTAACTAGGGGGGAGGAAGATGACGGACGCGGAGGGACCTTCTACCACCAGCGTGGCTGCAGCAGCGGTGATGCCGTTCTCCATGCCCTACATCCCTGGAGCAGCCTGGCTGCCCCAATACTCAGGGGAATCCCATACCTTAACTGACTTTAAGGAAAGACTGCACAGTTTATTTAAAGTTTATCCCCTGACAGAAGAACAGAAAGTGAGCATTCTGACGGGGCAGCTAACCGGTGCAGCCCAGCGGGAAGTGAAATCATGGTCAGATGAGGAGAAAAGGACTGTAAAGGACATTCTGACCCGGCTGCGGAGTACCTTTGATACCCGTACCTCAGCAGAAATCAAAATGCGGTTTTATGGCTGTAAGCAGCGAGCCCAAGATAGTATTAGAGACTATGCCTTGAACCTGCAAAAAGCTCTGGAAGCAATTAAACAAGCTGACCCTGGCAGCGTGCAGGACACCGATAAACTGTTGACTGACCAGTTCATAGAAGGTCTGCTGTCCAGCGCCCACAGAACCCAGCTGCGCCTCATGGCCCTACAGAACCCCGATCTGACTTTTGCGCAGTTCAAGGATAGGGCCATCCGGGTGCTCCGAGAACCCGCACCAAGTGGCGCTGTAGTTCCCCGGCGCCCTGCCATCACTTACCACCAGGAGGCAGCGCCCTACCCCGCAGACCTTGTGGGGGCTGATGCACAGGCCCTAAATCCATCCCAGCCCGCAAACCTGCACCATCAGGTCCAAGAACTAACAAAGAGTGTGGCTGCATTGACCAGGACCGTACAGTCGTTGCAGGTGGAACCGTCAAGACCAATCAAGCTGGCTTCCAGTCGGGAGGATGTCCCGTGGCGTCGACAGAGGAGGACCCCGTCGTTCAGAGGGAGGCCCGCCGACCGTTACACTAAGAATGGACAGCCGATTTGCCGCCGTTGCAGTCAGCCAGGACACATAGCAAGGTACTGTACTTTAAATGGGTCCGACCTGGGGCAGAGGGCCAACCCCCAGGCATAAGGTCATCAGGCCCGTCTAATTGGCGTGATAAGTACGTGGGGGGACGCCCGGTCTTACCCGTAGTGCTGGACGGTATCCCCATGAGTGCACTGCTGGACACCGGGTCCCAAGTGACTACCATCCCCTACGTACTTTTCAAGCGGTACTGGAGTGGTGCGGATATAACCCGTTATCCAGACGATGACTTAAGCATCATCGCCAGCAATGGCCAACCCGTGCCGCAGGTGGGGTTCAGAGAGATGACCATCAAGATTGGTAAGGTGGAACTGCCGGCACAGGGAGTGATCATTGTGGACATTGACCGTCGTGAAAGTCACCCTAAAATAACCTTATGTACTAATATGATTGAAAACTGTCTTTCAGAAGTAATTGTGATTTTGCAGCAGGTGGCGATGAATGCGAGCTCCAGCCAAAAGAGGGTCCTCCAGAAAGAGATAAGAGCCCTGATGAGACGGCAACAGGTAGAACTGTCTGGTGGTGAGATCAGTAGCGTGAGGATGAGCGACCCGTTCCCCATTTCCATGCCTCCCAAAAGTGAAATGATGATCTGGTGTCGGACTGCAATCGGGTTAAGAGGGAGAGACTACCAAGCCATGGTAGAACCCGTGTACTCAGACAGCAGGCCCACCATTTTGACAGCCCGGGGGGTGGTTGATGTCCGCCATGGAAGGGTGCCCGTCCGGATCTTAAACATCGGGGAAAGGGAAGTACACTTGCCCTGGTACGCTACACTAGCCAAATTGTTTGCCGTCGAACACAATGCTATCAGGGTCGTGGAACCCTTGCCTCCATCTCCCCCGGTGGAGGGTAATGGCTCCCAGAAACACAAGGAGGACTGGTGCCAGAAACTCCATGTGGGTGCTGACTCCACTCCCCTGCACCAAAAACAAGGAGTCTACCGGGTGGTTCAGGAGTACGAGAGAATTTTTAGTAAGCACCCGCTAGACTTCGGCAGGGTGAAAGGGGTAGAACACCACATCCCCACGGGGAGCCACCCACAAATAAAAGAGAGACACAGAACTGTACCCCCTGCACATTATCAGAACGCAAAGGGCATGCTGAGAGAAATGAAAGAAGCTGGGGTCATTAGAGATAGCTGTAGCCCCTGGGCAGCCCCCTTGGTTCTGGTAAAAAAGAAAGACGGTACCATGAGAGTGTGCGTGGACTATAGACAAATCAATCGTATCACCCATAAAGACGCGTACCTGTTACCTAGGATAGAGGAGTCTTTAGCAGCCCTAAAATCAGCTAACTTCTTCTCTACTTTGGACCTTACTAGCGGGTACTGGCAGGTTCCTGTGGCAGAGGCTGACAAGGAGAAGACTGCCTTCACCACCCCGATGGGATTGAGCGAATTCAACTGTATGCCCTTCGGGCTCTGCAACGCACCAGGGACCTTCCAGAGGCTGATGGAATGCTGTCTAGGGCACCGAAACTTCGAGACGGTCCTACTTTACCTGGATGACGTGATCGTCTATTCGAAGACCTACGAGGACCATCTAAAACACCTGGCAGAGGTGTTCGAAGCCCTGGCAGGCTATGGCCTGAAGGTGAAACCCTCAAAGTGTCACCTGTTGAAACCGAAGGTCCAGTACCTAGGACACGTGGTGAGTGCAGAGGGAGTAGCCCCCGACCCCGACAAGGTTACAGCCATCAAGAGCTGGCCAAGCCCCTCTAACATCAAAGAAGTGAGGCAATTCCTCGGGTTGGTAGGCTACTACAGAAGGTTCATCCCCGGGTTCACAAAGATGGCAGCTCCAATGCAGGATCTCCTGATAGGCCAGTCTAAATCCAGAAGCCAAAAGCCACCCTTCAAGTGGGACAAGCCGGAAGAGGAGTCCTTCCGCCAGTTGAAGATGGCCCTCACGGGGGATGAGATCCTGGCCTACCCCGATTATGGCCAGCCTTTCATCCTCCACACAGACGCCAGCAATGTGGGGCTGGGAGCCGTACTGTCACAGAACCAACAAGGCCGAGAAAGGGTGATCGCGTACGCCAGCCGGAAGCTGAGGCCCACTGAAAGAAACCCGGAGAATTACAGCTCCTTCAAGCTAGAATTCTTGGCAGTGGTGTGGGCCGTCACAGAACGGTTTAAGCATTACCTGGCCTCCGCAAAGTTCACTGTGTACACGGACAACAACCCGCTGACACACCTGGACAATGCAAGACTAGGTGCCCTAGAACAGCGGTGGATGGCCCGGCTATCCAATTATGACTTCACAATCAAATACCGGGCAGGCAGGACCAACGCCAACGCAGACACCCTATCAAGAATGCCTCACCTACCCGAAGGAGAAGAAAACTCGGAAGAGCTGGAGGAAATAGAGCTCCCTGCGTTCCACCGGTATGGGGTCACTCAGTATTCTCACCGGGTAAAAGACAAAGACCTAACCACCGTCATGTTCAACCCCTTACCCCACCACGGCTGGGCTGAAGCGCAAGATAGTGACCCTGCAGTTCGCCTGGTGAAAGACCTGTTAACCCAGGCAGACGCTATCCCTGGCCCGGACGCTCCAGAGGAAGCCATGCAGATATGGAAGGAGAAAAGAAGGCTATTCCTCTATGAGGGTAAGCTGTGCAGAAGGCTTGTCAACCACCGGACGCACGAGCTGACCTGGCAGGTAGTGGTCCCAAGGCGAGATGCAGCAATGGTCCTGGAGGCCTACCATGACAGAGCGGGACACTTCGGGTGGAAGAAACGGGAGTTCCTACTGAGAGAGCGGTTCTACTGGATCGGTATGAGAGGGGGCATAGAGAAGTGGAGCAGGGACTGCGGCCCATGCCACCTCAGAAGGAAGGACCGTACCAGCCAGAAGACACCATTGAGGCCCATCGTCACCAGGCAGCCTCTTGAGTTGGTAGCTCTGGACCATGTGAAGTTGGCTCCAAGCCGGTCCGGCTACATCTATGCCCTCATGATTGTGGACCATTACTTCCGGTTCCTGGTGGTGGTTCCTGTTAAAGACCTGACAGCCCAAACAGCGGCCAGAGCCTTCCAGCAACACTTCTGCCGTCCACACGGGTATCCGGAACAGGTCTTGACAGATCAAGGTCCAGCATTTGAGGCGGAAGTCTTCCAGGAGTTCTGCAACCTCTACGGCTGTAGGAAGATTCGGACAGCGCCGTACCACCCGCAAACCAACGGGCTGTGTGAGAAAATGAACAATATCATCATTGATCTCCTCAAGACGTTGCCCCTGGAAGAACGCAGCCTGTGGCCGGAGAAGCTGCCAGACCTGATTGACTTGTACAACCATATCCCGGTGAATGCTACAAATTGCACCCCGGCTTACCTGATGCGAGCAAGACCAGGTAAGCTGCCGATAGACCTGGAGATGGGAGTCCTGACACCCGAGGACACCTCCCCAGACACGGACTGGGATATGGAACGGCAGCTACAGTACAAGAAGGTACAGGAGAGTGTGGAGAGGAGTCTGGCTCAAGCGAGAGAAAAGCAGGAGAGGCTCTTCAACCAACACGCCCCTGCTGGTCCCCTGGAACCTGGTGAGCAGGTCCTGAAGCGGAAGAGAAGGCTTCACAAGCTGGACGACCAGTGGGAGAGAGACCCGTACACAGTACTGCAGTCCGACCACAACAACCCGAAGGTATGTGTGATTACCAAGGATGGAGGAGAAACCACTAGCACCGTCTCCAGAGACCACCTAAAAAGGTGCCCCGAGCAACTGCAGAGTCCAAGTGAAGATCAAGATGACCTTGAGCCCGCAGAGGACAAGGAAGAAATGATCAGCACAGTTCTCAGAGAGTTCCTCCGGACCTGGACTCGGATAAATGACGCGATAGTGGTACCCGTCCTACACTTCCTTCAGCCTACCCAGCAAGAGCCTACAGGAGAGCAGGAAGAACAAGAAGAACAAGCAGCCCCAGAGGCAGAAGAACCCATGCCAGCAGCCCAGGAGAGTCAACCCTCTGCTGATAGTGAGCCTGCCATGCCTGCGGTAAACCAAAGAACCCGCAGACAGCTGCCTGCCCTGCCTGTAAACCCAGCTAGTAGCTGTACCCTAAATATTAGTGGGGAAAGCCAGGTTAGACCACCACCAGACAGTGGGTTACGGAGGTCAACCCGGAGCACTAGGAGTCAAGCACCAGCTCGCTGGAAGATCTAAAATGCACAGTGTATATATTTAATGTTTTATGTTTGTACCCTGGTTATTAATAATGTTTCTCCAGTTTTCCTAGATGCAGTGGACTGACAGGTTATGGACAGTGAATAACCGGAACTACCATGTAGATAGTTGCACTTGGTGCCCTCTTTCGAAGATGACCACGGAAGAAAAACCTGTACGGCGTGGCCTCTTTGTGGTCCAAAGTAGGTAGCTCAGCCTTGCCGCCACGCCCAAGGCCAGGAACTTGGGGTTTATAGGGACAGGTCCCCACATCGCTCAAAAACTTCGCCTTATTGGGTGATATGGACACCCGGTCACAGACCACACAGTGACCTAAAGAACTCAATATATGGTGTTGTTTGTTATTTCCTTCCCTGTTGTGTTTATGGTCATGCATTTTTACCCTATATTTGTGTTTCTTGTTTAGTCCCGGAGTACTAAAATTTACTAGGGGGGAATGTATCACCCCAGGCCTGGATGCCACAAATATCAAAGGCTGTGTCTGAGAGCAGGAGGGAGGTTCCCTGGTCAGGGACCATTAGCATGCAGCACCTCCTGTCCCAGGCCAGTAGGGGGAGCAGGCTGCCCCTATAAAAGCTGGAACTGAGGGCTGGGTTAGGGAGACCAGGACCCACTTCTGAAGCATCCAGAAGGGTTCCCAGAGGAAAGGGACAGGTCAGCAGCTGCTGAGGAGTCCGGGAGGCAGAGGAGGAACAGCAAGCCAAGGCCAGAGGCGACAAGAGCCGGTCCTGGCTGAGAGAGAACTACACAACTGGACACTGGGGTCCGAGGCTGTCAGGGTTGCAAGCCCGGCAGCAGATAACCAACCCGCGAGGGATTTCAGGTCCCTTGGCCTGAGAAGCCTGGAGGCTCCGCCACACAGAGGGACCGGTACAGCACGGAGAAGCAACAGGTACCTAAGGCCCGAGTCGCAAGCCATACAGGCATAGTACACGGCCAGCTCAGGGACGTGGGCTATCACACCACGAAAAGGGGGATAGTCAGCAAGGGCAGAGAGAGAACGGTAGGCCTACCCACTCACCCTGATCAATGGGGTTCGCCCGAATGCTCTCAGACACCCAGGCCCATTCCTACCCTGTACTCCTGTTGGGTCATTAGTACTAACTACAATAAAGACCCTGGACTGTTTGAAGCAGACTCTGAACCCTTATTATTGCGGCCTGCACCATCACCCCCAGCATCCTATTACACTGCCCTGAGGCTACACTCTTCCCGTGGGGAGTTATCCTATCCCTGTGCTGCATACCAACATCAGCCTCAGCGGTCTGCCTTGCAGCGGCGGTCATCCCTGACCACAATCCACGGGTGGCGTAGTCGGACATTCAAAACCCTACAAATAGACTGCCACAGCATTTGGTCTGACCACCCTGAGCCACGGGATCGGGTTGCCACTACTACCCCCAACATTGCACTGAAGCCCGGTTCCGGGTGCCTCACGACCCAGGGGGCGAGTCAGCTCCGCATCCGGGTGTGCGGACAAGATGTGGGAAGAAAAGGAGTCGTCCTGACAGGTGGAGATGCCGGCCCAGGACCACCAGTCACCCTCAGTATGAACGTGCTGAAGGAAATCGGGCAGATCCTGATTAGGGAACCACGAGAGCTCACGCTAGGGCGGTGGAACTCTAGAGCCCCTCAAAGGAAGGCCGCAGCTGATCAGGGTTGCCCAGACGCAAGAGACCTCGAGTGGGGGAAAAATTCTGGGAAAGGTGATAATACCCGCCACCAACAACCTCACCTTACCACCAGGACAGACAGTCCTCACTTTGCCCGTCCGAGCCTGCACCCCACTAGAAGGGGTAGAGATTCAGATCGAGTCAACCACCGTGGACAAGGTGCCTCCGGGTCTATTGGTAGCGCGGACCTTGGCTACCGTCCATAAGGGAAACATGGTGGTACGATGCGTGAACCTGAATCCGAGTGAGCTCATTCTTCCCGCCAGGACCGAAATGGCCCAGATTCTGGGGATGCCAGAACAGCTGGAACCACCAGATGCGATACAATTGTCAGCCGTAAGGGGGGATCCCTGGACCCTGGCGATCACCGTACGATCGGGGTTTCCTCGACCTCAGACTAAGGACGGTCGAAGTATCCTAGAACAGATGCGTGCTGATTTGACAGGGCTCACGACGGAACAGGTGTACCAGGTCGAAGAGATGCTGGGACGGTACCAGGACGTCTTTGCCCGACATGAGGACGACTTTGGATGTACCGAGGCCATCACCCATGAGATCCCTACGGGAAATGCTGCTCCGGTACGGGAACGGTATAGACAGATACCCCCGCAAATGTACCAGATGGTGAAGGAAATGCTGGCCCATATGATACAGAACGGGGTGATTCGGGAAAGCCAGAGCCCATGGGCGGCTCCAATCGTCCTGGTCGGGAAGAAGGATGGAACCCTACGATTCTGTTTGGACTACAGGCGGCTAAATGCTTGCACCGTAAGAGACTCGTACCCTTTACCCAGGATCAAGGAGTCTCTATCCGCCCTAAGCAAGGAGAAATATTTCTCCTCCCTGGATCTGGCCAGCGGATACTGGCAAGTGCCAGTGGCTGAACACAACCGCGCCAAGACAGCATTCGTGTTGCCTATGGGACTCTTTGAGTTTAATCGGATGCCTTTTGGCCTAACCAACGCTCCCGGGACCTTTCAACGCTTGATGGAGAGATGTTTAGGCGATCTGAACTTTGAGGCCACACTGATCTACCTCGATGACATCATGGTCTATGCGTCTACCTTCCAGGAACATCTACGACGATTGGAGCAAGTCTTGAGTCGTCTTCGAAATCACGGCTTGAAGGTGAAGCCACAAAAATGTCATATATTCCTCAAGCAGGTTGAGTACCTCGGGCACACGGAGTCCGGTGAAGGAGTCAGGCCCACTCGGGAGAAAGTGGCCGCCGTGCAAGAGTGGCCCACCCCGAAGACTGTAAAGGACGTGCGGGCCTTCCTAGGACTCGCAGGGTATTACCACAGATTCGTGAAAAATTTCACGCGCATCGCTAATCCGCTACTGGAGCTCCTTCAAGGGATACCTGCGGGCTCGAAAAATCGAACAGTGAAATGGGGAAGAGAACAGGAGGAGGCCTTCAGGGCCTTGAAGATGGCCCTGACGGAAGCTCCCATACTGGCCTACGTGGACTTTTCTCAGCCCTTCGTTCTTCACACCGATGGAATTCTCCTTGGTCTAGGGGCTGTGCTGTCGCTGGAGCAGGAGGGGAGAGAGCGGGTGATAGCATATGCGAGTCGCTCCCTCCGAGACTCGAAGAAGAACCCAGACAATTACAGCTCCTTTAAACTGGAATTGTTGGCCCTAGTGTGGGCAATGACAGAAAAGTTCGCGGAGTACTTGTTGGGGTCTGAAGTGTTGGTGAAGACAGACAACAACCCGTTGGCTCATCTGGAGAATGCGAAGTTGGGAGCCCTGGAACAATGATGGGTGGCTCGCATGGCTCGGTACCGGTATAAGATCACCTACCGGCCTAAGGCTGAAAACACGCATGCTGATGCCCTCTCCAGGGTGACCCATGAACTGAGGGCCGAAGAGGTGCCCAGCTTCCGGAGGGTTGGCAGCCCGTTGTCCACTACGCAGGGACAGATCGGGGAAGTGAAAGAAGGACACGTGTTGGGCGGCCCAGGGACGAGTGGGTACGGATACAGCAAATGGATGGAGAGATTGCGCGGTTGCGACAGTGGGTGGCTTTGAAACAAGTCCCTAACCGCAAAGAAAGGGGAACCCTGACACCAGAGGGGCTGAAGATGCTGCGGCAGTGGGAGAGACTGAGCCTGCAGGACGGCTTGTTGTACAGACGGGTCCAGTTGGTACAGGAGTTCGGCCACACTTGGCAAGTAGTGGTTCCAGAGAGTGTGATCGGGACACTGGCCAAGGAAGCACACGAGCGGGGAGCACACTTTGGACCCGAAAAGACCTTCCAGTGGCTGCAGAGACTGGTGTACCACCCCCAGCTAAGAGTTGCAGTGGAGAACGTCTGCCAGAAGTGCCGGAGTTGTGAGCTGGTGAAAACCCCATAGCAGCGGGCCCAAGTCCAGACCATTGTGACGGCTGCGCCCTTAGAGGCGTTGATGATCGACTACCTGACCATCGGGCCAGCGCATCTCGGGTATGGACATTGCCTGGTCATGACCGACCACTTTACGAAATTCACAGTGGTAACTCCGACCAGGGATCAGACAGCTGAATCTGCTGCCCAGGCTATCTGTCGTGTCTTCATCAGGGTCTATGGCTGTCCGAAGAGAATTCACTCCGATCAAGGAGCCCGTTTCCAAGGACGCGTGATGGAGGAGCTGCACCGGCTATACAAGATCGAGAAGTCTAGGACCACCCCTTACCATGCGCAAGGGAATGGGTCCTGTGAACGCTTCAACAGATCTTTGATCCAGATGCTTCGAACCTTGGAAGAAGATCGGAAGGTACGCTGGCCGGAGTTTGTGGCCGAGCTGGTGTGGGTCTATAATAACCGGGTACATAGCGCCACAGGGTTCACCCCCTACACCCTGCTGTTCGGACAAAAAGGTAGGGAGATCACTGAGCTCAAACTAGATCCCGTGGAGGACTGGCCCCGGACGGGCCCATCTACCTGGGTCCGGGAGCATCGGCACCGGTTGCAGACTCTTCGGAGGTTGGTGCAGCAGAAGTTTAAGGAACATAGGCACCATGAAACGCCACCTCTTCGGGGGACAGCCCTTAAGTCGGGAGAACGGGTGTTGGTATGGGACAAGAAACCCCGGGGCAAGCTGAGTAGACGGTGGGAGTCGACCCCGTATCGAGTGAAACGGAGAGTTAGTCCTGAAGGACCGGTGTATGAGGTTCAGCCTGAGGGCGAAGAAGCGGCTCCAACTAGAATTGCTCATCTAAGCATGTTACGGCCCTGTTTGTCTAGCGATGAGGAAAAGAAGGAAGAACTCAACACAAGGACGAGAGATCTCACAGCCAGTGCGCCCGTCTACGATGATGAGGAGGAAGAGACGATAGTGGCTGCGATCCCCAGTCTCACATCGACCACAGCTTCCCACACGAGAGAGGAGGGTCCACCGCTCCGTCAGGCTGGGCCGGGCAAAGTTGGGAACCCCAGCTACTCTCAAGTACCCTGCGCTCCAACTGCGTTAAGCCGGTCCGAACGATCCACGGCTGGTGTGCCGCCTATCTGCTACAATCAGGATCAGTTCATCTGACAACGTATCATCCAAGAGGTCAGAGAGTGTGAGCGCCTAGTGAAAAACATTACATTACATTACTGATCCTTTACTGATCCTAAGTTTCATTCTGTATTATACCCCAGAGCTGCACTCGCTATTCTGCTGGTGCAGTCACTGTGTACATACATTACATTACTGATCCTGTACTGATCCTGAGTTACATCCTGTATTATACCCCAGAGCTGCACTCACTATTCTTCTGGTGCAGTCACTGTGTACATACATTACATTACTGATCCTGAGTTACATCCTGTATTATACTCCAGAGCTGCACTCACTATTCTGCTGGTGTAGTCACTGTGTACATACATCACATTACTGATCCTGTACTGAACCTGAGTAACATCCTGTATTATACTCCAGAGCTGCACTGACTATTCTGCTGGTGTAGTCACTGTGTACATACATTACATTACTGATCCTTTACTGATCCTAAGTTACATCCTGTATTATACTCCAGAGCTGCACTCACTATTCTGCTGGTGTAGTCACTGTGTACATACATCACATTACTGATCCTGTACTGAACCTGAGTAACATCCTGTATTATACTCCAGAGCTGCACTCACTATTCTGCTGGTGCAGTCACTGTGTACATACATTACATTACTGATCCTGAGTTACATCCTGTATTATACTCCAGAGCTGCACTCACTATTCTGCTGGTGCAGTCACTGTGTACATACATTACATTACTGATCCTGAGTTACCTCCTGTATTATACTCCAGAGCTGCACTCACTATTCTGCTGGTGCAGTCGCTGTGTACATACATTACATTACTGATCCTGTACTGATCCTGAGTTACATCCTGTATTATACTCCAGAGCTGCACTCACTATTCTGCTGGAGCAGTCACTGTGTACATACATTACATTACTGATCCTGAGTTACATCCTGCATTATACTCCAGAGCTACACTCACTATTCTGCTGGTGTAGTCACTGTGTACATACATTACATTACTGATCCTGTACTGATCCTGACTTACCTCCTGTATTATACGCCAGAGCTGTACTCACTATTCTGCTGGTGCAGTCGCTGTGTACATACATTACATTACTGATCCTGTACTGATCCTGAGTTACATCCTGTATTATACTCCAGAGCTGCACTCACTATTCTGCTGGAGCAGTCACTGTGTACATACATTACATTACTGATCCTGAGTTACATCCTGCATTATACTCCAGAGCTACACTCACTATTCTGCTGGTGTAGTCACTGTGTACATACATTACATTACTGATCCTGTACTGATCCTGAGTTACCTCCTGTATTATACTCCAGAGCCGCACTCACTATTCTGCTGGTGCAGTCGCTGTGTACATACATTACATCACTGATCCTGTACTGATCCTGAGTTACATCCTGTATTATACTCCAGAGCTGGACTCACTATTCTGCTGGATCAGTCACTGTGTACATACATTACATTACTGATCCTGAGTTACATCCTGTATTATACTCCAGAGCTACACTCACTATTCTGCTGGTGGAGTCACTGTGTATATACATTACATTACTGATCCTGTACTGATCCTGAGTTACCTCCTGTATTATACTCCAGAGCCGCACTCACTATTCTGCTGGTGCAGTCGCTGTGTACATACATTACATCACTGATCCTGTACTGATCCTGAGTTACATCCTGTATTATACTCCAGAGCTGGACTCACTATTCTGCTGGAGCAGTCACTGTGTACATACATTACATTACTGATCCTGAGTTACATCCTGTATTATACTCCAGAGCTACACTCACTATTCTGCTGGTGGAGTCACTGTGTATATACATTACATTACTGATCCTGTACTGATCCTGAGTTACCTCCTGTATTATACTCCAGAGCCGCACTCACTATTCTGCTGGTGCAGTCACTGTGTACATACATTACATTACTGATCCTGAGTTACATCCTGTATTATACTCCAGAGCTGGACTCACTATTCTGCTGGAGCAGTCACTGTGTACATACATTACATTACTGATCCTGAGTTATATCCTGTAGATATTTTATTATAAAAATGAAAAACATAACAAAATTAATAACCAGAAAATAAACAATGTAATGAACTGGTCCAGCCGCTCCCTCTCTCCTCACACACATATTATACATATATACACAATAATAACTACCTACACCATGACATCTGGTCCGGTTACCAAACAAATAATAACAATATAATAAACAATAACCGACAAATTATATACAAACTAATATATACATTCTTTTTTTTTTTTTTTAATAAAATAAAATAAATACTAACTATACAAATATATACAAGACAAAACAAAACACCCCACACTCGAGCCCACCAGTCCCTCCCCGGCACTGACCTGAGAGCTGGTCCTGCGCCTCGTGCCTCAGTCCAACGTCCATAGGACAGATCAGGCAGTGCCAGTTTTTCACCCAAATAACCAGTGTCCCACAAGATGAACCCACCTAACCCCTTTTCCCTCCACCCAACCTAACACCTACACCCAAACCCATATATACAATATATACAGAAACAAACAATACAATAACCACAACTGACAAAGCCCAAGTTTGGCGCCTGCAGCCCTATATCACTGTCTACTGATCAATAAAACAAAAATCTATGGTGTCAGCAGCAGCCCACCACCAGGAGAGGAGATGACCAGACTAGGGCACACTAAAAGAAAAGCCCCTCCAGAGGAGAGCGGCCCTCCGTGTACCCAGTCTCTCATACTCCAGAGAACGCACCTTCACCAGGTCACCGAGTATGGTCCTAAACACATCGTCCACTGGGAGGATTTTCCGCTGCGTCGATACTAAGCACCGTGCGTTCCACGTGTGATACCTAACCACTGCGCTAACTAGAAATAAGGTGCAGCGGTCCCGACCACCCAGGTCCCCGAATGCTCCATAGGCCCATTCCGCATAAGAGAGACCGGCCAGCCGGGGCCAGCCAATGGAGGCGCCCACCCTGTTGTACACCTCTGTGTTAAAGGGACAACGAAGCAGGAAGTGGTCCATGCTTTCAAGCATGGTACCACAATGCTCCCGAGGACAGTTCCTGTCCTCAGAGCTCCTACACTTCAGATTGTCCCTCACACACAGTTTCCCATGGAAGCAGCGCCAAGCCAAGTCCCAAACCTTTGAGGGGATCCTGATAGAATTCAAAAGATGCAGACCCACCCCAAGATCCTGACTTGGGCAATCCCTGAGCGCCAGAGGCCTCTGAAAATGGGTCAACAGAACCCTTTTGTCAAGGAGCTTCCTTGGCAGAGTCCTGACCTCCCACATTCCCAGACCCCACCGGCGAATTACCTTCAGAACCACGGTAGCGTAAGTCGGGAGATGTCCATGCGGTGTGCGGAGATCCTTCACTTGCCCTCCTGTCTCCCATTCCTGGAAGAAAGGCTGAAACCATCCCTTACAGGAGACTACCCACGGAGGAGCCCTCTCTTTCCAGAGGTTTGCAATATTGATCTTAATGAAGGTATTCACAATGAATACCACAGGGTTGACCATACCCAACCCTCCTAGTCTCCTCGTACGGTAAGTAACCTCCCTCTTGACCAGGTTCAGTCTATTCCCCCATAACAGTTGAAAGAACAAACTGTAGACCCGAGTCCAGAGAGGCTCTGGCAAGATGCACACACTGCCCAGATAGATCAGCAAAGGGAGCAGGTAAGTTTTGATCAGGTTTACCCTTTCCCTTAGGGTCAAAGACCAACCCTTCCATTGGTTCACCTTCTGAGTGGCGATCTCTAGCCTGCTGTCCCAATTTTGTTTGGGGTAATCCCCCTGGCCAAATTCGATGCCAAGAACTTTTGCAGAGACTTTGGGTTCTGGAAGGGTGTCCGGGAGATCAAAACCAGGATCTCCTCCTCCCAGCCAGAGACTCTCACACTTATCCCGGTTGATCTTAGACCCGGATGCCTCCGAGTAGCGATTTACCTCTGACATCAGCTATTCTGCCTCCCCATCAGAGGAAACAAAAACGGTGATGTCATCGGCATACGCCACCACTCTCAGAGTGGCTTCCGGTGCTGCCCGGTCCATCCCGATCCCAGCCAACGGTCCACGCTCCACCCTCCTAAGAAGTGGGTCAATCGCAAACACGTACAGTAGCGGGCTCAAGGGACAACCCTGGCGAACACCACACCCAACCTCAAAAGAGCTGCCAATCCAACCGTTCACAAGCGGGAAACTCTCTGCCCCAGAGTACAAGGTCTTAAGCCAATCAACAAACCCCCCCGGCAGGCCATACCTCAGAAGGACAGACCAGAGGTACTCATGATTAACCCGATCAAACGCTTTTGCCTGGTCCAATGACAGCATGTACCCCTTCCAGTGGCCAGCTCTACCCTGCTCCACCGCCTCTTGGACACAGAGTACAGCACTAATTGTACTGCGGCCCGGAACTGAGCAATGCTGGGCCCCCGAAAGGAGCTGGGGTGCAAATTTCACCAGCAGATTAAACAGCACCTTTGCCAAAACCTTCCTGTCTGCATTGAGAAGCGCTATGGGACGCCAATTCTCAATGCAAGATGGGTCCTTACCCTTTGACAAGATGATCAGGGCAGACCTCCTCATTGACTTTGGCAGAGTGCCCGAGGAAAGACACTCATTGAATACCTCAGTCAAGAGGGGAACCAAGGCGTCCTTAAAGGTCTTATAGAATTCAGATGTTAAGCCATCCGGACCGGGAGATTTCTTCAGGGCAAGCCCTTCAATCGCCAACTTAACTTCCTCTTCCCTGATCATCTCTGTCAAAACGCCAAGAGAGGGGTCTACCCCTGGTTCGGGGACGGCTTCAGCCAGAAAAGCCGACATCTCATCCCAATCCAGATCCCTCTTCCCCAAGAGGTGCGAGTAGAAGGATCTGACGACCTCCAGGATCCCTGATCTGGATCTTTTCATGGACCCCGCAGTGTCAACCAGTCCTGTAACAACTTTACTATTCACTGACATCTTGCAGTTTCTATAAGGGTCGGGCGAGCGGTACTTCCCGTAATCCCTCTCAAAAACCAAAGATGCGTGTCTATCATACTGACACCTCATTAGCAAAGATTTCACTCTGGAGATCTCCTCGCGGCTACCTCCAGTTGAGACAAGATGCTCGAGTTTCCTCCTCAGGCCCTGATACAGGCGGTACCTGTCCAGGCTCCTGAGGCTCGAGAGCTGGCGGAAGAATCTCGCCACCCTTTTCTTAAACATCTCCCACCACTCTGACTTACTACTACAAAGATCCAGTAAGGGTACCTGGCTCTGAAGAAAATCCTCAAAGGACTGTCTTATCTCCGCTTCTTCCAAGAGAGACGAATTGAGCCTCCAAAAGCCTCTTCCCATCCGGGGGGTCTCTGTAACATTCAGGGAAAACAAAATCAAACAGTGATCGGAGAACTCCACCTCAACAACAGATACTACTGAAGAGACGGCTTCCTCCTTTAAATAAAACCTGTCTATCCTGGACCTACAGTTACCTCTATGATAGATGAACCCCTCGTGGCCTGCGGTGTGCCGGATGTGGACATCCACCAGGCGAGCCTCACTAGCTATACTATTAAGGGCGAGGCTATCATAAGTCAGCTTGTCTCCGGAACCTCCTCTATCTCGGGGCCTCGTGACAGTGTTGAAGTCCCCTCCAAAGACGACCTGCCGACTCGTAAAAAGGTAGGGCTTGATCCTCATAAAGAGACAATTCCGGTCCCATTTAGATTGGGGACCATAGATGTTAATGAGCCGAAGCTCTTGTCCCTTCATGAGGACATCTAATATCAGGCACCTCCCCATTTCTAACTCAATAACCCGTCGGCATTCTACCGGTGCGGTAAAAAGGACCGCCACTCCGCTATACGGCTCGGCCGCAAGAGACCAATAGGAGGGCCCGAGTCTCCACTCCCTCTTAGCTATAAACACCTCTGCCATATTTGGCAGCCTGGTCTCTTGCAAAAAGAAAATGTCAGCTTCAACCCGGCTGAGAAAATCAAAGGCCGCAAATCTAGCCATGTTTGACTTAATGCTGGCGACATTAATGGACACCAGCATCAACGGAGTGGGTACCGCCATCATTGGTGATTGAGTTAGATGGCTTTCTTCTTCCCACTCCCCTTATCCTCTGCCTCAGAGGAGGAATCCTTCCCCCTCTTTAATGACACAGAGGTGTCCATTCCCACATTTTTCCTTCTTTTTTCGTCCTCGTCTCCGGACTCTGGGCCAGTCCTTCCCCCCAAGGACCTTGCATCCCCAGGAGAAGGAGACCCGGCGCCCCCTGTAAGCTCCGCTGAAGCCGGAACCTCACCCTCACCCTCAGCCTCCTCCTCAGAGGAAGAGATGTTATCAAGGGCTTGGAACCGCTTAGAAAGACCAACTCGAGGGAAGTCGGTTTTACCTTCCTTAGGTACCTTGGTCAGAGCGGGAGAAGATGTTTTATCTCCCTTCTTTCTCTTCTTTTTGGTGCCGAGCTTACGCTTGTGCTCTAGCCACCGCTTATTATCCTCATCCATACTTTCATAATGGGAGGAAGCAGAGGCAGTTTCCTCCCTGTGGATCCTCCTGACCTCCTCATCCAACTCATCATCCCTCGGGGCCTCAGCAGCAACACTGGCATCCAGGACAGGGGCTGCCCCGGTAGTCTAGGGCTCGCCCCGCTCCCTCTCCTGTCTGCGCTTGTCTAGACGCCTCAGCTGGGCAGGCGTCTTTTTATTGCTTTTCTTCCCTGGCCCCTCAGCTCCCCCACCCCTGCTAGTGCCCTCCCCAGCAGAATCAGCCTCACGGCTTTCTCCCACCGGGGTCTCGACTGCATTAGCAAAGGAGCGAGGACAACGGCTGAATGGGTGGCCTAACTCACCACACAGGTGGCACCTAATCTCCACACAAGAGGCGGCAAGATGGCCGACACCCCCACACAACGCGCATTTCTGCACGGTGCAGTTTGCACTGAAGTGTGTGGGGTCGCCGCACCTGTGACAGAGCTTCGGTTGCCCCTGGTAGAAGACCAAGATACGATCCCTACCCAGGAAGGCAGACGATGGAATGTGGGCAACCGTACCACCTGAACGCTTAAGTTTTACCATAAACGTCCAGGCCCCTGACCAGATATCAAACTCGTCGCGGTTTTTCTTTGGCATCTCCACCACCTCTCCATACCGACCAAGCCACGTCATGATGTCATAGCAAGAAAGCGACTCGTTACGAGTCATCACGGTCACTTTCTTGATCTGGTTTTGGCGAGACACTGCCTGAACGGCAAAGTCTCGCCAGCCGGGCTCATTTTTTGCCAACTCATAATTCGCCCAGAAGAGCTCAAGCCCCTCCGGCCGAACAAAGCTGACATCAAACTCAGGCGTGGAATAGGGATGTATCAAGGCGTAGATATCAATCGCCTTGAAGCCCATCCTCAGCAGGAGCTCCACAACTTTAGACCTTGGCGGACATGCATCACTGCCCCTCCACCGAAGACGGACCACATTCCTACGCACACTGCCTGGCCCGGCTGTTGGGAGGGACCACACTGTATCTCCCCCTTTTTGCTCTCGGAAGGCCCCGAGGCCATGCCTCTCTATCCAGAAGGATAGATCAACCTCTCGACCCTCTACCATTAGTGATCTCTCCCCCTTCTTTAGAGCCTCCAGAAGGCGCCGTTGCAACATGCCGTCCCCAAAGGCCGGAGACGAGGAGGATACCCTATTTGCCCCGGAGGTGACACTGGCATAACTCTGGACAGGTGTTGCCACCCCCGGGGGGGCAACCAGACCAGTGACCACATCAGCCCCAACAGTATCACCATTACCCACCTCCATCTCACCCTCCACCAAACCAGCAACCACACCACTAGACAATGAATTATCCTCATTCACCTCCACCACCACATTCATTCCTGCTGGACCAGTAACAATGGTGGATGACCTTTTGACCTCCGCATCAGGCACAAGGGGCTCAGTCACCTCCATAGAACTGGAGGCGACCTCACCCCCGGTCTTATGTGTGCCCTCCACATCATCGGTCGGTAATTTCCGCTGTTTGGCATTTGGTATAATGTGCCGCTGATCTCTAGCTGCAGTTAGGCGCCGCTGATCTTTAGCATCAGGATCTTCCGGACCAGCGACGCCAACACAAAATAGCACTTTCGTGGGAGGACCGGAACGCTCAGCCCCAACTGCCCCCTCACACTGCCACCGCTTCTCAACTAAGTGATCAGCGGCAACAGCATTCAGAGGCGCCGAGGCTACCGGAGCTGCCCCCGACACCGGACTGCTCCCCCCTCCCACTGAGGAGCGCACCACAGCATCGTGGCCTGATGGAACGCCCGCCGCCGGGCCGCCCTCACTGTCCAGCCTCTCGGCTGATGCACCTCCTGCTACGTCCCCACTACTACAAGCAGAGACGGAGCTCTGCACCTCACTACCGCGCTCTGTAATCTCCCCGCGCCTTTGCACCGGATCCACAGCAGAACCCGGGCTGGGCTGGGCAACGGGCCTTATACAGCGAGCTGAGCCTGCCGCCGACTCAGAGGGTACAGGGAGGGGGGCATATACGTATCTTACCGCTTCCTGCAGCTTTGGCTTGGTCTTCTTTGCCTTTTTGTGGCCCCCAGGTGCCTCTTCTGGTAGATCGTCACCAAGATGGAAGTTTTGGAGGCACACTGGGGACTCCAGGGGCTTAATCTCCGCCATTAGCGCCCCTCCCTGGCCGCTGCTGTCACTGTCCTCCCCAGAGCCGGCAGAACTGCGACCGGATGTCACTGTCGCCTGTCCTGCAGGGAGCTCGCTGCACGTGGCCTGCGGGTGACTTTGCAGGCTGCCAGGTGGAGCTTGCTGCTGGTCATCATCACTCTCATCATCCACCTGGCTCTCAGGCTGCAGCCCCATCTGCCTTTGCTCTCTGGTATCAGCCATTTCTCTGTAGCGGTCTTCATTTATAAGTTTTTCTTTGAAAGGACCATTCTGCTCCCTGATGGTGGATTTCCTAAGTTCCAGGCGTTGAATTTCACTGCTCAGTCTTTTTACCTCGGCTTGGAGTTTTGCCTTCCTTGGTTTGGAGGCCCCCGCAGCTTTGGCGCTTGTGCAGCGCAGCTCCTCCCGGAGCCTCCTGATGAGCTTACTGGCATCTTCATACTCACGGAGGCGGATCATGACCCGGGAGGCACAGGTGGACACAGACTCCCGGGGTCCCTGCAGCGCCCATTCCCCCTCAGGGAGGTCGGCCTCACCTCCGTGAGCACTCAGCTTTCCTCCGGAAGGAGCGCCATCTTGCACGCCGCTGTCAGGCTTTTCCTCCATGCTGGAAGCCTTGCGGCTTCTGGGGGTCTCCACAATCCCGGGGGGAGTAGGAGCCACATTGCTGCGACTCCTGGTGCAGCGTCTCACCCCCGAGTCCTCTGATGTGCAGGCCGGTTGCTGGTTTCTTCTGCCCCCCGCCGGCCTGGTTCGGGAAGCAGAAGCCTGGGACTTGGCTCCATCACTCATCCCAGAAACCAGCTCCCTCCCTGGGAAAGAGAGAGAGCAGGTCCCCAGGTGGAGAGGTGTTGGTTTCTCAGAGATCAGGAGCTCACAGCAGGATCTGCAGCCACCACACCCGTAATCAGCACACTGACTAGCAGCTGATCAGAGCTGCACCCAGTATGCTGCTGGTGCAGTCACTGTGTACATACATTACATTACTGATCCTGAGTTACATCCTGTATTATACTCCAGAGCTGCACTCACTATTCTGCTGGTGCAGTCACTGTGTACATACATTACATTACTGATCCTGAGTTACATTCTGTATTATACTCCAGAGCTGCACTCACTATTCTGCTGGTGCAGTCACTGTGTACATACATTACATTACTGATCCTGAGTTACATCCTGTATTATACCCCAGAGCAGCACTCACTATTCTGCTGGTGCAGTCACTGTGTACATACATTACATTACTGATCCTGAGTTACATCCTGTATTATACTCCAGAGCTGCACTCACTATTCTGCTGGTGCAGTCACTGTGTACATACATTACATTACTGATCCTGAGTTACATCCTGTATTATACTCCAGAGCTGCACTCACTATTCTGCTGGTGCAGTCACTGTGTACTTACATTACATTACTGATCCTGAGTTACATCCTGTATTATACCCCAGAGCTGCACTCACTATTCTGCTGGTGCAGTCACTGTGTACATACATTACATTACTGATTCTGAGTTACATCCTGTATTATACTCCAGAGCTGCACTTACTATTCTGCTGGTGCAGTCACTGTGTACATACATTACATTACTGATCCTGAGTTACATCCTGTATTATACTCCAGAGCTGCACTCACTATTCTGCTGGTGCAGTCACTGTGTATATACATTACATTACTGATCGTGAGTTACATCCTGTATTATACCCCAGAGCTGCACTCACTATTCTGCTGGTGGAGTCACTGTGTATATACATTACATTACTGATCCTGTACTGATCCTGAGTTACATCCTGTATTATACCCCAGAGCTGCACTCACTATTCTGCTGGTGCAGTCACTGTGTACATACATTACATTACTGATCCTGAGTTACATCCTGGATTATACTCCAGAGCTGCACTCACTATTCTGCTGGTGCAGTCACTGTGTACATACATTACATTACTGATCCTGAGTTACATCCTGTATTATACCCCAGAGCTGCACTCACTATTCTGCTGGTGGAGTCATTGTGTACATACATTACATTACTGATCCTGAGTTACATCCTGTATTATACTCCAGAGCTGCACTCACTATTCTGCTGGTGCAGTCACTGTGTACATACATTACATTACTTATCCTGAGTTACATCCTGTATTATACCCCAGAGCTGCGCTCACTATTCCTGATTGCTGTGATGTTGGGAGTGATTTAGGAGCTCTCCGGCTCTTTCTCTGGAGTGACGCTCAGCCATCTCTGTACGTCTTCGCTCCACAATCCTCTTTTTATATAAACATAATTAATACTTCGCTCTTTCTCTTTCTCTCTGTTTGTTCGGCTCAGAAATGTCACCGCTCGTCTCGGGCTCCTGTTCACAAACACAATTAAAGAGTGTTTAATGGAGAGATGTGACATTCCCATCCGCCATCACCGCACACCATGATCCTCCGCGTGTCACATGGGAACGAGCGACCAGGAAAACAAGACTTCACATATCAGACGTGTGCTCAGAATGCATCCTCCAGTCACCTCCAGAGCTGCATTCATAATTTTCCTTTTGTCCTGCCGGATATCCAGCTGCATGACTTCATATCTCTATTGATTATAATCTTATCGTTCTGTACAAAAACTACTCCGCTGTGGTGCATTATGGGAAATGTAGTCTGTTAGCACCATGTGAAGGATTCCAGAAGCTTCGGATGTGACTTGTGTACAACGAAAGATGTAATTTAGGATCAGTACAAATTCAGCAATACAAATTATTTACAAAGTGACCCAACCTTTTAATGTAGATATATGGATTCTGAATGCAGCTTTGACTGTGACTGGAGTATAGGATTAGTATAAAATAAGTAAAGCAAAACTTTTACAAAGTGACTCTATATGATTGCAGCTTTGGATGTGACCAAGTACCAGAAATGATGCAATTTAGGATGAGTACAAGATAAAAATAGATGGCAATTTAAAGATTTTGAATGCAGCTTCGGATGTGACCGTAGTCTAAGACATGAGATAAGGCAGAATTAGTACTAAACTTATAAAGCAGAATACTCACAAAGTGACAAAACTTTTGTTGCAAATTGAAACATTCTGGATGCAGCTTTAGATGTGATGGGAGTAGAAGACTCAAGTATTTTATGCAGGTTTAAGGAATCTGAATGCAGCTTTGGCTGTGATTGTAGTATAAAACATGACATACAAAAGTAAATGAATTAAAGATACATAAAGACTCAACTTTTTACTGCAGATTAATGGGGAAGATTTGAATGTGAATAGAGTATAAAACATGCTGTAATTCAGGATTAGTATAAAGTAAGGAAAGGAAAGCATTTATAATGCTACATCTGTACGAAGATTTAAGAATTCTGAAGGCAGCTTCGGCTGTGACTGTAGTATAAAATATGACATATATAAAGCAAAAAAAACAAAACAATATAAAGCAAAATATTCACAGAGCGGCACAAGTTGTGATGCAAAGTGAAGAATTCAGAATGCAGATTTGGATGTGATTGGAGTATGACAACATTATAATGCAGATTAAGGGATGCTGTATACAGATTTGGATGTGAATGGAGTATAAAAACTCCAATATTGAAAAAAAATTTTGCAACTCAGAATTAATACAAGGTGGGTAAGTAAAGCAAAAATTCAAAGTGCAGCTTTGGATTTGATTGGAGTATAAGACTCAACTTTTTACTGCAGATTAAAAGATACCGTGGGCAGATTTGGATACGACTTGTGCATAAAACATGATATAACTCAGGATAAGTATAAAATAAGTGAAGCAAAGCTTTTATAATGTGCCACACATCTGTGTGAAGATTTAAGAATTCTGAATGCAGCTTCAGGTGTGACTTTAGCATAAGACACAAAATAGCTCAAGATCAGTCCAAGATATGTAACGCAAAGTAGTCACGAAGTGGTGCGACTTGTTATGCAAATTGAAGAATTCTGAATGTAGCTTCGGATGCGATTGGAGTATGACAACCTGTGACTTCAGATTAAAGGATGCTGTATGCAGATTTAGATACGAGGGTGAGTATAAATTAAAGAATGCTGAGTGCAGATTTGGATGTGACTGGAGTATAAAAACATTTTGCAACTCAGAATAAGATATACAAGTTAAGTAAAGCAAAAATTTAGAGTGCAGCTTTGGATGTGATTGGAGTATAAGACTCAACTTTTTACTGCAGATGCTGAGTGCAGATTTGGATATGAATGGAGTATAAAAACATTTTGCAAACCAGGTTCATTACAAGGTAAGTGAAGCAAAATATTTGCCAAGTGACTCAGATGGGAAGAGTTACAAATTCTAAATGCAGCTTTGGATGTGATTGGAGTCTAACTTTTTTTGCAGATTTAACCCGTGAAGTGCTGTGGGTGGCACCCGAGTCCTCTCCTCCATGTCTCAGTCACTGGGACAGATAATATGGAGACTTCTGGAGGAGACAGCCGGAGACGTGGATCAGCCGCAAGACGACAGACTGTGATATTTTATTTAGGAGGAAGCTGAGATTTATCTTGTCAGCGGGTTTTCTGGGAAACTTTCAGGAGCTCCGCGCCAGGCAGCACTTTCCTGGGTAAAGACGAGCGGCTAATTTTACTCACCGGCCAAACGGCGTCTGTGATTCCTCAGCCAATATCCTTTTTTGGCAACGACACCGCAGTTACGGAGCGAAGATTAAACGCGCCATTGTCGGCCCCTCGCGCCGTTTGATGTTGTGGATTTCAGAACCTTTCATTAAAAATAAACCAGAAGGAATAAAAGGGACGAGAAAAAAGAAAAAAATTAATTATTCCGTGTGATGTCCACGAGGCCACAAAGCAATACAGAAAAACGATGATTTTTTTAGGGTTTTTTTTTTCGCAAGGGGCCAATTTTACTAAAAATAATTAGGATCCGCGTTCAGCTGATGATTGTTTGTTCTCGCCGTATTGTGTTAATAAAGATGTTGATATTTAAAGGTTTCGGAGTGACCCTCAGAAGTTTAATGATGAGGGAGCTGATATTTGCGGGTGACCCCCCAGATGCTTGCGGGCGGTAAATAATGGATGAAAGGCGCTTACAATATGCGAGGGTCACTGCTTAACGAGTACATCGGTGCAGTGCGGCCCCCACTAAGTACACCACAATTACTACATGGTCATTTATAAGACCCTGGATATACATCAATTTAAAGGGCTTGACCAGATTTATGTAAAGATTAATATTGTAATATATTGTCCTAGGAGTTTCAATTTTGCGTCCTTTTCAAGATCTAAGCGAGTTGTCAATGAATAGAAACAGCTGCTGTGGAGTTTAGCTTGCAAAGCATTCCTGTACTATTCATGCATACCATAATGCTGTCAGAGAAGCCTCCACTAGAGGGAGCTCCCTCCATAGAGATTCATACAGATCCCATTCAGTTTCACACTAATTGTATAGTCTATGTGCGGTGAGCTCCTCCCTGTGGCGACCTTAGGAAGCCAGAATTATGTCATTTATCAAGTCAGAAAATATCTTATTACCATATATTATGTTACAATATGTTATTTTATTATTTATTATGAAATTAATCAGCAAAATGTGGGCAATAAAGGGGGGGGGGCATTTGGTTGATATCTCTGTAGGAAATGGACTTCATACTAAATTTGACTGTATGATTTCTTCTATGTCCCTGGGATAAACCATCAGTTGTCTAACAAGAATAAAGAAAAGGATGGGTTCCAGCTTTTTAAAGGTTTGCCATTTACATGCTTTTAATAAATAATCAATCTATGGCGCCACCTGGTGTTCACAGTGTATAGGAATGTGCATGTCCACTTAATAAGCTGAGTGTTGATGGACACACATGCTCAGTCACTCTCCTCGCAGGCAAGTCTCTGCCTAATGATCCTCTGAAGGAGCAAAACATCTGCAATACATGGCGAGATAGGTGAGAAGAATCTTTCTATAGGCAGAAAGAGGAAAAGTAAGAAGGGATTAACAATAGTCTCAGCTGCCAGAGGGGAAAGGAGACTTTCTGCCCAGAGCACAAAATAACATCATCAAGGGCAACACATGGAAACAAAATATTATGAAAAGTATTACCAGTCCCAGCTCTGGCGCCGGGCTCTGTACCTTCCTTACCCTATCGTCGGTTTCCTCTGTGCTAGTCTGTGCTGAGTTACTGCAGTAACCCTGCATGCACTTCTCATGTCATCAAGCAATGCTGCTGTCACCGCCTGAGTATTCCGGTAGTAGTGCACCCTGCTACCATGTGCTTTCCAGGAGTCAAGCCTCACTTTCCACTTTGCTCTGTTCCAGCCAGATTCCTGATTACCTTCTCAGCTGCTCCTGGCCGCTATAAACCAGCTTCTATGACAAGCTCAGTATCAGCTATTCCTAGTGCTGTCTCACCCTAAACTCTACTGGTCCTGTCTGTTACTACACTCCTGCAGCAAGGTGCCAAATTGTCTGTACAACTCTGAGGTTTCTGTGATGTCCACCCATTTGGCTCTGCTGCACAAGTGCTTCCTGCTCTGCTGATCCACCTACCATCCTGCTTATCCAGTTTTAATAGCTTTCGCTATTCCAGGTGCCATTCCCCTGCACCAACACCTCCGGTCCGTGCTGCTCACTCTGATTGACAGCTTAGAAAACCACCTTACGAGGTGAGCCCATAACAAAAAGTGTACATGTAATGCTAAAAACACAATTACTGCCTTTTGAGAAAAGTAGTATAAAAAATGTGATCTTCAAAATACAGAAATATAGGAAAAAGTTGCAGAATTTATTATTTACATTGATTAAAAGTGGGAAAAAAAACATGCAGCACTGCTGAGGAGCAAATTTACTGATATTCCAATCAGGCAGATTTATTTATTCAAGCCTGAATAAAATGAGTCTGGATCAAAACTACCCCGATTAACTTGAGGGGTTAATTAATAAAAAAAAAACCCTTCATATTCACCTTTCCTCATCTGGTCTAATGCCGCCTCGGCAGAAGCTCCTTGGTCCTTTGCATCGGTTTCCTGTGTGATTGCACGAGGCCAATCCCACGACCAACGGAGGAAGAACAGAAAACCAGTGTAGAGGACGGGGAGTTGTGACGGCGTAAGGACTGGTGAGGAAACGTTTTTTTTTATTATGTAATTTTAACTCTTTTTTTGGCAAAAAAATTTACAGGAAATTGGCAGCTGGACGGCCGCTATTTTGTTGGATTTGAGCTAATCGAATGACAAAAATTTCGGCTTTGGCAGAGTCAAAAATTTGGAGAAAGTTTGTAGCTAAATTGATTGGTTTAGAACTGATTCGCTCATCTCTGTCCAGCACTAATGGCGTCCTGCTGGTCCTGTAGAGTCCTGACCGGGAAAGGCGGGTGGCTGGATGCAGCGGTCTATGAGGACGGTACGTGTATCTCGCACGGCGGGACGTCTCGTACCGCTCTCACCTTCCTCTGCAGCTGATAGAATGGAGTCACCTTTCCAGACAATTCCGCCGCCGGCTTTTCTTCGAATGCTCCTCGACGTGGGGAGAACGCTTGTGAAGTTGCAAACATTTACTTAGTAAATGGCTGTCTTCAAAAAACACCTCAAATGGCTGCGAACATCTGTTTTCTCTCCCGCAATGGCACACAGTCTCGGATCTGCGCTGCCATGGCACCAACCATGACTGCCTACTCCTGCAAGCATCTGCTCTATTCTGCTGGAAGATGTGGGTGCAGACTCCGCCGGCCAAGGAAACGGGCGCTTCCCGGCTTTACTGATCTGCAAATTGATCCCTCAGTGCAGGATTGTATTAATTAGCAACGAAAGAATTAAAACGGGGCCATAAGTGCAGAATACATGGAGTAGAGTTTGGCCCTTTTAGAAACAAAGACATGAAATCAATAGGCAACATAGATGATACATTCGGCTTCCTAGGGTGCAATCAGCATGGGTGCACCCCGTACCGCTGCCATTTGTGACTGGCACAAGTCTCATCATCCGCAGGAGTTCAGATCCATCTTCCATCACACAGACTGTTACACCGACGCGACCATCAGATTCCAATCTCCTCCATATTTCCCCGGTAATGCGCCACTTTCTGCACTCCGTTATTTTCTTTTCTGCTTATCTTTAAAGAAAAATGCTAATGTAATGCATAAAGTCTGAAGAGTTGGAGGAAGCGAACGGCGCAATGACCGGAGGATGTGTACAGAAATGCAGATTATTACACCCTCCTCCTCCTCTTTATCCTGATGGTAGATGCTACGTAAATGTGCTCCGTGCTTTAACCGCAGGAGGGAAAAATAGTAACGGTGCATCCGCGTGGAGCTGATATGCCAGTAAAAAATCCACTTCAGAAAAAACACCAAATTGTGCATATTTGTTACAATAAACACATTCCATGGGAACATACCCTTAAAGGGGTAGTCTCAGGACAGTTCGATCCGCTGTGAATCAACTTTGAGTCGAGTTTCCTGAGATTCTCCTCTCCCAGCGAATTCAAACAACTCGTCATTCGATTCGAGATGGTCGCAAAAATAAAATAAAAGTAAAAATATGTCCAGCACTATTTCACATATTACTGAAGATTGCATCAGCCAGAGAGCGTGCTCATAACTTCAGTGGTGGCCATGTGGGCTTCCCCTGAATGCCTTGCAGATATCGCATCACATGGCCTAGCGCAGCCAGTTAGGAGGGACTATGAAAGCAAGTATAAAAGATGGGGCTGGCCAAGTTAAGTCATTTTAGGACTTCGCATCCTAGGGATAGAAGGTCCGAGTGCACAGCTCATTCCACACAGGGATAGAAAAATACCTAATATACTACTGCAGTGCTGAAGCTGATTGAAAATGGGAATGGTAGTTTGTGTCTGTGAATGTTAATCAAAAGATTCAATCGATAGGAAAGTGCTAGGCCTGCAGAGTTATGCGGCTGTGAATGGGGAGGTGCTGGACCTGCATATTCAGTGTGACTGTGAATAGGGAGGTGCAGCAGCTGCAGAGTCAGTGTGATTGTGAATGGGGAGGTTCTGTTGATGCAGAGTCAGTGTGACTGTGAATAGGTAGGTGCTGTAGCTGCAGAGTCAGTGTGATTGTAAATAAGGAGATTCTGTTGATGCAGAGCCAGTGTGACTGTGAATAGGGAGGTGTTGTAGCTGCAGGATCAGTGTGATTGTGAATAGGGAGGTGATGTAGCTGCAGAGTCAGTGTGACTGTGAATAGGGAGGTTCTGTTGCTGCAGAGTCAGTGTGATTGTGAATAGGGGGGTGTTGTAGCTGCAGGGTCAGTATGATTGTGAATAGGGAGGTGATGTAGCTGCAGAGTCAGTGTGACTGTGAATAGAGAGGTTCTGTAGCTGCATAGTCAATGTGACTGTGAATAGGGAAATGCTGGACCTGCAGAGTCAGTGTGACTGTGAATAGGAAGGTTCTACAGCTACAGAGTCAGTGTGATTGTGAATAGGGAGGTTCTGTAGCTACAGAGTCAGTGTGATTGTGAATAGGGAGATGCTGGATCTGCAGAGTCAGTGTGACTGTGAATAGGGAGGTTCTACAGCTACAGAGTCAGTGTGATTGTGAATAGGGAGGTTCTGTAGCTACAGAGTCAGTGTGATTGTGAATAGGGAGGTGCTGGACCTGCAGAGTCAGTGTGACTGTGAATAGGGAGGTGCTGCATAGTCAGTGTGACTGTGAATAGGGAGGATCTGTAGCTGCATAGTCAGTGTGACTGTGAATAGGGAGGTGCTGGACCTGCATAGTCAGTGTGACTGTGAATAGGGAGGTGCTGCAGCTGCAGAGTCAGTGTGATTGTGAATAGGTAGGTGCCGTTGCTGCAGAGTCAGTGTGACTATGAATAGGGAGGTGTTGTAGCTGCAGGGTCAGTGTGATTGTGAATAGGGAGGTGCTGTAGCTACAGAGTCAGTCTCTGTCTGAACTGATTGAATTATGATATCCTGCAGTTAAAGCACCTGAATAGCAGTGTTTTTTTTATTCTTCCCACACTACAAACAAGAAGGGCAGCTTTATACCCCTTTTTATACTACTTTTTTTGTTTCATTAATTAGTTCAAAAGGGGTTCAATTCAGTCCTAGAAGACCTCCAAGTCTTACATATATTTTTTTCCAGGGACTTAGAGGCTTTGCAGTATTTAGATTTGCATAAAAAAATTGGGAAAATTTGGAGAATCTGGGGAATTCCAATGTCTAAAGATCTGCTCATTATAACTCAGGTTTCTATCTTCATGAGTGCACCATTCCACACTGCAAAACTATCACAATGGCTATGGATAACATTGCAAAGATGTAACCTTTTAGCTGCACATTTCACTCTTTACATTCTGCACTGAAATCGGCAGCACAATCACCAGCATTGCTGACATTACACTGCAGATTTTTTTTTTTTTTTTGCAGCATTTCTTAAAAACTTCTGCACAACGCTGCTACTCTAATACTATTGTGATATTCAAATAGAAAATCTGGACGGAGAATCCGGTGCATTTTTTGCTTTTGTGGGAATGTACCTTTAAAATCCACACCGCAGGTCCACATCGCATGGCTGAGATTTGTGAAAGTCTCATTGATTGTTGCTGCGATAGTGCGATGCGGAATTTCCACTTGCAAATTTGCTGCAGAAATTTAGCTGTGCATTATATCTGTGTGAGAAGACACCCGAAAACTGCACTAATATCTAGAGGATACGTCCAGCCACAGACACTGCTCCCGCCAATGTTTCAAAGTCGCAGGGTTGGTAAAATAATTTTCTCTGATTTTCCAGCCTGAAATAAACAGCAAACCCCAATCTGTTGGCAGAAGAGAGGAGAAAAGCCAACTCGTCCGTTTATAGAACACGTGACCTTCGCTGCTTTCCTGTTAACACTCTGCGGCTTTTGTGTTTGACCTCTGGGCCACTTGGAAGCGCTCAGCGGCCCCGGCCGAGGTCTGAAATGCACTTATAAAAGGGTTTTACTGTAAGGTAAAAAGTAAAATCTATTTTTTTCCCATTCTTATTTCCCGCGTAGAGAAATGGAAGAAATAAAGTAAAATATTCTTTAGACAAAGATATAAATCTTGAGCTTTTCCTGAGCCACTCGACAAAAGTCTCTCCGCAGAAAGTCCTCGTCACATTATCACGATAGCTTTAATGTCAGATTGCAGATAGTTACCACCCAACCTGGACTGGGCCCCTCTGTTTCTCTAGGGGCCCCTTTCAAAGTCTCTGTAACCAATATGAAAAAAAAAATGACTCACTTCACTTAGAATTAGAGGGGTCTTTCCAATTTACAATCACCTTGTGATTATAGGGGTCCAATCACTGGGACCCCAACAATCTTGAGAATAAAGGATCCCTAGTGCTGATTTTAAATTGCGTCCACTGCTAAGCTTCTCTGCCCCCATGGGTTCGGCTTCAGTTTTCTGTGGCCCCTTTATTCTCAAGATTATGGGGGTCTTTGAAGTTGAAGCCCCACAGATCATAAAGTGAAGTAAATCCTAGCTATATGCCGCCCCTTTAGACAATAGAGATATCCCTTTAAATCAGAATCACAAATCAGATTTGACCTCCCCCGAGGAGCCATTAAAATGAGATGTGAACATTCAAGGCCTCTAATTGGTTCAGAATGTTCCTAAAATGAACATTTGCATATTTCCCACCATTCTTAGAGTGCAATAATTTAGGTTACACCTGGGTTGTGGTAAAGCCCGGCCCCTGAGGGGCTTTACACTTTTTTTCATATGCTCTATTAGGTCATGTGGACATCATAGAGGTGAGAGTGGGGACATCAGAGAGTAGAGTCACTAAGTAAGACCACCTACCATTGTGGGAGACAGTCCGCAACTAACTTCGGAAATATCAGTCCAACCCCAAGGACATGGCTACTTAATACCTTTCTCAATCCTTCCCATTAGGTGTATGGCCCTTGGTCTGACTGGGGGCACCTTGCACCATTTCCGACAAACGATACCTAAATGTTTACTCCTCTTAGATATTTTTCCTTTTTAACCTTTAGAATAAAAGTTCTGCAACTTTCTAATTTACTTTGCAGATCAATTTCTTACTATTTCAATATCTCTGCTTGTAGTCTTTGAACAGAAACATTTGTGATTTACATCCAAAAAACTTAAACCCAGCCCTGACTTAAGATTCGCACAGATGAGGATTTGATAAAATTCTGCTCAGCACAGCCAATACTATGTGAGCGAAACTAATTAATTTTCCTTCATTGATATATTGCACAAAATTATCAGGCCAGGGGAGATTAATGTCACTGAAGACGTGTTTAGCTCACAGAGGATTGTCTAGATTGAATAGAGTTGTGTTATGGCTATCCTGGAGAGGTGAATTCTATAAGATGTAGGTTTTGGTAGAGCAGCACGGGTCGAAGGCGTTGGTGCAGTGAGATACAGCAGAGTTAGAAAAGCCAGTCAGCACAGGGAGCAGCAGAGCTGGATATGCAGCTGTCGTGGAACTGCAGAGTTGGATATGTTGGTTGGCACATGGAACAGCGTATAACAGTAGAGTTGAATATCCTGGAGGGTTGCCTTGGAAAAGCAGAGCCGAGTGTGTGGACAGGCAACTTGGAACAGTAGATCTGAGTATGTAGATAGGTACTCTGGTACTGCAAAGTGAGTGTGTGGACAGATATCTTGGAACAGTAGAGCCATGATACAAAGAGGAAAATTGGTACAGCAAAGCCGAGTATACAGACAGGTACTGTGATACTGGAGAACCGAGTGTGTGGACTGGTATTTTGGAACAGTAGAGCCATGTATACAGAAAGGCACCTTGGTACAGGAGAGCTGAGTGTGCAGGCAGGCACCTTGAAACAGCAGAGCAGAGTGTGCAGATAGGCACCTTGGTATAGCAGAGATGGATGTATGGGGTAAAAGAGAAGAGTTTGTCACAATGCACACTTTGTAAGATAGCAGAGCCCAGTGATTAAGCAGAGCTGAGTTGATCAAATGGTACACAAAAGGACATCATAGACAGTGAGGATGATGCACTACCTCAATTTTCAGTTGGTGTGCTGCCTCCGCCTGGGCTGGCCTAATAAGGGGAGGAGTGGTGCGACATCAGAGGTGCATGCTGGGTTAAACATTACTGCCTTCATTTAATTACATAAAGCAGAGATATTGAAATGGTGAAAATAATGGGACTAAGTATGTAAGAAAGCTGTAAACTCCCATATAGATTAAGTTTTATTATATATAAATATATATGGGACTTACGCTATACAGTCATCAATATTTGTCCTTTTTTTTTTGTTGGATGCAGAGAGATTATTCCGGTTAGACCAAGTCCTCTGTAAACGAGCAACTAATTTTATGCCCTCATCTTTGCTCGCCAAGCATATTATTAGAGGGATGGAAATAAACCGGGCTGCAAAGTGCTGCGAGATGCAATTTAGGGGTAAAGTAAAGGATATTAATAATCAGAAACACCTTTTCTTGCAGAATCAGCAGGCCGGATAATGAGTAATGAGAGTGGATTGTGTCCAGCAGGAAGGGCTGCCGTATGTGGAGCTGGCACAGATGCCCAGGATTCTGCCATATCAGTGCCCAGCTGTTCCTGTTCTCCTTGCAGCACCCCCTTCCCCGCTTCGCCAGATACACGTGAATATTGGGGGGAACAGGAGAGACCTCATCACTATTTAAACAAAAAAAAAAAGCCCAAACATTTTTCCGCTCCGCCGGTCTGTTGTCACCCTCCCCACCCCATCAGCTTCCAATTGTTGAAGGAGCTCAGGGATAATTACCCGCACAATGGCTCCTAATGATCTCGCTGGAGGAAGCGGCTTCTGCCATTCTCCAGTGTTTTTCTAGGAGTGCAAAACACAGGCCAGGAATATAGGAAACACTTTGCGGGATAAGTGGGTGGATATTAATGTCAAGTGTGGCGCTCCTTCCTCCAGCCTGGAGTGGGCAGTGCACTTGTCAAGGTCGTTTGCAGGAGATGCTGACAGGTGCTCGACCCCTCCGCCAGATATCAATGGGATAAATTCCATTATAGGGCAGGAGACCTGCGGACCTCAGCTGCCCACTACTCCGCTGCAGACCACAAAGCTCTGATGTAGCAGAGTTGCTTAATTATTCCATGCAAAGTGTCACGAATGGTTGTTTTACATAGGACTGCAGGGAAAATCTATGCTCATCCGTAGTAACTAAATCCGGAGTATTACATAAGTTGTTACACCATAAATTTAAATATATTTTATTGGGATTTTATGTGATACTAACACAAAGTAGCAAGTACTGTATTTGTGAAGTGTAAATAAATGATACAAATCTAAATCTGAAAATTGTGCATTTGTATTCAGCCCCCCTGAGTCAATACTTTGTAGGACCACCTTTCTCTGCAATTACTGCTGCAGTCTTTTGGGGTCTGTCTCTACCAGCTTTGCACATCTGGAGGTGACATTTTAGCCCTTCTTCTTTGCACATGAAAGGTGCGCAGCGCGGTAGATGTGGGTAAGGGGCTGCTGTGTTCCCACACCCGGGCACCCCGCAAGTAAATAGTGTCCCGTATCCTTTTGGTGTGGGTGTACGTTATAACACTCACGGTTTGGATGGAGGCCTCCCTTGTCTCCACGACCCCAGATCCAGGAACAGTCGCACAGTCAACAGGAGACACTTTGTCCTTTTCAAACAGTTTAACTTTGCTGAACAGTCCAAGTTCAATTGTTGTTACAGCACAATACGTTGTCGTAGTTATGGTTCCTTCAACCTGAGCTATCCCTCTCTTCTCTGGCATCTCTGGCCCCTGGGATTCTCCACACGGCTCCTCAGCTCCCATGAATACCATGAGGGAATAAGGTAGGCTCTCCCATACCTAGTTTGGGCCGAAGGCCCCAGACATCCCGGGAAGGTCCACTAAAGTTTGTTGTGGCCATTCTCATGCTGCTCCCACAGTCCGTACTACTCTGTGATCTCCAGCCCTATCACTTCAATCTAACCTCCTCATCTCACTCTTATCAGGAAGTGTTTCCCTTTTTCACTAACCCTGCCTTCCCATACAGGGGCTGTTTCCTAAACTTAATAGTTCCTATCCTTTACCTATCTACTTTCTAAATCTACTGTATTGTGCCCACCACTGCACTGTTCCCAATCCTATCTTATAATCTAAAACTATGTCCTATATCTTATCCTTTCCCTGTATTTAATACATTAACATATTATGAGTTCCACATCACTAGTATTTAAAACATTCTATAAAATTGTTCATATTATATCATTCCCATTATACAAATAGATTTGTACACATTAGTGCCTGTAATATTCTATGCACTTAAAATACATTTTTAATACACAAAAGCACACCTGTTTTATTACAGAGGAAAAAAAGCATGTTTATCCCTGACACACTCTTACACACACTCTCTCTCGCTCAGTGAGATTGGATGTAGACGTCTGTAATCAGCAATTTTCAGGTCTTTCCACAGATTTTCAATGAGATTTGGGTCTGGACTGTGACTAGGCCATTCACACACATGAATATGCTCTGTCGACACTATTCATTGTAGCTCTGTCAGGATGTTTAGGGTCGTTGTCTGCTGGAAGGGGAACCTACGCCCCAGTCTCAAGTCTTTTGCAGCCTTTAATAGGTTTTCCTCCAGGATTGCCCTGTATTTAGCGCCATCCAGCTTCCCAACTACTCTCACCAGCTTCCCTGCCCCTGCTGAAGAAAAGCCACCCGACAGCATGATGCTGCCACCACCATGTGTGACAGTGGGGATGGTGTTTTCAGGGTGATGTGAAATGTTAGTTTTCTACCACACATAGCATTTTGCATTTAGCCCAATAGATTCTCTTTTGATCTCATCTGACCAAGCACCTTCTTCCACATGCTCGCTGTGTCTTCCACATGTTTTTTTTTGCAAACTGCAAATGGGACTTTTAATGGCTTCAAAAAAGGCTTTCTTCTTGCCACTCTTCCATAAAGGCCAGATTTGTGGAGTATATGACTAATAGTTGTTCTGTGGACAGATTCTCGCACCTGTGTTGTGGATCTCTGTTGCTCCTCCACTCACCATGGGTCTCTTGGCTGATTCTCTACTTAGTGCTCTCCTTGCTTGGGATGTCAGTTTAGGTGGACGGCCATGTCTTGGTAGGTTTGCAGTTGTGCCATATTTCTTCCATCTTTCCATCCTTGGATGATGGATTGAACAGTGCTCCGTGAGATGTTCACTAGTGATGGGCGAGCTCTAACATGCTCGGGTGTTTGATGCTCGGGTCGAGCAAATTGGGATGCTCGGGTGCTCGACCCGAGCAATGAGCCCAATGTAAGTCTATGGTAAACTCGAGCATTTGTCAGGCGGCTCCCCCAGCGGTCTGCAGAGGCCTAAAAATTGCCCAAATCGATGGGAACAGTTCTCAAATGACATGGGGACAGCATGGGGAAGACCCCTGGAAGCATTTATGATCCCAGGTCACTGCAGTCAACAATGTTGTCAGAGGTATTACGCCACTTTTACCAACTTGCAATAAAACATACAAAAACGAAACCAAAATGGATTTTCCTGAGAAATATGTTAAGGAACATCCTTTCCAGGGTAATGACTTGTATATAAAGCAAAATAAATAACCAAAAACAAAAATACTCCTCCACACCTTTGGCTATGTTTACACATAGCATTTTTGATGCGTTTTTGCACTTTTGTATTGCTTTCAACCGTGACAAATGCATTCGGGAAATGTCATTTTAACATTTTACAACCTTATCTGGCAATGTGGTGTGTGAGACATGATCAGACACATCCTGTTTCATTTATGAAGGAGGGACTCTGAAAGTCACAAAGCCTATTTTTATAGGGCCATCAGGCGGCTTTTACTATTCTTAAAGGGACAGCAGTCGGCCCTCACTATTCATAGAGAGCCATCAGCCGGCTATGCTTTGTTGTTCCCATTATTAAAGAGTGGGTCTCCTATACTGTTATTGCGTATGCAGTGAGTGGCAGGTCTGCCCAAAATTTGGACCCCAATACCCCTTTGAAAATTTGGACGCACCCCAATACCCCTTGGAAGAGACTTAGAGGAGGGCCTCCTGAAAACAATGTTCCCATTATTAGGAAGTGGGTCTCCCATAGTGTTGGCCTATGCAGTGAATGCAAGTGTAGCACCCTGAGGATTCGGCTGCTACAGGAGTATTGCACCTCAACCCAGAGGTGTGATATTCCACTCCCGAGTAAGGATGGAGTGTGGAACTGAGCTCGGTAGGCTGCATGCACTACATACATCCCATTTCCGAGGAACAGGCCGACGGTACTCCCACTTAGAAATGTGCAGGTACGACCGAGTCTGTTCCTGGCTGGAGTGGGAGGGGGGTGGTACATCCCAAGTAGTGTAGGGGCAGATAGGGGGAGCAGCCTGGGTAAAGATAGGAGCTCATTGGGTGCTGGTCACCTGAGCTCACACATAGAGGGTGTATATAAGGTGGGCACCAACAAAGATCAGGGTCAGATGCAGAGGATCAGATGCAGAGAGTCAGTCAGATGCAGAGAACAAGTCAGGAGCAGAGGAGAGAAGAAAGACAAAGACCCAGAGTGAGAGAGGAGAAAAGAGAGAGACCCAGAGCACAGAAGAGAAGGACTCTGAGATCCCAACTAAAAGCACCGGGTGAAGAGTCGGCATCAGGGTACCGGAACCCAAGCTGGTGGGGGTAAAAACATTCCCCAGCCAGAGACCGGAGACCGTGGGCAGCGTCTGCCACGGTCACCCATCACATCCACCCCGAAGGCACACCACATGAAGGGTCAGGGAACCCAGGGCCAAGGGTGTCCCAACAGAAGGCCCGAGGGAGCTGGACCTAGGTGGATTACTGGTGGGGACGGCCAGAGAACGGGACAGAAAGAGAGCTCAGGGCCACGCTCCGGACTTGTTTGGGGGTTGGCTGGATCCAGGACCTGGTGGACGCAGCACGGCTCGGGTGGTCACTAGCAGCTGGAGTGACCAGTACAACATCTGCAGTAAGTAAACACCCTTAACTGCACAACCCGACTCTGTCTTCACTGCCGTCTGCACTACACCACCACAACCCCCATCCTCTGCGCCTGTCCCCTCTGAGGCTATACCCCTCCCGTTGGGGGTTATCCCACCAAGCTGCGCACCCACCATCAGCCTCAGCGGACCCTGCTGCAGCGGCGGCCACAGTGACCGCATCCCAACGGGTGGCGTAGTCGACACAAAAGAACTCTTAATAACATCTGTAGGACTGCCACATAACACTGAGCTTGACGCCCTGGGCACGGGCCGGGTCACAGCCGCTCGGAGACTACAACCCCCCATCTGATCCGGTGCCGGGTATTCCCCTCAAAAAGGAATATGTCCCAGGGGGCGCGTCAACTTTGGCGTAGTCGGCAGGATTACGTGCCCGCAACACCCGGGTACTGCGTGCCTGAAGAAAAGTGCAAGTTTACCTCAGAAAGAAGTCTCCCGCCGGTTCCGGAGGGTCCACGCCATCGGACTCCATCACCAGTCGTTTCCCGCCGATTGTCCGCCATTTCCAGCTTGTTCCCGCCATCTGCAGAGTTTCCCGCCACTGGGCGACGCTTCCCGCCAAAACCGCAGATTTCCCGCCTTGGAAGAGCAGCGGACGCCATTATGGGCGTGCCAAAGGAGGGCAGGAGGCCACCTCCCATCGTGGGCCGGGACAGAAAATGGCGCCAAAAGTGGAAACCGCCCCCACCAACAGAGACTGTGATGCTAGAGGTGTCTGTCAGCGTGAAAGAACTACCCCTGGAGCTGACAGTCACCGAGTTGCCCCGGGACCGCCCTCGAAGTGGGAGGAGACAAAAGAAAAGAGCGAAGATGGGTGCCGCCTGGAGCAGTCTGGAGCGAGCGCACCCGGAGACAAGAAGTCTGGAGAGGAGTAGCAGAGAAGCTCACCCGGAGATGTCCAGAGAGCAGAGCAGCACCGGCCCGCTGGCCAGGAGCCTGCTGGAAGAAGAGCAGAGCAGCACCGACCCGTTGGTCAGGAGCCTGCTAGGCACCACGACCCCACTAGGCCTAGTGGAGGTCCTTGCACAGCTCCCCCGAGACCGGGAGTGTGCACAGACTGCCCTGGAGGGCCTCGCACGGAGGATGGCCCGGGTACAGCGCGAGATATTGGCGGAATGGAGCCGGGAGATGGCCCAGCAAGCTGAAACCAAGACCCGGAGCACGCCAGCCGAGACGAGGAAGGATTACGCCTCTGAGGATGGCGCGGGAGGACCCAAGGCCGGAGACGGCGCCGAGGAGGGAGCCGAACGCATGGAGGCAGGTAAAGGGGACGCCTATACCCCAAGCCGTGACACCGCTTACCTGCCCCAGCTCCCCGTCGCAGAGCCCGAAAGTCCCCCTGCTGTGCCCGAAAACGCCATGTCACCGACGCAGACTAGGCCCCAACCGGAAGCCGCCGCCGCGACCCCTGTGACGTCACACGCCTCGACCCCGGGCGTGACCAAGCAGGAAGTACCACCAGCCTGGTCGCAGGGCCTAGAATTCCCGGGCGCCGCATCACCAACAGCGCCCCCTACCTCCGCGGAGCCTCCGGCCTGGTCGCAAGGCCAGGTAGCCCAGGGCGCCGCCGTCCTAACGGTGCCCTTCACCTTCCAGGTGCCCCAGGCCTGGCCGCAAGGCCTGGGCAACCCGGGCGCCACCACCACCGCGCCCGCACCCGTAAAACCAAGGGTGCCGCGTCTGGGAGAGGACTTGTTTGCCCAGCACACGTGGCCGGACGGGCAGCCTTTCATCTGGCCCCAGAAGTATTACGAACTGGAGCACCAGAGGAGGGTTGGGGCCATGTGTGCACCCCTGATTCCGGCTCCGAAGCCCGTGGCACGGATCTCGCCCCCGCTAGCGGAAGCACAGTTTGAGTGGGACCCCGCCGGAGAAGATCTAATGGGGTTCACTCAGGAAACCAGGGCAGCTGCAGCGGAGCGCGCTGAGTGTTGCCGCCAACAGCTCGAGGAGTTTGCGAGGGAGCGGAGAGAGAGGCGGGTCCGGGAACAACAGGCCCAAATAAGGAGCGCCGAGCAAAAGAGCCGGACCAGGAGGGACCCCCGTGCAGCGCACAGTCCCCGTACCACCGGGACTGTAATAAAGTTTAATCTGCAGCATGGGTGGGGCTTCATTCGAGACAACAACACCCACGGCGACGTCTTTGTCACGCGCAGAGACGTGGAGTCCCATCTGCCGGAGGGGCACAGAGGTCGTGACCTCTACATCGGAGACGAGGTCACCTTTACCCGGCACAAGTGTGCCAAAGGACCTTATGCCCTCCACGTACACCGCCTGACGGAGGAGGAGTTGCAGTGCGAGGAGGAGGAGCAAGAGGACCCGGACGGGTCTGAAGTAACAACCAGCTGTAAGCAAAGAGCAGGAGGAAGACGCCGTTGAGTGCGGCAGAGCAAGTGATGTAAATAGTTACCCGACCGGGTACCAAAGAAACTGTTGCTACATATATATAGTCCCCGTTGGGACCAGCTGAGTGAACTGTTTACCCGTTAACCCCTTCCTCCCACAGGCTGAGGACTGTGAGCAGCCATTCCCTTCCCTCTACCTGGCCGAGGACTGAGAGCGGCCAACTTCCCCTGTATATAGTTGCGCTTCCTAAAGCGCCCCCTACCGGTTTTATAGGAAAACCAGTTTTTCTAAGAGACTATCGCACTTTTCCCGGACACACGTTGCACAGTGTCCGGAGGAGGAACCTGAAACAAGAAACGACTACGAGAATGTTTATATGAAAAGTTTTATATATATATATAATGTTTTATATGTTTTATATGTTTATGAAAAAAAAAAAAAAAAGTATGTTTTTGGTGTTATTTATGTCTTACAGCCCGAGGACGTGCTGTGATTTACCAGGGGGGAATGTAGCACCCTGAGGATTCGGCTGCTACAGGAGTATTGCACCTCAACCCAGAGGTGTGATATTCCACTCCCGAGTAAGGATGGAGTGTGGAACTGAGCTCGGTAGGCTGCATGCACTACATACATCCCATTTCCGAGGAACAGGCCGACGGTACTCCCACTTAGAAATGTGCAGGTACGACCGAGTCTGTTCCTGGCTGGAGTGGGAGGGGGGTGGTACATCCCAAGTAGTGTAGGGGCAGATAGGGGGAGCAGCCTGGGTAAAGATAGGAGCTCATTGGGTGCTGGTCACCTGAGCTCACACATAGAGGGTGTATATAAGGTGGGCACCAACAAAGATCAGGGTCAGATGCAGAGGATCAGATGCAGAGAGTCAGTCAGATGCAGAGAACAAGTCAGGAGCAGAGGAGAGAAGAAAGACAAAGACCCAGAGTGAGAGAGGAGAAAAGAGAGAGACCCAGAGCACAGAAGAGAAGGACTCTGAGATCCCAACTAAAAGCACCGGGTGAAGAGTCGGCATCAGGGTACCGGAACCCAAGCTGGTGGGGGTAAAAACATTCCCCAGCCAGAGACCGGAGACCGTGGGCAGCGTCTGCCACGGTCACCCATCACATCCACCCCGAAGGCACACCACATGAAGGGTCAGGGAACCCAGGGCCAAGGGTGTCCCAACAGAAGGCCCGAGGGAGCTGGACCTAGGTGGATTACTGGTGGGGACGGCCAGAGAACGGGACAGAAAGAGAGCTCAGGGCCACGCTCCGGACTTGTTTGGGGGTTGGCTGGATCCAGGACCTGGTGGACGCAGCATGGCTCGGGTGGTCACTAGCAGCTGGAGTGACCAGTACAACATCTGCAGTAAGTAAACACCCTTAACTGCACAACCCGACTCTGTCTTCACTGCCGTCTGCACTACACCACCACAACCCCCATCCTCTGCGCCTGTCCCCTCTGAGGCTATACCCCTCCCGTTGGGGGTTATCCCACCAAGCTGCGCACCCACCATCAGCCTCAGCGGACCCTGCTGCAGCGGCGGCCACAGTGACCGCATCCCAACGGGTGGCGTAGTCGACACAAAAGAACTCTTAATAACATCTGTAGGACTGCCACATAACACTGAGCTTGACGCCCTGGGCACGGGCCGGGTCACAGCCGCTCGGAGACTACAACCCCCCATCTGATCCGGTGCCGGGTATTCCCCTCAAAAAGGAATATGTCCCAGGGGGCGCGTCACAAGGGCTGCCAAAAATTTGGAGGCACTCCAATGCTCCTTGGAAGAGACGTGGAGGTCAGAGGGCCTCCTGAAAAAAATGTTCCCATTATTAGGAAGTGGGTCTCCCATTGTGTTTGCCTATGCAGTGAATGCAAGGGTTGCCAAAAATTTGGAGGCACTCTAATGCCCCTTGGAAGAGACATGGAGGTCAGAGGGCCTCCTGAAAACAATGTTCCCATTATTAGGAATTGGGTCTCCCATTGTGTTTGCCTATGCAGTGAATGCAAGGGTTGACAAAAAAATTGGAGGCACTCCAATGCCCCTTGGAAGAAACGTGGAGGTCAGAGGGCCTCCTGAAAAAAATGTTCCCATTATTAGGAAGTGGGTCTCCCATTGTGTTTGCCTATGCAGTGAATGCAAGGGTTTCCAAAAATTTGGAGGCACTCCATTGCCCCTTGGAAGAGACGTGGAGGTCAGAGGGCCTCCTGCAAACAATGTTCCCATTATTAGGAAGTGTGTCTCCCATAGTGTTGGCCTATGCAGTGAATGCAAGGGCTGCCAAAAATTGGGAGGTACTCCAATGCCGCTTGGAAGAGATGTAGAGGGCCTCCTGAAAAAAATGTTCCCATTATTAGGAAGTTGGTCTCCCATCGTGTTGGCCTATGCAGTGAATGCAAGGGCTGCCAAAAATTGGGAGGCACTCCAATGCCCCTTGGAAAAGACGTGGAGTAGGGCCTCATAAAAAAATGTTCCCGTTAGAAAGGAGCAGGTCTCCTATACTTGTAATGCCCATGCACTAAGTGAATGGGCTGACAAACATTTAGCCTTGGGGGGTATACATGAACATACTGTATAAAAAATTTTTTTTATGGACATCATAAACACCCTTTAAAAAAATTATTTGGGAGTTGCATCACGGACCACGGTCACCTTGGTGATATGGTGGTGGAGGATGAGGATGAGGAGGACAAGAGCAAATAGCCAAAATCAGGAAGCGTATACCCATGTGTGGGTGTGAAAAGGTGCATGGGTATACACCTCCCAAAAAAAGACACTTGATTTGAGTTTATGTTACGCTGCTATCATTCGGTGGTGTTAAGAAGTCTGGCCCAATCCAGCCCTTGTTCATTTTTATAAGAGTCAGCCTGTCAGCATTTTCAGTTGACAGGCGGATGCGCTTATCAGTTATAATTCCACCAGCGGCACTAAAACCCCGCTCTGATAACACGCTAGCGGCAGGGCAGGCCAGGACCTCCAAGGCATAGAGAGCCAGTTCATTCCACGTATCCAGCTTGGATACCCAATAATTATAAGGCACAGAGGAATCACGGAGTACGTTGGTACGGTCGGTAAGGTACTCCCTCAGCATTTTCCCAAACTTTGCACTCCTTGTGAGAGTACCCCGCGCCTCAGGGCCTGTGCGATGGGAGGGGTTGAGAAAACTCTCCCAGAAGTTTGACAGTGTTCCTCTGCTGGATTGGAGTTGTGTCTCTCTCGGCTGTACTCCTTAGTTGTCCAACGAACTATGACCTCTGCCGCCAGCGTTTTCAGATGGGAATTTTTTTAATAGTTCCGCAACAAGGGCCTTCTGGTGCTGCCCCATTTTTGTATACCTGTCCGCCTCAGGAATAAGAGATATAAAGTTCTCCTTGTAGTGTGGGTCTAGAAGTGTCACCAACCAGTAATGACTGTCACCCAAAATTTTGAGAATGTGAGGGTCACGGGAAAGGCAGCGTAACATAAACTCAGCCATGCGTGCCAGACTGCTAACAGGCAAGACTTCCGTGTCCTCACCAAGAGGACGACTGACCATGCTTTCCTCCTCCTCCTCCCTGTCCTCAGGCCATCCACGCTGAACAGACGGTATGACAATTGTGCAGGTAGTACCGTCTATAGCGCATGAAACTAGCTCCTGTTCTTCCTCCTCCTCCTCATCTTCCTCATTGTCACCGAATCCACGTTGGGATGAGATTAGGCTGGGCTGTGTGTAATCACCCTGTATGGTTCCTTGCTCTATCTCATTGTGCTCCACCTGCAATGCATCCTCTTTGATTGTGAGCAGAGAGCGTTTCAGAAGACAGAGAAGAGGGAGTCCTCAAAGATTTGGAGGATGGTACAGATGTCTGACATCGATGTCAACTCCTGAGGTCTTATGCGTGGAGTCTGAACTGAATACCGACGGCCTTGTTGATGCTGGTACTCAACAACTGCCCTCTTCTGCTCACAAATCCTTCCCAACATCTGCAGTGTAGAGTTCCAACATGTGGGGACATCACACACCAGTCGATTAGCCGGAAGCTGCAAACACTGCTGAAGCATGGCAAGAGCGGCGGAAGCTGTAGCTGACTTTATAAAATGGGCACACAGGCGGCGTACTTTGACAAGCAGATCTGGCAGCTCCGGGTAGGTTTTGAGAAACTGCTGAACCATGAGGTTAAGCACATGGGCCAGGCATGGTACATGTGTGAGCTCGCATCGCCTCAGAGCTGCAACCAGGTTCTGGCCATTGTCACACACGACCATGCCTGGCTGTAGGTTCAGCGGTGTCAGCCACAGATCTGCCTGCTCTTTCAGAGCTGTCCACAACTATTCAGCATTGTGCGGTTTGTCACCTAAGCATATTAGCTTCAGCACAGCCTGTTGCCGCTTGGCTGAGGCAGTGCTGCAGTGCTTCCAGCTTGTGACTGATGTGGTCATTTCGGAGATGGAGGCTGAAGAGGAGGACGAGGCTGAGGAGGATGAGGTGCAGGAGCTGTGGACTGTGGGGGCAACCCTGATTGACCTAGGGCCCGCAATCCTCGATGTCGGGAGGACGTGTTCCGTCCCAAGGTCTGACTGGGTCCCGGCTTCCACTATGTTAACCCAGTGTGCTGTCAGCGAGATATACCGTCCCTGCCCACAAGCACTTGTCCATGTGTCCATGGTTAGGTGGACTTTCTCTGTAACTGCATTGTTGAGGGCACGGCTAATGTTGTGGGATACGTTCTTGTGTAATGTGGGGACAGCACACCAAGAGAAATAGTGACGGCTGGGGACTGAGTACCGAGGGACGGCTGCCGCCCTCAGGTTGGGGAAAGCTTCCGTCTCTACGAGCCTAAAAGGCAACATTTCAAGCGCAAGCAGTCGCGAAATGTGGGAATTTAGTAGTGTGGCCTGTGGGGCGATGGCTGCGCATTTGCGCTTGCGTTCCAAGGACTGGGGTGTGGACAACTGAACGCTGCGCTGGGACAAGGATGTGCTTGCTGGTGGTGCTACTTGAGAGTGTGCACCGACAGGTGCAGGACAGGAGGCATCTTCGCATGCACTATGGACAGGGGATTGGCTTGCATGCACAACAGTGGAAGAAGCAGTAGTGCCACCCGCAGACACTGTTCCTGGACTCTGGGGTTCGGCCCACAAAGTTGGGTGCTTTGCTGCCATGTGCCTGTTCATACTGGTGGTTGAGAGACTGGTAGTTTTGCTACCCCTGCTGATGCTGGCCTGGCAGGTGGTGCAAATGGCCTTTTTGGGTTTATCAGCAGAGTCTTTAAAAAACAACCAGACTCAGGAAGACCTAACAGTTGCGCTGGCAACTTCCGTCGTGGTGGTGTTACAGGGAACTGTTGTCTGCCTTCTGTCTGCAGCCACCACACTGCTTCTTTCTGTCTGTTTGGGTGCACTGCTTCCCTCCCCCTGTGTGCTGCTGTCCTCACTCTGAATGTCCTCCTGCCAGGTTTGGTCAGTTACTATATCATCCACCACCTCGTCTTCCTCTTCCGCACCCTGGCCCTCCTCCTGACTTTCTGGCAATTGTGTCTCATCATCGTCCACCTCTTGTGGCACTTTCCCACCGTCGCCTTGGTATGACCGTGGCTGCTCAAATATTTGGGCATCGCTACATGTGATCTCCTCTTGCCCGCTTCAAATGGACCAGGCGAGAGGCCCGAATCTATAAATGGAAAAGTGAACAGCTCTTCAGAGTGTCCAAGTGTGGGATCAGTTGTCTCTGGGCACTCGGCATGGTGGGAGCAAGGAGGATCAGGGTGAGGAATATGCAGTCCAGACTCACGGCTACTGAGACTTGACCGTGTGGAAGACAGGGTGGTGGTGGTGGCTAAGTGACTGGAAGCATTATCTGCAATCCAACCAATAACCTTTTCACACTGCTCTGTGTTCAATAGTGGTGTTCTGCGGTCCCCTATTAATTGGGACAGGAAGGTCGAGCGAGAAGATGTGGGTGTTTGTTGTGGCACAGTTTCAGCTTGCCCACGGCTTCGGCCTCTGCATGCACCATCACCATCACGTCCAGTTCCCCGTCCCTTGCGACGTGCCTTGCCCATTTTAAATCGAGGACAATATCCTCCACGCTCACTACAAATGGCTGAATTTGTATTTGGAGCGAACTTATATGTGATCCGTGTGACGGACAAACCACAGTTTTAAATAGCTGGCCTATCGGTAACTATTTTTAACAGTGCCGACCTCGTGTCAATAAGTTCACTGACACACTGCAACAAAATTTCAATGGAGGCCAGAAATGGCAATATTTTCAGCGCAATTATATATGATCCGTGTGACGGACAAACCACAGTTTTAAATACCTGGCCTGTAGGTAACTATTTTTAACAGCAAACTGGTGTCAATAACTTCCCTGACACACTGAAAGAAAATTTTAATGGAGGCCAGAAATGGCAATATTTTCAGCGCAATTATATGTGATCCGTGTGACGGACAAACCACAGTTTTAAATAGCTGGATTTTTAGCACTGTAATATGGAAAGGACCTGGCTGTATTCTGCAGTGTCAACAAGCAAATGGCGCAGATAAATGGTGTTCTCTATATTGCTTTTTAAGAAAATAATCAGGATAAAATAAAAAAAAAATTATTACTGGCCCCTGATACCTGGGCCTATTTCTACAAATATCTGTAAAAGCACCAGCCGACAGTACTGGAGTGGACCCTCTTGCTATGTGCAGTGCAGTCTGCTATATACACTGCCTGCCTGCCTATATACACCCTGCCTGCCTGATATCTCTGCAGATGGATTAGTCCTCTGTTAGTTAGTTGAGATGAATATGTGTCTCTAATATAGTCTGGTATACCTACACTAACTAGAAACAAGCAAATCTCTCCCTAGCTCAGCAGCACCTCTCCCTACACTGTCTGATTCCGGAGTGACTGTGACGAGCATGGCAGCGCCAGGTCTGATGTAGACCTGATGACGCTGAGCGGCCAGCCAATCACTGTAATGCCACAACCAATATGGCTGCGACATTACAGTGTGTGCCAGACATGCACTGCATGTTGATTGGCGTTCTAAAGAGCGCCAAACATGCAGGGTGGGGATCCGAGCTCCAGCCGAGCAACCCCGGAAATACTCGGCAAGCACCAAGCATCTCGAGCAGTGGAATGCTTGGGTGAGCACCGAGCAGTAGCGAGCATGCTCACGCATAACTAATGTTGATAACTTGGCCTATTTTTTATAACCTAACCTTGCTTTACTCTTCTCCACAACTTTATCCCTGACCTGTCCGGTGTGTCCCTTGGATTTCATGATGCTGTTTGATTCCTAATGTTCTCGAACCTCTGAGACCTTCACAGAACAGCTGTAGTTATACTGAGAATAAATCACACACAGGAGGACTCAATATACTAATTATGTGACTTCTGGAGGCCATTTGTTACTCAGGATTTTAGTTAGGGGTATCAGACTACAGGGGGGCTGAATTCAAATGCTCCTCACAATTTTCAGATTTTATTTTTTAAATAATTAGAAAACCTGGTATCATTTCCTTTACACTTCACAAATACTTGTTACTTTGTGTTGATATCCCATAAAATCCCAATAAAATACATTCAAATGAAAAAATTCACAGGGTATGAATGCATTTTCAAGGCATTGTATGTGTATGTATATGTGATCCTGTGTGTATGTATGTGTGACGCAAGGCCAGGGAAGGAACAAGTGTACAACGATGGGAAGACGGAGAAGGGAGCCCAACAACTAGGGAAAGGGAGAGTGGAGACCCCTAGGCAGATCTAATATTACCCTGACTACTCTATCGTCCCTATATAGGTTCCGCACCTGTCGCCGAGCAGGAAACCTAATCCCTGAATGTCCCTAGAGCTAGGCCCTAGGTAGGGAGAGAACGGGGTGAACACTAGTCAGGCCCCACTGTAACTAAAGACAAGAAGGTAAACAAACAAAGGGGATACACTTAGCTTGAGAAGACACCAGAGAGATAATGCCAACTGTCCTCCAAGTAGCATAAGATATGATGGTGTGAGTACAGTCTGCGCTCCTCCATGTACAGATGATGATAAAAATGAATAAGGTTACATATTTTATTCAATGGCTTAAAATACAACGTTTCATGGACATCCTGTCCACTTCATCAGGTAAAAAGCCTAGTTTACGCTTTTTAACTGATGAAGTGGACAGGACGTCCATGTATTTTAAGCCATTGAATAAAAGATGCAACCTTATTGTAGCATCGGCGTCTCTGCCCCCTGCCAGGCAGAGATGCTGTCCCTCTCATCGCCACGCTCCCTGCCCGGCATCCTCCAGCGCTCCTCTTCCTGCTTCTGCCAGCGCGCGCAGCTTCCCGGGCACTGTGCTTAGGGCGCGCGCTCCCTCCCTCTTAAAGGGGCCGCGCGCGCCACCCTAAGGAGTCCCCGGCCAATTGCCGGAGGTCCTCCCATATTTAAAGCACCTCCTCCAATATGGAGGTGCCCGACCAATAGGTGATGCACAGTGTACTTACCTCTGCTTCAGCCCTCAGGTCCCGCTGCTAGCCTGACTACTAGTCCTGCCCGCCAGCCTGACTATCAGTCCAGTCCGCCAGCCTGACTACTCTCCAGCCCGACAGTCTGTCTTCCGTCCAGTCCTCCAGTCTGTCTATGGGCTTTGCCTGCCTGCTTACCTGGAAGCACCTGCCTGTTACCTGTCAGCCTACCTGGAGGCTCCTGCCCGTCACTTGCCGTGACCACCTGACAGCCTACCTAGAGGCTTCCGCCTGTCTTTTGCCGTGACCACCTGACAGCCTACCTAGAGGCTCCAGCCTGTCACTTGCCATGACCACCTGTCTGCCTACCTGGAGGCTCCTGCCCGTCACTTGCCGTGATCACCTGACAGCCTACCTAGAGGCTCCCGCCTGTCACTTGCCGTGACCACCTGACAGCCTACCTAGAGGCTCCCGCCTGTCGCCTGCTGTCTCTGCCAGTTCATCTACCCGGATCTCTCGTCAGCCTGCCTGCTGTGCCCATCTGCAGTATCGGTCAGTCTCAGCCATCTGACCCCTGGGAGTCACCTGCTCTCTTACAAGGTCGTCCCCAGAGTAGCACCTGGTCCCTCTGCTCGGTCCCTCCCTGGTCACGGAGTCGTTAGCCACCGTACAACCTAGGTCGGTCTGAGTTGATACTTAGTTACGCCCCTCTGGGTCCCTCCTTGCACCGCAGCACAGAGGTTCCACCACCGTAACACTTATTCATTGGTATCATCATCTGTACACTGAGGAGCGCGGACTGTACTCACACACGGAGGAGCGCGGACTGTATTCACACACGGAGGAGAGCGGACTTTACTCACACCATCATATCTTACACTACGTGCTTCAAGATTCCCTGCGGAACGGTGTTTCCTGCAGCCCTTCATTACGCTGTTTATATGAGTTGAGCATCATCACAACTCAGTAAGGTGAGCAGATTTTAATCACATCACGATTGTGTTACTGGGTAACAGCGCTATTCGCGCCCATCTCCCTATTTTTTTCAACTGTCCTCCAAGGGAGGTCCAAGAAGAAACTAGCCTACTACTAGTGACGCGCCCCCTATCTGCCCCTACACTACTTGGGATGTACCACCCCCCTCCCACTCCAGCCAGGAACAGACTCGGTCGTACCTGCACATTTCTAAGTGGGAGTACCGTCGGTCTGCTCCTCGGAAATGGGATGTGTGTAGTGCATGCAGCCTACCGAGCTCAGTTCCACACTCCATCCTTACCCGGGAGTGGAATATCACACCTCTGGGTTGAGGTGCAATACCCCTGTAGCAGCCGAATCCTCAGGGTGCTACATTCCCCCCTGGTAAATCACAGCACGTCCTCGGGCTGTAAGACATAACACCAAAAACATACAAATTTTTGCATGAACATATAAAACATATAAAAACATTATATATATATAAAACATTCTCGTCGCCTCTGGCTCCTCCTCCGGTCACTGTGCAACGCGTGACCGGGTAAAGTGCGACAGTCTCTCTGGAAAACTGGTTTTCCTATAAAACCGGTAGGGGGCGCTTTAGGACGCGCAACTATATACAAGGATATGGCCGCTCTCAGTCCTCGGTCATGTATTAGGGAGGAATGACCGCTCTCAGTCCTCGGTCAGTGGGATTAAGGGAAATACGGGTAACAGTTCACACATGCTGGTCCCAACGGGGACTATATTAGCAACAACAGTTTCAGTTTCAGTTTCAGTTCACGGTTTCAGTTTCAGTTTCACGGTTTCAGTTTCAGTTTCACGGTTTCAGTTTACGGTGCCCCGACGGGCAACTATATACAGCTTCTGCTTCGCTGTCCTTAGCGACGGCGTCCTCCTGCTCTTGCTTTATGGTTACCTTTGGACAGGTCCTCTCCCAGATGCGGCACTCTTGGTCTTATGGGCGCGGTGGTGTTGGCGCCCGGGTTGCCCGGGCCTTGCGGCCAGGCCTGGGGTATCTGGAAGGTAAAGGGCACCGTAAGGACGGCGGCGCCCTGGGCTACTTGGCCTGCGACCAGGCCGGGGGTACTTCCTGCTTGGTCACGCTCGGGGTCGAGGCGTGTGACGTCACAGGGGTCGCGGCTCCCGTTTGAGGCCTAGTCTGCGGCGGTGACGTTGCAGCGACGGGCACGGCAGGATAGACTTCGGGCTCTGCGACGGGGAGCTGGGGCAGGTGCGCGGTTTCCCGGTTTGGGGTATAGACGTCCCCTTTACCTGCCTCCATGCGTTCGGCTCCCTTCTCGGCGCCGTCTCCGGCCTTGGGTCCTCCCGCGCCATCCTCAGAGGCGGTCTGTCTCCTCATCTTGGCTGGCGTGCTCCGGGTCTTGGTTTGCTGGGCCATCTCTCGGCTCCACTCCGCCAATGTCTCTCGCTGTACCCGGGCCATCCTCCGTGCGAGGTCCTCCAGGGCAGTCTGTGCACACTCCCGGTCTCGGGGGAGCTGTGCGAGGACCTCCACTAGGCCTAGTGGGGTCGTGGTTTCCAGCAGGCTCCTGACCAACGGGTCGGTGCTGCTCTGCTCTTCTTCCAGCAGGCTCCTGGCCAGCGGGCCGGTGCTGCTCTGCTCTCCTTCCTCTGTCTCTAGCAGGCTCCTGGCCAACGGGCCGGTGCTGCTCTGCTTTCTCGCCATCTCCGGGTAAGCTCCTCCGATACTCTTCTCCAGGCTTCTTGCCTCCGGGTGCGCTCGCTCTAGACTGCTCCAGGCGGCACCCATCTTTGTTCTCCCCTTTCGTCTCCTCCCCTCTCGAGGGCGGTCCCGGGGCCACTTGGTGACTGTCAGCTCCAGGGGCTGTTCTTTCACGCTGACAGACACCTCTAGCATCACAGTCTCTGTTGGTGGGGGCGGTTTCCACTTTTGGCGCCATTTTCGGTCCTGGCCCACGATGGGAGGTGGCCTCTCGCCACCCTCTGGCACGCCCATAATGGCGTCCGCTCTTCCAAGGCGGGAAACCTTTGGAAATGGCGGGAATCGCTTCCCAGTGGCGGGAAACTCTGCAGATGGCGGGAAAACGCTGTTAATGGCGGACAACCGGCTGGAATCGATCTGTGATGGAGTCCGATGGCGGGGACCCTCCGGAACCGGCAGGAGACTTCTTTTTGAGGTAAACTCGTTCTTTTCTTCAGGCACGCAGTACCCGGGTGTTGCGGGCACGTGATCCTGCCGACTACGCCAAAGTTGACGCGCCCCCTATCTGCCCCTACACTACTTGGGATGTACCACCCCCCTCCCACTCCAGCCAGGAACAGACTCGGTCGTACCTGCACATTTCTAAGTGGGAGTACCGTCGGTCTGCTCCTCGGAAATGGGATGTGTGTAGTGCATGCAGCCTACCGAGCTCAGTTCCACACTCCATCCTTACCCGGGAGTGGAATATCACACCTCTGGGTTGAGGTGCAATACCCCTGTAGCAGCCGAATCCTCAGGGTGCTACACTAGTACTCCAGACATGGACAGAGGAATATAGTACTATCACAGGCGACTCTCTGGAGACACTGAGAGTTTTTAACTACCAAGCAAGGGTGTGTCAATTAGCAGCAGAAGGTGGAGGTCACTGCTGGGTCCTAAAGGAAGAAGGATATCACTACCCTACAGAGATGAGATGATCAGGCGTCTGCAATGCAAGGGCAGTGACCTTCTACAGCTGGATCCAGAGTGACTGTCTGTCACTCTTGATACACCCGTGACAGTATGTGTATATATATGTGTATGTATGTATCTATTTTGTGTGTATTTATTGTGTGTGGATATGTGTGTGTATGTATTATATGTGTGTGTATGTATGTGTTTATGTATTGTGTGTATATATGTGTGTATGTATGTACGTGTGGATATCTGTTTGTATGTATTATTTGTGTATGTGTCTATGTATATGTGTGTGTATGTGTATGTATGTATTATATGTGTATGTGTGTGTGGATATGCGTATGTTTATGTGTCTATGTATGTGTATATATGTGTGTATGTATTGTATGTGTATGATTGCCCGTGTGTTTCCGGATGTGATCTGCTTCATCCTCTGCCATCTCCCATATTACACTCCCTCCACTGCTGAGTATTTCTACGCGGTAGATTAATGAATTTTCGGCATTAGGGGATTACGTTGTGTCTAAATATTTGCAATGAAACTTAATGATGAAAAATGAAACACTCGCAGGAGTGAGGGCCAACGACGTGGCTGATTTTACCCCCAACATGGGATTACACGTCTCCATCATGTACCACAATCCTCTGCGGAGGGGAGCGGGTTAAACTTTAATTCAAGCCACTTAAGTAAACAGACCCTTGAGCAATTCACTGCTAAATATGAAAATGAGGATATCACGCCGTCTCTTTAAAAGGGGGCTTCAATCAGGTGCAGGGAGAAATTCACCCATTATTTATGCATGATTTGTGAGCATAAACGAAAGAAAAATTACAAACCCATCACCGCGGTGCGCCACAATATGCCAAAGCCCGAGCGGGAGAGGGGGACTTGTGCCTGGGTCACTGGTAAAGTTAATTAGGAAGTGGGAGAAAGGGAGACAGAGATGGAGACATCTCACTAACCAGCGAGGGGCCTGATGGATCCTGTCTGACAGCTGGAGGATGAAGGACATTGCAGGTGACGTTCTGTCAGGTAGATGCACTACGGCTCCGCTGCGGGGGGTTCACTATCCCTACACAATTCATCACATGTCACTCACTATGTCCTATTCTTCCCCACACAGGTTTGACTGACGAGCTCCGAACAGACACAAAGAACAAACCTGCTTCCATATTCCAAATGCAGCAGAGCTGAGTGCACAAATGTAGCAGAGCTGAGCTGCTAAAAGTAATGTAATCTATGTACACAGTGACTGCACCAGCAGAATAGTGAGTGCAGCTCTGGAGTATAATACAGGATGTAACTCAGGATCAGTAATGTAATGTATGTACACAGTGACTGCACCAGCAGAATAGTGAGTGCAGCTCTGGAGTATAATACAGGATGTAACTCAGGATTAGTAACGTAATGTATGTACACAGTGACTGCACCAGCAGAATAGTGAGTGCAGCTCTGGAGTATAATACAGGATGTAACTCAGGATCAGTAATGTAATGTATGTACACAGGGACTGCACCAGCAGAATAGTGAGTGCGGCTCTGGAGTATAATACAGGAGGTAACTCAGGATCAGTAATGTAATGTATGTACACAGTGACTGCACCAGTAGAATAGTGAGTGCGGCTCTGGAGTATAATACAGGAGGTAACTCAGGATCAGTAATGTAATGTACGTACACAGTGACTGCACCAGAAGAATAGCGAGTGCAGCTCTGGAGTATAATACAGGATGTAACTCAGGATCACTAATGTAATGTATGTACACAGTGACTCCACCAGCAGCATACTGGGTGCAGCTCTGATCAGCTGCTAATCAGTGTGGTGATTACGGGTGTGGTGGCTGCAGATCCTGCTGTGAGCTCCTGATCTCTGAGAAACCAACACCTCTCCACCTGGGAACCTGCTCTCTCTCTTTCCCAGGGAGGGAGCGGGTTTCTGGGATGAGTGAGGGAACCAAGCCCCAGGCTTCTGCTTCCCGAACCAGGCCGGCGGGGGGCAGAAGAAACCAGCAACCGGCCTGCACATCAGAGGACTCGGGGGTGAGACGCTCCACCAGGAGTCGCAGCAATGTGGCTCCTACTCCCCCTGGGTTTGTGGAGACCCAGAGAAGCCGCAAGGCTTCCAGCATGGAGGAAAAGCCTGACAGCGGCGTGCATGATGGCGCTCCTTCCGGAGGAAAGCTGAGTGCTCACGGAGGTGAGGCCGACCTCCCTGAGGGGGGTTGGGCGCTGCAGGGACCCCGGGAGTCTGTGTCCACCTATGCCTCCCGGGTCATGATCCACCTCCTTGAGTATGAAGATGCCAGTAAGCTCATCAGGAGGCTCCGGGAGGAGCTGCGCTGCACAAGCGCAAAAGCTGCAGGGGCCTCCAAACCAAGGAAGACAAAACTCAAAGCCGAGGTAAAGCGACTGACCAGTGAAATTCATCTCCTGGAACTAAGGAAAGCCACCATCTTAGAGCAGAGTGGTCCTTTCAAAGAAAAACTCATAAATGAAGACCGCTTTAGAGAAATGGCTGATACCAGAGAGCAAAGGCAGATGGGGCTGCAGCCTGAGAGCCAGGTGGATGATGAGAGTGATGATGACCAGCAGCAAGCCCCACCTGGCAGCCTGCAAAGTCACCCGCAGGCCACATGCAGCGAGCTCCCTGCAGGACAGGCGATAGTGACATCCGGTCGCAGTTCTGCCGGCTCTGGGGAGGACAGTGACAGCAGCGGCCAGGGAGGGGCGCTAATGGCGGAGATTAAGCTCCTGGAGTCCCCAGTGTGCCTCCAAAACTTCCATCTTGGTGATGATCTACCAGAAGAGGCACCTGGGGGCCACAAAAAGGCAAAGAAGACCAAGCCAAAGCTGCAGGAAGCGGTAAGCTATGTCTATGCCCCCCTCCCTGTACCCCCTGAGTCGGCAGCAGGCTCAGCTCGCTGTATAAGCCCCGTTGCCCAGCCCAGCCCGGGTTCTGCTGTGGATCCGGTGCAAAGGCGCGGGGACATTACAGAGCGCGGTAGTGAGGCGCAGAGCTCCATCTCTGCTTGTAGTAGCGGGGACGCAGCAGGAGGTGCATCAGCCGAGAGGCTGTACAGTGAGGGCGGCCCGGCGGCGGGCGTTCCATCAGGCCACGATGCTGTGGTGTGCTCCTCAGTGGGAGGGGGGAGCAGCCCGATGTCGGGGGCAGCTCCGGTAGCCTCGGCACCTCTAAATGCTGTTGCCGCTGATCACTTAGTTGAGAAGCGGCGGCAGTGTGAGGGGGCTGTTGGGGCTGAGCGTTCCAGTCCTCCCACGAAAGTGCTATTTTGTGTTTTGTGTTGGCGTCGTTGGTCCGGAAGATCCTGATGCTAAAGATCAGCGGCGCCTAACAGCAGCTAAAGATCAGCGGCACATTATACCAAATGCCAAACAGCAGAAATTACCGACCGATGATGTGGAGGGCACACATAAGACCGGGGATGAGGTCGCCTCCAGTTCTATTGAGGTGACTGAGCCCCTTGTGCCTGATGCGGAGGTCAAAAGGTCATCCACCATTGTTACTGGTCCAGCAGGAATGAATGTGGTGGTGGGGATGAATGAGGCTAATTCATTGTCTAGTGGTGTGGTTGCTGGTTTGGTGGAGGGTGAGATGGAGGTGGGTAATGGTGATACTGTTGGGGCTGATGTGGTCACTGGTCCGGTTGCCCCCCCGGGGGTGGTAACACCTGTCCAGAGTTATGCCAGTGTCACCTCCGGGGCAAATAGGGCATCCTCCTCATCTCCGGGCTTTGGGGACGGCATGTTGCAACGGCGCCTTTTGGAGGCTCTAAAGAACAAGGAGAGATCACTAATGGTAGAGGGTCGAGAGGTTGATCTATCCTTCTGGATAGAGAGGCATGGCCTCGGGGCCTTCCAAGAGCAAAAAGGGGGGGATACAGTGTGGTCCCTCCCAACAGCCGGGCCAGGCAGTGTGCGTAGGAATGTGGTCCGTCTTCAGTGGAGGGGCAGTGATGCATGTCCGCCAAGGTCTAAAGTTGTGGAGCTCCTGCTGAGGATGGGCTTTAAGGCGATTGACATCTACGCCTTGATACATCCCTGTTCCACGCCTGAGTTTGATGTCAGCTTTGTTCGGCCGGAGGGGCTTGAGCTCTTCTGGGCGAATTATGAGTTGGCAAAAAATGAGCCCGGCTGGCGAGACTTTGCCGTTCAGGCAGTGTCTCGCCAAAACCAGATCAAGAAAGTGACCGTGATGACCCGTAACGAGGCGCTTTCTTGCTATGACATCATGACGTGGCTTGGTCGGTATGGAGAGGTGGTGGAGATGCCAAAGAAAAACCGCGACGAGTTTGGTATCTGGTCAGGGGCCTGGACGTTTATGGTAAAACTTAAGCGTTCAGGTGGTACGGTTGCCCACATTCCATCGTCTGCCTTCCTGGGTAGGGATCGTATCCTGGTCTTCTACCAGGGGCAACCGAAGCTCTGTCACAGGTGCGGCGACCCCACACACTTCAGTGCAAACTGCACCGTGCAGAAATGCGCGTTGTGTGGGGGTATCGGCCATCTTGCCGCCTCTTGTGTGGAGATTAGGTGCCACCTGTGTGGTGAGTTAGGTCACCCATTCAGCCGTTGTCCCCGCTCCTTTGCTAATGCAGTCGAGACCCCGGTGGGAGTAAGCCGTGAGGCCGATTCTGCTGGGGAGGGGACTAGCAGGGGTGGGGGAGCTGAGGGGCCAGGGAAGAAAAGCAATAAAAAGACGCCTGCCCAGCTGAGGCGTCTAGACAAGCGCAGACAGGAGAGGGAGCGGGGCGAGCCCCAGACTACCGGGGCAGCCCCTGTCCTGGATGCCAGTCTTGCTGCTGAGGCCCCGAGGGATGATGAGTTGGATGAGGAGGTCAGGAGGATCCACAGGGAGGAAACTGCCTCTGCTTCAGAATCCTCCCATTATGAAAGTATGGATGAGGATAATAAGCGGTGGCTAGAGAACAAGTGTAAGCTCGGCACCAAAAAGAAGAAAAAGAAGGGGGATAAAACATCTTCTCCCGCTCTGACCAAGGAAGGTAAAACCGACTCCCCTCTGGTTGGTCTTTCGAACCGGTTCCAAGCCCTTGATAACATCTCTTCCTCAGAAGAGGAGGCTGAGGGTGAGGTTCCGGCTTCAGCGGAGCTTACAGGGGGTGCCGAGTATCCTTCTCCTGGGGATGCAAGGTCCTTGGGGGGAGGGACTGGCCCAGAGTCCGGAGATGAGGACGAGAAAAGAAGGAAAAATGCTGGAATGGACACCTCTGTGTCATTAAAGAGGGGGAAGGATTCCTCCTCTGAGGCAGAGGATAAGGGGAGTGGGAAGAGGAAAGCCGTCTAACTTAATCACCAATGATGGCGGTACCCACTCCGTTGACGCTGGCGTCCATTAATGTTGCCAGCATTAAGTCAAATATGGCTAGATTTGCGGCCTTTGATTTTCTCAGCCGGGTTGAAGCTGACATTTTCCTTTTGCAAGAGACCAGGCTGCCAAATATGGCAGAGTTGTTTATAGCTAAGAGGGAGTGGAGACTCGGGCCCTTCTATTGGTCTCTTGCGGCCGAGCCATATAGCGGAGTGGCGGTCCTTTTTACCGCACCGGTAGAATGCCGACGGGCTATTGAGTTAGAAATGGGGAGGTACCTGATATTAGATGTCCTCATGAAGGGACAGGAGCTTCGGCTCATTAACATCTATGGTCCCCAATCTAAGTGGGACCGGAAGTGTCTCTTTACGAGGATCAAGCCCTACCTTTTTACGAGTCGGCAGGTCGTCTTTGGAGGGGACTTCAACACTGTCACGAGGCCTCGGGATAGAGGAGGTTCCAGAGACAAGCTGACTTATGATAGCGTCGCCCTTAATAGTATAGCTAGTGAGGCTCGCCTGGTGGATGTCCACATCCGGCACACCCCAGGCCATGAGGGGTTCACCTATCATAGAGGTAACTGTAGGTCCAGGATAGAAAGATTTTATTTAAAGGAGGAAGCCGTCTCTTCAGCAGTATCTGTTGTTGAGGTGGAGTTCTCCGATCACTGTTTGATTTTGTTTTCCCTGAATGTTACAGAGACCCCCCGGATGGGAAGAGGCTTTTGGAGGCTCAATTCGTCTCTCTTGGAAGAAGCGGAGATAAGACAGTCCTTTGAGGATTTTCTTCAGAGCCAGGTACCCTTACTGGATCTTTGTAGTAGTAAGTCAGAGTGGTGGGAGATGTTTAAGAAAAGGGTGGCGAGATTCTTCCGCCAGCTCTCGAGCCTCAGGAGCCTGGACAGGTATCACCTGTATCAGGGCCTGAGGAGGAAACTCGAGCATCTTGTCTCAACTGGAGGTAGCCGCGAGGAGATCTCCAGAGTGAAATCTTTGCCAATGAGGTGTCAGTATGATAGACACGCATCTTTGGTTTTTGAGAGGGATTACGGGAAGTACCGCTCTCCCGACCCTTACAGAAACTGCAAGATGTCAGTGAATAGTAAAGTTGTTACAGGACTGGTTGACACTGCGGGGTCCCAGAAAAGATCCAGATCAGGGATCCTGGAGGTCGTCAGATCCTTCTACTCGCACCTCTTGGGGAAGAGGGATCTGGATTGGGATGAGATGTCGGCTTTTCTGGCAGAAGCCGTCCCCGAACCAGGGGTAGACCCCTCTCTTGGCGTTTTGACAGAGGTGATCAGGGAAGAGGAAGTTAAGTTGGCGATTGAAGGGCTTGCCCTAAAGAAATCTCCCGGTCCAGATGGCTTAACATCTGAATTCTATAAGACCTTTAAGGACGCCTTGGTTCCCCTCTTGACTGAGGTATTCAATGAGTGTCTTTCCTCGGGCACTCTGCCAAAGTCAATGACGAGGTCTGCCCTGATCATCTTGTCAAAGGGTAAGGACCCATCTTGCATTGAGAACTGGCATCCCATAGCGCTTCTCAATGCAGACAGGAAGGTTTTGGCAAAGGTGCTGTTTAATCGGCTGGTGAAATTTGCACCCCAGCTCCTTTCGGGGGCCCAGCATTGCTCTGTTCCGGGCCGCAGTACAATTAGTGCTGTACTCTGTGTCCGAGAGGCGGTGGAGCAGGGTAGGGCTGGTCACTGGAAGGGGTACATGCTGTCATTGGACCAGGCAAAAGCGTTTGATCGGGTTAATCATGAGTACCTCTGGTCTGTCCTTCTGAGGTATGGCCTGCCGGGGGGGTTTGTTGATTGGCTTAAGACCTTGTACGCTGGGGCAGAGAGTTTCCCGCTTGTGAACAGTTGGATTGGCAGCTCTTTTGAGGTTGGGTGTGGTGTTCACCAGGGTTGTCCCTTGAGCCCGCTACTGTACGTGTTTGCGATTGACCCACTTCTTAGGAGGGTGGAGCGTGGACCGTTGGCTGGGATCGAGATGGACCGGGCTGCACCGGAAGCCACTCTGAGAGTGGTGGCGTATGCCGATGACGTCACCGTTTTTGTTTCCTCTGATGGGGAGGCAGAATGGCTGATGTCAGAGGTAAATCGCTACTCGGAGGCATCCGGGTCTAAGATCAACCGGGATAAGTGTGAGAGTCTCTGGCTGGGAGGAGGAGATCCTGGTTTTGATCTCCCGGACACCCTTCCAGGACCCAAAGTCTCTGCAAAAGTTCTTGGCATCGAATTTGGCCAGGGGGATTACCCCAAACAAAATTGGGACAGCAGGCTAGAGATCGCCACTCAGAAGGTGAACCAATGGAAGGGTTGGTCTTTGACCCTAAGGGAAAGGGTAAACCTGATCAAAACTTACCTGCTCCCTTTGCTGATCTATCTGGGCAGTGTGTGCATCTTGCCAGAGCCTCTCTGGACTCGGGTCTACAGTTTGTTCTTCCAACTGTTATGGGGGAATAGACTGAACCTGGTCAAGAGGGAGGTTACTTACCGTACGAGGAGACTAGGAGGGTTGGGTATGGTCAACCCTGTGGTATTCCTTGTGAATACCTTCATTAAGATCAATATTGCAAACCTCTGGAAAGAGAGGGCTCCTCTGTGGGCATTCTCCTGTAAGGGATGGTTTCAGCCTTTCTTCCAGGAATGGGAGACAGGAGGGCAAGTGAAGGATCTCCGCACACTGCATGGACATCTCCCGGCTTACGCTACCGTGGTTCTGAAGGTAATTCGCCGGTGGGGTCTGGGAATGTGGGAGGTCAGGACTCTGCCAAGGAAGCTCCTTGACAAAAGGGTTCTGTTGACCCATTTTCAGAGGCCTCTGGCGCTCAGGGATTGCCCAAGTCGGGATCTTGGGGTGGGTCTGTATCTTTTGAATTCTATCAGGATCCCCTTGAAGGTTTGGGACTTGGCTTGGCGCTGCTTCCATGGGAAACTGTGTGTGAGGGACAATCTGAAGTGTAGGAGCTCTGAGGACAGGAACTATCCTCGGGAGCATTGTGGTACCATGCTTGAAAGCATGAACCACTTCCTGCTTCATTGTCCCTTTAACACAGAGGTGTACAACAGGGTGGGCGCCTCCATTGGCTGGCCCCGGCTGTCCGGTCTCTGTTATGCGGAATGGGCCTATGGAGCATTCGGGGACCTGGGTGGTCGGGACCACTGCACCTTATTTCTAGTTAGCGCAGTGGTTAGGTATCACACGTGGAACGCACGGTACTTAGTATCGTCGCAGCGGAAAATCCTCCCAGTGGACGATGTGTTTATGACCATACTCGGTGACCTGGTGAAGGTGCGTTCTCTGGAGTATGAGAGACTGGGTACACGGAGGGCCGCTCTCCTCTGGAGGGGCTTTTCTTTTAGTGTGCCCTAGTCTGGTCATCTCCTCTCCTGGTGGTGGGCTGCTGCTGACACCATAGATTTTTGTTTTTGATCAGTAGACAGTGATGTAGGGCTGCAGGCGCCGAACTTGGGCTTTGTCAGTTGTGGTTATTGTATTGTTTGTTTCTGTATATATTGTATATATGGGTTTGGGTGTAGGTGTTAGGTTGGGTGGAGGGAAAAGGGGGGAGGTGGGTTCATCTTGTGGGACACTGGTTATTTGGGTGAATAACTGGCACTGCCTGATCTGTCCTATGGACGTTGGACATGGACTGAGGTATGAGACGCAGGACCAGCTCTCAGGTCAGTGCCGGGGAGGGACTGGTGGGCTCGAGTGTGGGGGGTTTTGTTTTGTCTTGTATATATTTGTATAGTTAGTATTTATTTTATTTATTTAAAAAAAAAAAAAAAGAATGTATATATTAGTATGTATATAATTTGTCGGTTATTGTTTATTATATTGTTATTATTTGTTTGGTAACTGGACCAGATGTCATGGTGTAGGTAGTTATTATTGTGTATATATGTATAATATGTGTGTGAGGGGAGAGGGAGCGGCTGAACCAGTTCATTACATTGTTCATTTTCTGGTTATTAATTTTGTTATGTTTCTGTTATTATTATTGTTATGTTTTTCATTTTTATAATAAAAGATCTACAGGATGTAACTCAGGATCAGTAATGTAATGTATGTACACAGTGACTGCACCAGCAGAATAGTGAGTGCAGCTCTGGAGTATAATACAGGATGTAACTCAGGATCAGTAATGTAATGTATGTACACAGTGACTGCACCAGCAGAATAGTGAGTGCGGCTCTGGAGTATTATAGAGGATGTAACTCAGGATCAGTAATGTAATGTATGTACACAGTGACTGCACCAGCAGAATAGTGAGTGCGGCTCTGGAGTATTATAGAGGATGTAACTCAGGATCAGTAATGTAATGTATGTACACAGTGACTGCACCAGCAGAATAGTGAGTGCAGCTTTGGAGTATAATACAGGATGTAACTCAGGATCAGTAATGTAATGTATGTACACAGTGACTGCACCAGCAGAATAGTGAGTGCAGCTCTGGAGTATAATACAGGATGTAACTCAGGATCAGTACAGGATAAGTAATGTAATGTATGTACACAGTGACTGCACCAGCAGAATAGTGAGTGCAGCTCTGGAGTATAATACAGGATGTAACTCGGGATCAGTAATGTAATGTATGTACACAGTGACTGCACCAGCAGAATAGTGAGTGCAGCTCTGGAGTATAATACAGGATGTAACTCAGGATCAGTAATGTAATGTATGTACACAGTGACTGCACCAGCAGAATAGTGAGTGCAGCTCTGGAGTATAATACAGGATGTAACTCAGGATCAGTAATGTAATGTATGTACACAGTGACTCCATCAGCAGAATAGTGAGTGCAGCTCTAGAGTATAATACATGATGTAACTCAGGATCAGTAATGTAATGTATGTACACAGTGACTGCACCAGCAGAATAGTGAGTGCAGCTCTGGGGTATAATACAGGATGTAACTCAGGATCAGTAATGTAATGTATGTACACAGTGACTGCACCAGCAGAATAGTGAGTGCAGCTCTGGAGTATAATACAGGATGTAACTCAGGATCAGTAATTAATGTATGTACACAGTGACTGCACCAGCAGAATAGTGAGTGCAGCTCTGGAGTATAATACAGGATGTAACTCAGGATCAGTAATGTAATGTATGTACACAGTGACTGCACCAGCAGAATAGTGAGTGCAGCTCTGGAGTATAATACAGGATGTAACTCAGGATCAGTAATGTAATGTATGTACACAGGGACTGCACCAGCAGAATAGTGAGTGCGGCTCTGGAGTATTATACAGGATGTAACTCAGGATCAGTAATGTAATGTATGTACACAGTGACTGCACCAGCAGAATAGTGAGTGCAGCTCTGGGGTATAATACAGGATGTAACTCAGGATCAGTAATGTAATGTATGTACACATTGAATGCACCAGCAGAATAGTGAGTGCAGCTCTGGGGTATAATACAGGATGTAACTCAGGATCAGTAATGTACTGTATGTACACAGTGACTGTACCAGTAGAATAGTGAGTGCAGCTCTGGAGAATAATACAGGATTTAACTCAGGATCAGTACAGGATAAGTAATGTAATGTATGTGACTCACCCCCTGGGCCGTGGGGCACTCGGATTCGGGCAATAGGGAACGATGGGGGTAGTAGTGGCAACCCGGTTCCGTGGCTCAGGGTGGTCAGGCCAGTGGTAGTCCGTTATATTGATTATGTCCGACTACGCCACCCGTGGATTGCGGTTATTAGGAACCGCCGCTGCATGCAGACCGCTGGGGCTGATGAGGTGTGCAGGTAGGGTAGTGTGACTCCCCACGGGAAGAGTGCGGCCCCAGGGCAGTATAGTGGATGGTGGGAGTGATGGTAGTGAGAGTCCCAGTGATGATAGTGCTGGAGGAGCAAGGAGCACACAGACAACAGGTTGCAGTCCAGGGTATTTACTAAACATGTAAACTTGACCCACAAACAGTCCCAGCTAGGAGGGAACCTGGATGTCTGAGAGCAACGGGGAAATTGGCCCTGGTCAGGGTGAGGGTGTAGGCCTACCGTGCTTTCTGCGCTCCTTCTGGCTATCCCCTCCTTATAGAGTAACAGCCCACGTTTCCGAGCTTTCCGTGCTTTCTCGCCTGTATGACCTGCGATGTGGGTTCCTTTCTGCTCCCAGCCTTGTACGGCTTCACTGGTCCCTTCGGTTGTGGCAGGGCCTCCAGGCTTCTTAGGCCAAGGAATGTACAGTCCCTTGCGGACTGGTTCTCTGCTGGGGGATGTGGAATCCTTCCAGCCTCAGACACCAAAGTCTGGTAAAATTAAGTCTTTTCTCTGCCAAGACAGGCTCACTTCGCCTCTTGTCTCTGGCTTGTGGCTCTCTCCTACTGCCACACTTCCTCTTAGGTGCAATACAACTTTCTGTCCCTGCTCCACTCTGGGACACGTCTCAGTGCTGAGACAGGCAATCCAGTTCTCTCCAACCCTGTCCCCAGTACCAGCTTTTATAGGGGCAGCCTGCTCCCCCTACTGGCCTGAGACAGGAGGCATTGCATGCTAATGTTCCTCTGACCAGAGAACCTCCCCCTTGCTCTCAGACACAGCTTTATTACACTTGTGGCATCCAGGTAGGGTGACACATTCCCCCCTAGTGAAATTTAGTACTCCGGGACTAAACAATACACCAAGACAATATGCATAACAATAAAACATTATCAGGAAAATGAAGCACAAATTGAGTTCTTTAGGTCACAGTGTGGTCTGTGACCGGGTGTCCATATCACCAAAACAATGGGGAGCCTTAACCAGGTGGGGGTCTGTCCTACCCCAAGTCATTCACAGTCTTAGTTCATTCCTTGGTCAGGCTCCTAACGCAGTCCATACAAGGTCCCGGTTATAAAAAGTCCATAACCTGTGAGTCCTTACGGTAGCTGCAAGAAACTGAAACACACTATTAATAAACATGCAGGTAACTTGGCAAACATTTCAACATTTGGCAACAGGGTTATTTACAATTTAGCACACTCTATATTCTCCAGCGAGCGGGTATCTGCCCCTTTGTGCTCCTGGTTGATCTACGTAGTCCACTGTCTGGTGGTGGACCAACCTGGCTTTCCCCACTAGCGTTAGGGGTACAGCTACCAGCTGGGTGTACAGGTAGGGCAGGCAGCTGTCTGCGGGTTATTTGGCTTACCGCAGGCATGGCACGCTCACTGTCAGCAGAGGGTTGACTCTCCTGGGCTGCTGGAACAGGTTCTTCTGCCTCTGGAACCGCTTGCTTCTCTTCACCTTCCGGCTCTGGTGTTGGTTGTTGCTGTGCCGGTTGCAAGAAATGCAGGACGGGTACCACTATGGCATCATTTATGCGAGTCCAGGACTGAGGGAACTCTCCGAGAACGGTGCTGATCATTTCTTCCTTGTCCTCTGCGGGTTCAAGGTCACTCTGATCCTCTTCTGCACTGCGGAGTTGCTCGGGGCACCTCTTGAGGTGGTCTCTGGAGACGACACTAGTGGTTTCTCCTCCGTCCTTGGTGATCACGCACACCTTTGGGTTGTCGTGGTCAGACTGCAGTACGGTGTAGGGTTCCCTTTCCCACTGGTCGTCCAACTTATGTAGCCTTCTCTTCCGCTTTAGGACTTGCTCACCAGGTTCTAGGGGACTAGCAGGGGCGTGTTGATTGAAGAGTCTTTCTTGCTTCTCTCTCACCTGGGCCAGGCTCTTCTCCACACTCTCCTGTACCTTCTTTTACTGCAGTTGCCTTTCCGTATCCCAGTCCGCATCCGGGGAGGTGTCCTCAGGTATTAGGACTCCCATCTCCAGGTCTACGGGCAGCTTACCCGGTTTGGCTCGCATCAGGTAAGCCGGGGTGCAGTTTGTAGCGTTCACCGGGATATTGTTGTACATGTCTACCAGGTCCGGCAGTTTTTCTGGCCACAGGCTGCGTTCCTCCAGGGGCAATGTCTTCAGGAGATCAATGACTATATTGTTCATCTTCTCACACATCCCGTTGGTTTGTGGATGGTAAGGCGTTGTCCGAATTTTCTTACAGCCATAGAGGTTGCAGAACTCCTGGAAGATTTCAGCCTCGAACGCTGGACCCTGGTCTGTCAGGACCTGTTCAGGATACCCGTGTGGACGGCAGAAGTATTGCTGGAAGGCTCGGGCCGCTGTTTGGGCTGTCAAGTCCTTTACCGGGACCACCACTAGAAAACGGGAATAGTGGTCCACGATTGTCAGGGCGTAGATGTATCCGGACCGGCTTGGAGCCAATTTGACGTGGTCCAGAGCTACCAGCTCAAGAGGCTGCGTGGTGACGATAGGCCTCAAGGGTGTCTTCTGGCTGGTGCGGTCCTTCCTCCTCAGGTGACAAGGGCCACAGTCTCTGCACCACTTTTCTACTGCTCCTCTCATGCCGACCCAAAAGAACCTTCCTCTTAGTAGGAACTCCAGTTTCTTCCAACCGAAGTGTCCCGCTCTGTCATGGTAAGCTCCCAGGACCATAGCTGCATCTCGCCTTGGGACCACGACTTGCCAGGTCAGCTCGTGCGTCCGGTGGTTGACAATCCTTCTGCACAACTTGCCTTCGTAGAGGAACAGCTTGCTCTTCTCCTTCCATAGCTGCTTGGCTTCCTCTGGGGCATCTGGATCTATGCGGGCGTCTTCCCGGGTCAGCAGATCTTTCACCAGGCGGACTGCAGGGTCACTATCTTGGGTCTCGGCCCAGCTGTGGTGAGGTAGGGGATTCATCATCACCGTTGTTAGATCCTCCTCCTTCACACGGTGAGAGTGTTGAGCGGCTCCATACCGGTGAAACGCGGGGAGTTCTACCTCTTCCAGCTCTTCTGGATCTTCGTCACCTTCAGGTAAGTGAGGCATTCTTGATAGGGCGTCCGCGTTGGCGTTGGTTTTGCCTGCCCGGTACTTGATCACGAAGTCATAGTTGGAGAGACAGGCCATCCACCGCTGTTCCAGGGCACCCAGTCTTGCATTGTTCAGGTGTGTCAACGGGTTGTTGTCCGTGTACACGGTGAACTTTGCAGAGGCCAGGTAATGCTTGAAGCGTTCCGTCACGGCCCACACCACTGCCAAGAATTCTAGCTTGAAGGAGCTGTAATTCTCCGGGTTCCTCTCGGTGGGCCTCAGCTTCCGGCTGGCGTATGCGATCACCCGTTCTCTGCCCTGTTGGTTTTGGGACAGTACGGCTCCCAGTCCCACATTACTGGCGTCAGTGTGGAGAATGAAAGGCTGGCCATAATCAGGGTAGGCCAGGATCTCATCCCCTGTGAGGGCCAACTTTAGCTGGCGGAAGGACTCCTCTTCCGGTTTATCCCACTTGAAGGGTGGCTTTTGACTCCTGGACTTAGACTGTCCGATCAGGAGGTCCTGCATAGGAGCTGCCATCTTAGTGAACCCGGGGATGAACCTTCGGTAGTAGCCTACCAACCCGAGAAACTGTCTCACCTCTTTGATGTTCGAGGGGCTTGGCCAGCTCTTGATTGCCGTGACCTTGTCAGGGTCGGGGGCCACTCCTTCCGCGCTTACCACGTGCCCTAGGTACTGGACCTTTGGTTTCAGCAGGTGACACTTCGATGGTTTTACCTTCAGGCCATAGCCTGCCAGGGCTTCGAACACCTCGGCCAGGTGCTTCAGGTGATCCTCGTAGGTCTTCGAATAGACGATCACGTCGTCCAGGTAAAGGAGGACCGTCTCGAAGTTTCGGTGCCCTAGACAGCATTCCATCAGCCGCTGGAAGGTCCCTGGTGCGTTGCAGAGCCCGAAAGGCATACAGTTGAATTCGCTCAGTCCCATCGGGGTGGTGAAGGCGGTCTTCTCCTTGTCAGCCTCTGCCACAGGAACCTGCCAGTACCCGCTAGTAAGGTCCAAAGTAGAAAAGAAGTTAGCAGATTTTAGTGCGGCTAAAGACTCTTCTATTCTAGGCAGCGGATATGCGTCTTTGTGGGTGATACGGTTGATTTGTCTATAGTCCACGCACATTCTCATGGTGCCGTCTTTCTTTTTGACCAGAACCAAGGGGGCTGCCCAGGGGCTACAGCTGTCTCTAATGACCCCAGCTTCTTTCATCTCCCTTAGCATACCCTTGGCGTTCTGATAATGTGCAGGGGGTACAGGTCTGTGCCTCTCTTTTATTGGTGGGTGGCTCCCTGTGGGGATGTGGTGTTCTATCCCTTTTACTCTGCCGAAGTCTAGCGGGTGCTTACTAAAGACTCTCTCGTACTCCTGTACCACCCGGTAGACTCCTTGTTTTTGGTGCAGGGGAGTGGAGTCAGCACCCACGTGGAGTTTCTGGCACCAGTCCTCCTTTTGTTTCTGGGAGCCATTACCCTCCGCCTGTGGAGATGGAGGCAAGGGTTCCACGGCCCTGATAGCTTGGTGTTCGACAACAAACAGTTTGGCGAGTGTAGCGTACCTGGGTAAGTGTACTTCCCTCTCCCCAATGTTGAGGATGCGGACGGGCACCCTCCCATGACGGACATCAACCACCCCCCGGGCTGTCAAAATGGTGGGCCTGCTGTCTGAGTACACGGGTTCTACCATGGCTTGGTAGTCTCTACCTCTCAACCCGATTGCAGTCCGACACCAGATCATCATTTCACTTTTGGGAGGCATAGAAATGGGGAATGGATCACTGAGTCTTACGCTACCGATCTCACCACCAGACAGTTCTACCTGCTGCCGTCTCATCAGGGCTTTTATCTCCTTGTTGAGGACTCTCTGTTGGCTGGAACTAGCATTCACCGCCACCTGTTGTAGAATTATAATTACCTCTGAAAGACAATTTTCAATTATGTTAGTACCCACAGTTATTTTAGGGTGACTTTCATGACGGTCAATGTCCACAATAATCACTCCCTGTGCCGGCAGTTCAACTTTACCAATTTTAATGGTCATCTCCTTGAACCCCATCTGCGGCACGGGTAAGCCATTACTGGCGATGATGCTCAAGTTACTGTCTGGATACCGTGTGATATCAGCATCAGTCCAATACTGCTTAAAAAGTACATAAGGGATTGTGGTTACTTGCGACCCAGTATCCAGCAAGGCGCTCATGGGGATACCGTCCAGCACCACGGGTAAAACCGGGCGCCCCCCAACGTACTTATTACGCCAATTGTAAGGGCCTGGTGATCTTATGCCTGGGGGTTGGCGCTCTGCCCCAGGTTGGACCCGTTTAAATTACAGTACCTGGAAATGTGTCCGGGCTGGTTGCATCGACGGCAAATGGGCTGTCCATCCTCTGCGTAGCGGTCTGTGGGCCTCCCTCGGAACGACGGAGTCCATAGAGGAGGGCGCCGCCTCCTGGCGGTAAGTGATAGCAGGGCGCCGGGGGTTTATAGCGCCACTGGTTGCAGATTCACGGAGCACCCTTATGGCCCTGTCCTTAAATTGGGCAAAGGTCAGGTCGGGGTTCTGGAAGAACATGAGGCGCAGCTGGGCCCTGTGGGCGCTGGACAGCAGACCCTCTATGAATTGTTCTGTTAGCAGCTTATCGGTTTCCTGCACACTGCCAGGGTCAGTTTGTTGAATAGTCCTCAAGGCTTCCTGCAGATTTAGGGCATAGTCTCTGATGCTGTCCTGTGCCCGCTGCTTACATCCATAGAACCTCATTTTAATCTCAGCGGAGGTACGTGTATCAAAGGTACCCCGCAGCCGGGCCAGAATACCCTTCACAGTCCCTTTCTCCTCAATGGGCCATGATTTTACCTCCCTTTGGGCTGCGCCAGTTAACTGCCCTGTCAATATGCTGACCTTCTGTTCCTCTGTCAGGGGGTAAACTTGGAACAAACTATACAGTCTTTCCTTGAAGTCAGTTAGGGCATGGGGCTCCCCTGAGTATTTGGGCAGCCAGGCCGCTCCAGGGATGTAGGGCAAGGAAAAGGGCATCACCGCTGCTGCAGCTGCGTTGGTGGTAGTGGGCGCCTCTGTGTCCGACATCTTCCTCCCCCCCTAGTGAAGTGTGGCCTACCTTCCGATGATCCTCTTCTGTAGGCCGCGGCTCCGCTGCTGCTCTGGACGAGGACCTGGCGTCGCACTCCGATGACGTCAGCGTCGCTCTCTCTCCCTTCCAGGACCTTGCGCAGCGTCGGTGTGTGGGGCGGAGCTTCGGATCTCGCGCGGTTTTGACGTCCACGCCCCTCTTCTTCCCGCGCGGCGTCCTGAAGATGGCGTCCGATGGCGGGAAGACGGCAGAAGACGGCGGGAAACGGTCCAAGATGGCGTCTGATGGCGGGAATCGGCTCCGGATGGCGGGAAACGACTCCGGACGGCGGGAAATGGTCCGAGATGGCGTCTGGTGGCGGGAAACTTCTCCACAGGTAAGTTTACAACAGTCTTTTTCAGGCACGCAGTACCCGGTGGTTGCGGGCACGAAATCCTGCCGACTACGCCAAAGCTGACTCACCCCCTGGGCCGTGGGGCACTCGGATCCGGGCAATAGGGAACGATGGGGGTAGTAGTGGCAACCCGGTTCCGTGGCTCAGGGTGGTCAGGCCAGTGGTAGTCCGTTATATTGATTATGTCCGACTACGCCACCCGTGGATTGCGGTTATTAGGAACCGCCGCTGCATGCAGACCGCTGGGGCTGATGAGGTGTGCAGCTAGGGTAGTGTGACTCCCCATGGGAAGAGTGCGGCCCCAGGGCAGTATAGTGGATGGTGGGAGTGATGGTAGTGAGAGTCCCAGTGATGATAGTGCTGGAGGAGCAAGGAGCACACAGACAACAGGTTGCAGTCCAGGGTCTTTACTAAACATGTAAACTTGACCCACAAACAGTCCCAGCTAGGAGGGAACCTGGATGTCTGAGAGCAACGGGGAAATTGGCCCTGGTCAGGGTGAGGGTGTAGGCCTACCGTGCTTTCTGCGCTCCTTCTGGCTATCCCCTCCTTATAGAGTAACAGCCCACGTTTCCGAGCTTTCCGTGCTTTCTCGCCTGTATGGCCTGCGACGTGGGTTCCTTTCTGCTCCCAGCCTTGTACGGCTTCACTGGTCCCTTCAGTTGTGGCAGGGCCTCCAGGCTTCTTAGGCCAAGGAATGTACAGTCCCTTGCGGACTGGTTCTCTGCTGGGGGATGTGGAATCCTTCCAGCCTCAGACACCAAAGTCTGGTAAAATTAAGTCTTTTCTCTGCCAAGACAGGCTCTCTTCGCCTCTTGTCTCTGGCTTGTGGCTCTCCTACTGCCACACTTCCTCTTAGGTGCAATACAACTTTCCGTCCCTGCTCCACTCTGGGACACGTCTCAGTGCTGAGACAGGCAATCCAGTTCTCTCCAACCCTGTCCCCAGTACCAGCTTTTATAGGGGCAGCCTGCTCCCCCTACTGGCCTGAGACAGGAGGCATTGCATGCTAATGTTCCCCTGACCAGAGAACCTCCCCCTTGCTCTCAGACACAGCTTTATTACACTTGTGGCATCCAGGTAGGGTGACACATATGTACACAGTGACTGCACCAGCAGAATAGTGAGTGCAGCTCTGGAGTATAATACAGGATGTAACTCAGGATCAGTACAGGATCAGTAATGTAATGTCTGTACACAGTGACTCCACCAGCAGAATAGTGAGTGCAGCTCTGGAGTATAATACAGGGTGTAACTCAGGATCAGTACAGGATCAGTAATGTAATGTATGTACACAGTGACTGCACCAGCAGAATAGTGAGTGCAGCTCTGGAGTATAATACAGGAGGTAACTCAGGATCAGTAATGTATGTACACAGTGACTCCACCAGCAGAATAGTGAGTGCAGCTCTGGAGTATAATACAGGATGTAACTCAGGATCAGTACAGGATCAGTAATGTAATGTATGTACACAGTAACTGCACAAGCAGAATAGTGAGTGCAGCTCTGGAGTATAATACAGGATGTAACTCAGGATCAGTAATGTAATGTATGTACACAGTGACTGCACCAGCAGAATAGTGAGCGCAGCTCTGGAGTATAATACTGGATGTAACTCAGGATCAGTAATGTAATGTATGTACACAGTGACTGCACCAGCAGAATAGTGAGTGCAGCTCTGGAGTATAATACAGGATGTAGCTCAGGCTCTATAGGAATGTTACATATTATATTACACTGTTTCACTCTGTTGTGTCTCGGATTGTAATCTGTCTTCGGAGTATTACGTGCAGACTCATCTTTCTGTACATCCATACATAATCAGTCCATTTAAGCTGAAATTGATCTGTGTCCCCTTCCTCCAAGGTCGGCTTTCGCAGTTCACTTAAGAGTCCAATTTGCCTTGTTTCTTATCAGACTATAAGTACAGGTTACAGGGAGCCGCTCTCTGCAGCCGCCACTTCTCCCCGGTAATGGAAAATGTATTCTAATGCTCTTGTGTTATTTTGATGCAAGCTGGGACTCTGGGCTCCGAGAGAAGGGCGATGATTTTAGCTGCATCCAAAAAGCTAATTTTTTCCCTCTCGGCTTCCTGGCTTTCTGCCCACTTGGCCCTGACAGATAGAAATCAGCCTGCCATCATCAAGAGAACATAGGCAGGCAGGCGCTGCAGACAATATGCAGCAAGCATTTCATTTGCACCCTCTGAAGGGCCCTTGTAAACCCTGTACGGGAATTCATACAGCAAGGTTTAAAGGCGCAGGTGCACGGCGGGAAACGGCTCTTATTCCGGTTAAATCCCATTTTCAAGTAACTAATTATAATTTCTGTATTATGAGAGGAACGTACCCTTGTCCAGGACCCAGACAGCGCTCTCATTTCAATAGGCACCGTGGTGTCATTCTTCATGGTTCCTCCGGAGGCGCTGCAGGGAAGCTGAAGTCTTGCTTCCAAGTTCCCCCACGGATTACGGTTACTCACTGGTGCTACTTTGATAGGGGCCCCTTGAGGCCCAGCCTTGGTCGGCTAGTGTTAGTGGGTGTTGAGACCCTGTGGTGGACTTCATTCTCCGGAAAATTGTATGATTTCCTCTGGCCTTTCCATGGTGGGAGGCAGGGATGCTATAGAAAATATTAGAGGTCTATGAGCAAAAATATTCAGATGCGCCTCTACAGGGTCACCTGTACCCCAAGAAAGGAGCTAGGGGGGTTTGCATGGCACTGTGGTAGAGTATGTGCCCGTCGCTGCATTCAGTCTATGGCACTGATGAAGATTGCCATGGACGGACGTGACGTCGCTTCATTCAAACCCCTCCTGAACCGGAGGGACTGGGTGTCCGATTTTGGCTTTTGTGAGGTCCCCTTTAAATCTATGTCAAATAAAAGGCCGCCATGTTGGGAACTAGTTTTGTCTACTGTTATAAGGGAAAGTGAATGAGGGGTAGCGAGTTGGCAGTCACTAATAGGGGGGTTTGTGCCCCTTCTCTATCAGGACCTTTACTAGCAAGTACTGGCTGGAAGCACAGAGAGTCAGTCTGCTGTATAGCATAATGCCACCACATGTGCACTGGGGGGTCACCCAGGATCAGGTGGTGCCAGATAAAACTCACATCATGCCCTGTGGATGTCATTGCATGCTGGGAGTAGTAGTTTTCAATGGCTGGAGAGCCAACTGTGGCGCCCTGCTGTGCACAGGTGCCACAGAACCCAGTAGGGTGCATGGATGGACTTCTCCACAAGAGACCCTCACACATTCACACATCTCCACTCTACCACCACACACCACCAGAGGGAGCCCGTTAGGGAGATATATAGGGAGGGTGGAGCCAGGCAGCTCTGTTGGAGTCAGAGAGTGTGCTGGCACTTAGACCAGTGAAGAGGCAGCACGCTGGCTGCTGTGCTTAGGCGAGCCAAGGCCTACAGCACGTGTTGTGTACTGAGGGCCCCGAGTGTGGCCGACGGCAAGGAGGAGAGGAGAGAGGAGTTGAGGGGGCAGAGGAGCGTACCAAACTCACCCCGAACTATACACCGGACACCGGGTCCGCGCCTACAGGGTCCCTTTATACCCAGTAGGGACCACCGGATACCTGGAGGACTACAAGTCCCAGGTCGACCAACGCTGACTACCGTACCAGGGCTAGGAGTCACGAAGGACACAGCGACCAGGGAGAGTGATCTCCAAGAGAAGGCCCTACCACCAGGTCAGCAGGTGAGAGAGAAACAGTAATTAACCAATTCCTAGCTCCAGGCAGGTCAGAAGCTTAGCAAGTGAAAGAAACGGATCAGGAGGCCCTATAACCGCTCACTGGGGAGAGTCCAGAAGTGCACCCTTCGTACCGAGTACCCTGGACCATACCTGCATCTACACCAGTAAAGGTATCGATGCAAACCCCCATGTGAGTGTCTGTCATTTCTCCCTGAACCATCCTGGCCATCTCTCACCTGCACCACCATTCATTTCCCCATGCTGCCCTGAGGCCCGCTCCACCTGTGGGGAGCCGTTCCATCACAAGCTTCCCTAACATCTGCCTCAGAGGGCTGTCGTAGCGCTGGTAGACCTTACCAGGCACCACAGGTGGCGTCACAAACTATTCCAAAACCCCATATAAAACCAAAACTCCCTTTCTTTTTGTTGACCGCCCTGGGCCACGGACCGGGCCAGCCACCGTGATATCCCCCCCCACCAGCATCCATAGGCCCGGCTGCCGAATACCCCACTGCCCCGGGGGCGCGTCAACTTCTGGCGTCACAAACAGGATTGCGTGCCCTCTGCCGCCGGATACTGTGCGCCTTAAAAGACTGTAACACTTACTGTGGTGAAGATTTCCCACCATTTCTGAGGTTTCCCGCCATTTTCCTGTCGCTGCGCGGGACGAAGAGGGGCGTAACCGCGGGAATCGAACAGGAGTGGCGTCAGTCCCAACATGAAGCTGTTGACACTAATCCCCCACCTGGGTTTCTGAGTCATTACCCTCCACTGTGTCTGATGAGGTTAAAGACTCTACTGTGTGTATGGCATCATCATTCACAATATACAATCTGGCAACAGTGGCATATCTTGGTAATTTAACTTCCTCCTCCCCACAATTTAGGAGACGTATGGGTACCCTCCCATTGCGTACATCAACTACCCCTCTAGCAGTTAGGAGTGTAGGTCTGTGTTCTGAGCTAATGGGCTCCACTACCGCCTGGGCAGCTCCTCTGGTCCTGGTCAGGAAAAAGGATGGAAGCATGAGGATGTGTGTAGATTACAGACAGGTAAATTGCATAACACATAAAGATGCATACCCTTTGCCCCGTATAGAGGAATCCCTGGCTGCACTAAAGTCTGCAAATTACTTCTCTACCCTTGACCTCACTGTCAAGTAGCAGTTGCTGAGGAGGACCGGGAGAAGACGGCCTTCACTACCCCGATGGGACTCTGCGAGTTCAACAGTATGCCGTTCGGACTCTGCAACGCCCCTGGAACGTTCCAGAGATTGATGGAGTACTGTTTGGGACACCGTAACTTCGAGACCGTGCTGCTATACCTGGATGACGTGATAGTGTGCTCCAAGACGTATGAGGACCATTTGAAGCACCTGGCGGAGGTATTTGAGTTGTTGTCACGGTACGGGATGAAATTGAAGCCTTCCAAGTGCCACCTGCTCAAACAGAAGGTTCAGTACCTGGGGCACATCGTCAGTCCAGAAGGAGTAGCACCAGACCCGGAGAAGGTCACTGCCATCCAGAAATGGCCGGAACCGAAGAATCTCAAGGCGGTACGTCAGTTCCTGGGACTGGTCGGGTATTACCGGAGGTTTGTAAAGAACTACATCAAGAAGGCTGCGCCTTTGCAAAATCTCCTAGTAGGACAGTCCAACAGAGGAAAAAAAAAACCTTTCAGTGGGGTAAAGAGCAGGCTGAGTCCTTTGCAGTGATGAAACAGATCCTGACTGGCAAAGAAATCCTGGCCTACCCTGACTACAGTCAACCTTTCCTGCTGTACACTGATGCCAGCAACGAGGGACTAGGAGCTGTGTTAAGTCAGAAGCAGTATGGCAAAGAGAATGTGATTGCCTATGCCAGCAGGAAGCTTCGTCCTACCGAGAGAAATCCAGAAAACTATAGCTCCTTCAAGTTGGAGTTTCTGGCCTTGGTCTGGGCCATCACTGAACGATTCAAGCACTACCTAGCCTCCACTAAGCTCACGGCCTATACTGACAGCAACCCCTTGACACATCTGGAGACAGCCAAGTTGGGAGCCATGGAACAGCGTTGGATGACCCGACTGTCAAACTATCAGTTCACCATCAAGTACCGGGCAGGCCACAAGAACGCCAACGCCGATGCCCTATCCAGAATGCCTCACCAGTCGGACACTGAAGAAGAAGTGGATGACCTGGAGGAGGTTGAGCTACCTGCCTTCCACAGAAATGGGATGGTCCACGAGCAGCGCACCTCCAGGAGGTATCGTGGTAAGACACTAAACCCTTTACCTCATCACAGTTGGAAGGAGACCCAGGACAGCGACCCGGTTGTCAGCCGTATCAAAGAACTGATAACTCAGGAAGGTTCCTCCCTGGAGAAGGACGCTCCTCCACAAGCCAAGCAACTGTGGAATGAGAGAAGCCGGCTGTTCATCTATAGAGAGAAGCTGTGCCGAAGGTATGTCAACCCTAGGACCCATGAGATGGTATGGCCGATCGTAGTGCCCAGGACAGATATCCAGATGGTGTTGGAGGCCTACCACGATCAAGCAGGGCTCTTTGGCTGGAAGAAGCTGGAAACCCTCCTGAAGAGTCGGTTTTATTGGGTTGGAATGCGGAGTTCCATAGAGAGGTGGTGCCGGGATTGTGGACCCTGTAGTCTCAGAAGAAAAGACTACGGCAGCCAGAAAGCACCCTTGCAGTTCATCAAGACAACCCAGCCCCTGGAGATCGTCGCTCTGGATCACATCAAGCTGTCACCCAGCAGGTCAGGCTACTCCTATGCCCTGACCATGGTGGATCACTACTCCCGGTTCCTGGTGGTAGCCCCCGTCAAGGATTTGACGGCAGAAACTGCAGCAAGGACGTTTCAAGCATACTTCTGCAGGCCCCATGGATACCCGGATAAGGTGCTAATGGATCAAGGCCCTGCCTTTGAAGCCGAGCTTTTCAAAGAGTTTTGTCATCTGTACGGGTGTAAGAAGATTCGGACTACGCCGTACCACCCTCAAACCAATGGTCTATGTGAAAAGATGAACAATATCATCATAGACCTGCTGAAGACCTTACCTCTAGAAGAAAGGAATCAATGGCCAGACAAACTACCTGACCTGGTAGATCTGTACAATCACATACCTGTGAGTTCCACCAATTGCACTCCAGCGTACCTCATGAGAGCAAGACCTGGAAAGTTGCCCATAGACCTGGAGCTTGGAGTGGTAGAGCCAGAAGCAAATATGATGCGCCCCCTGGGCCGTGGGGTACCCGGAGCCGGGCCTGTAGATGCTGGGGGTTGTAGTCACCATGGCGGTGACCCGGTCCGTGACCCAGGTGGTCAATCCAAGGGTAGTAGATGTATATAGGTTATATAATGTCCGACTACGCCACCTGTGGAGTGCGGTTAATAGAGACTGCTGCTGCGGAACAGTCCCCTGAAGCCGGTGGTACAGCAGCAGAGGTGGTATAATTCCCCACAGGAAGAGTTAGCTTCAGGGCAGTGTGTGTGGATGATGGTGGTTGTGCAGGGTGTCGCGGTACAGAAATAACCACAGAGTCCGTGCAGTGCAGTCCCAGGGTCTTTACTGATGACACTTTAAACAGGCCTGGACTGGAGTACTGGCTAGTGATAAGAGTCCGGTCAGTCTGGGAGCAAGCATAGAGTCCTCCTGGACAGGTGGAGTTGTAGGCCTGCCGTTCTTACTATAATCTTTGGCTATTCTGCTTGTAGCTGTGTTGTAGCCCACGTCCCTGAGTGTAGCGTGCTGTGCTCACCTGTATGGCTGGCAGCTCGGGCCTTGTGGATGCCTCGATCTTCCTTGGCGGTACTGGTCCCTCTGTGCTGCTGAGCCTCCGGGTGTCTGATGGGGGCCAGGAGACTTGCAATCTCCTGCCCTGCGGTATCTGCTGCTGGGCCTGTAGGGTCCCGCAGCCTCGGACTCCGGTGTCCGGTTCTTTGTGTAGTCCAGCTAGGACGAGCTTCCTCAGCTCCAGTCCCTAGCTCCTCTCTCTTCAGTGTCCTAAACTCAACTCCTGACACTAAGCTAAACTAACCCCGCCTCCAGATCCAGTTGCCAAGGGGAGGGTCCTCCCCTTGCTGGTCTAGAGCCAGGAAGTGTTGCATGTATTGTGTTCCTGACCAGGAAACCCCTGCTTGCCTCCAGACATGGCATTACTTCTTTTGAGGGAAGCAATACCACTGTGGCAACCAGACCCTCAGGGGTGCCACAGATATGTCCACTGAAGACTGGGATACGACTCAACAGGAGCAGTAGAAGAGAGTGCAGGCCTGTGTCGAAGACAGTCTAAATAGGATGAGAGATAAGCAGGAAGCACAGTACAACAAGAGTGCACCCGCAGAACCCTTAACACCTGGAGAAGTTGTGCTGAAGCGAAAGAGAAGAAACCACAAACTTGACGACCAGTGGGAAAGAGCGCCTTACACTGTGTTGGATTCCAGGTTCGACAATAGAAAAACCTGTCTAATCAGCAAAGATGGAGGTAAGACTGCTGCAACAGTCTCAAGAGACCACTTGAAGTTGTGCCCAGGTCTATTGAAGCCACGGTAAGGAGTACCTCTTATAGTGACTGAAGAACCCAAAGAAGATGTACTCCATACTGTCTTAGGAGATTTCCCGGCAGATTGGCCTCAACTGGATGGAGCCGTAATAATACCTGTGATGCACTTCTACCAACAGCCAGAAGACCCTCCACTGCAAGTCAGACCTGTAAGCGTCCCAGAAGAGCCTGCTCAGGAAGAATCTCCGGAAGAAGGATCACCGGTAGAAGCAGAGCCAGAAGGTCCAGTAAACAGTGTACTTGCCAGTCCCATCGAGAGGTTAAGACAGTTCTACAATTTGCCCACACGTAGATCTGACAGGGTAGCAGACAGTGCAAACACGGACATCAACAACACCCCAGTACTACTTAGGTCAACACGCAGTACAAAAGGCCAGATCCCTGCCAGGTATAGGGAATAAGTTAGAAATACCTGCAGTGTAAATAGTTTCCCAGTTGGGTGTTGCCTATTATTATTTATTATGTAAACTTAAATTAAATGTGTATTTAGTTACCCGTAAGGGTATACAGAGACTTGTAGGCTGAGGACTGTGAGCAGCCCAAAAACTGTTCCTGTACATAGTTGCACTCCCTGGAGTGCCCCTTAAGTGACCACGGAACAAAAACCCGTTTGGCGTGGCCGAAGACGTGGTCCAGCACCTGGATCACCTATGCCTTGTAGCCACGCCCAGGGCCTATGTTGAGGGTTTTCAGGCGGGTCCCTCATGTTCTTTCATCGGGGAAATGGACACCAGGTTACGGGACTTACTGTAATTTTATTAATGTTATTATAATAATTGTTATTACTGTTATAACCTGTTTAAAAAAAATGCTTCAGTCCGGGAGTACTGAATTGTACTAGGGGGGAATGTGGCGCCCTGCTGTGCACAGGTGCCACAGAACCCAGTAGGGTGCATGGATGGACTTCTCCACAAGAGGCCCTCACACATTCACACATCTCCACCCTACCACCACACACCACCAGAGGGAGCCCGTTAGGGAGATATATAGGGAGGGTGGAGCCAGGCAGCTCAGTTGGAGTCAGAGAGTGTGCTGGCACTTAGACCAGTGAAGAGGCAGCACGCTGGCTGCTGTGCTTAGGCGAGCCAAGGCCTACAGCACGAGTTGTGTTCTGAGGGCCCCGAGTGTGGCCGACGGCAAGGAGGAGAGGAGAGAGGAGTTGAGGGGGCAGAGGAGCGTACCAGACTCACACCGAACTATACACCGGACACCGGGTCCGCGCCTACAGGGTCCTTTTATACCCAGTAGGTACCATCGGATACCTGGAGGACTACAAGTCCCAGGTCGACCAACGCTGACTACCGTACCAGGGCTAGGAGTCACGGAGGCCATAGCGATGAGGGAGAGTGATCTCCAAGAGAAGGCCCTACCACCAGGTCAGCATGTGCAAGAGAGAGAGAGACAGTAATTAAGCCAGGCTTAGCTCCTGGCAGGTCAGAAGCTTAGCAAGTGAAAGCAACGGATCAGGAGGCCCTATACCCGCTCACTGGGGAGAGTCCAGAAGTGTACCCTTCGTACCGAGTACCCTGGACCATACCTGCATCTAAACCAGTAAAGGTACCGAAGCGAACCCCCGTGTGAGTGTCTGTCATTTCTCCCTGAACCGTCCTGGCCGTCTCTCACCTGCACCACCATTCATTTCCCCACGCTGCCCTGAGGCCCGCTCCACCTGTGGGGAGCCGTTCCATCATAAGCTTCCCTAACATCTGCCTCAGAGGGCTGTCGTAGCACTGGTAGACCTTACCAGGCACCACAGGTGGCGTCACGAACTATTCCAAAACCCCATATAAACCCAAAACCCCCTTTCTTTTTGTTGACCACCCTGGGCCACGGACCGGGCCAGCCACCGTGATATCCCCCCCACCAGCATCCATAGGCCCTGCTGCCGAGTACCCCACTGCCCCGGGGGCGCGTCACAACAATCTGAGTTCTTTATTTTAAGCCCTTTTTTAATAAACCATAAATTTCATATGATTGACTCTTCCAGGAGCTCGGGGGTTAATTGGCGGCGCGGTCTGGTGTGGCGGTGCCGGTGTTTTTCTTGCACACATATCGTCTGTTCTCAGAATTCTCACCTTATTTATTCAGTATAGTATTGAAAACAAGTTTTACGCTACATTTAGCCCAGCTGGATCCGGCTCACTTACAGTAGGAAAATCACACTTTACCCTGCGCCGCGTATCATCTCCATCCTGAGATGTCTGACGATGGCAGAACAAGAGGATTATAGCGGCCACTTCATACCTAATCCTGTGTACTACAGATTCTGCTCATATACAGAGGGACGGAGCATGCTGCTACAACCTGGGCATCCTCTGTATATAATTATATGTACAGCTGGTATAACCTGGGTATCACCTGTATATAATTATATGTGTACAGCCGATATAACCTGGACATCTCCTGTATTTAATTATATATGTACAGCCGGTATAACCTGGGTATCACCTGTATATAATTATATATGTACAGCCGGTATAACCTGGGTATCTCCTGTATATAATTATATATGTACAGCTGGTATAACCTGGACATCTCCTGTATATAATTATATATGTACAGCTGCTACATCCTGGGCATCCTCTGTATATAATTATATGTGTACAGCTGGTATAACCTGGGTATCTCCTGTATATAATTATATGTGTACAGCTGGTATAACCTAGGCATCTCCTGTATATAATTATATATGTGCAGCTGGTATAACCTGGGTATCTCCTGTATATAATTATATATGTACAGCTGGTATAACCTGGGTATCTCCTGTATATAATTATATGTGTACAGCTGGTATAACCTGGACATCTCCTGTATATAATTATATATGTACAACTGGTATAACCTGGGTATCACCTGTATATAATTATATGTGTACAGCTGGTATAACCTGGACATCTCCTGTATATAATTTTATATGTACAGCTGGTATAACCTGAGCATCTCCTGTATATAATTATATGTGTACAGCTGGTATAACCTGGGCATCTCCTGTATATAATTATATATATACAGCTGGTATTACCTGGGTATCACCTGTATATAATTATATGTGTACAGCTGGTATAACCTGCACATCTCCTGTATATAATTATATATGTACAGCTGGTATAACCTGGGTATCACCTGTATATAATTATATGTGTACAGCCGGTATAACCTGGACATCTCCTGTATATAATTATAAATGTACAGCTGGTATAACCTGGGTATCATCTGTATATAATTATATGTGTACAGCTGGTATAACCTGCACATCTCCTGTATATAATTATATATGTACAGCTGGTATAACCTGGGTATCACCTGTATATAATTATATGTGTACAGCTGGTATAACCTGGACATCTCCAGTATATAATTATAAATGTACAGCTGGTATAACCTGGGTATCACCTGTATATAATTATATGTGTACAGCTGGTATAACCTGGACATCTCCTGTATATAATTATATATGTACAGCTGGTATAACCTGGGTATCTCCTGTATATAATTATATGTGTACAGCTGGTATAACCTGGACATCTCCTGTATATAATTATATATGTACAACTGGTATAACCTGGGTATCACCTGTATATAATTATATGTGTACAGCTGGTATAACCTGGACATCTCCTGTATATAATTTTATATGTACAGCTGGTATAACCTGAGCATCTCCTGTATATAATTATATGTGTACAGCTGGTATAACCTGGGCATCTCCTGTATATAATTATATATATACAGCTGGTATTACCTGGGTATCACCTGTATATAATTATATGTGTACAGCTGGTATAACCTGCACATCTCCTGTATATAATTATATATGTACAGCTGGTATAACCTGGGTATCACCTGTATATAATTATATGTGTACAGCCGGTATAACCTGGACATCTCCTGTATATAATTATAAATGTACAGCTGGTATAACCTGGGTATCATCTGTATATAATTATATGTGTACAGCTGGTATAACCTGCACATCTCCTGTATATAATTATATATGTACAGCTGGTATAACCTGGGTATCACCTGTATATAATTATATGTGTACAGCTGGTATAACCTGGACATCTCCAGTATATAATTATAAATGTACAGCTGGTATAACCTGGGTATCACCTGTATATAATTATATGTGTACAGCTGGTATAACCTGGACATCTCCTGTATATAATTATATATGTACAGCTGGTATAACCTGGGTATCTCCTGTATATAATTATATGTGTACAGCTGGTATAACCTGGACATCTCCTGTATATAATTATATATGTACAACTGGTATAACCTGGGTATCACCTGTATATAATTATATGTGCACAGCTGGTATAACCTGGACATCTCCTGTATATAATTTTATATGTACAGCTGGTATAACCTGAGCATCTCCTGTATATAATTATATGTGTACAGCTGGTATAACCTGGGCATCTCCTGTATATAATTATATATGTACAGCTGGTATTACCTGGGTATCACCTGTATATAATTATATGTGTACAGCTGGTATAACCTGCACATCTCCTGTATATAATTATATATGTACAGCTGGTATAACCTGGGTATCACCTGTATATAATTATATGTGTACAGCTGGTATAACCTGGGCATCTCCTGTATATAATTATATATGTACAGCTGGTATTACCTGGGTATCTCCTGTATATAATTATATGTGTACAGCTGGTATAACCTGCACATCTCCTGTATATAATTATATATGTACAGCTGGTATAACCTGGGTATCACCTGTATATAATTATATGTGTACAGCTGGTATAACCTGGACATCTCCTGTATATAATTATATATGTACAGCTGGTATAACCTGGGTATCACCTGTATATAATTATATGTGTACAGCTGGTATAACCTGGACATCTCCTGTGAATAATTATATATGTACAGCCGGTATAACCTGGGCATCTCCTGTAGAGAATTATATATGTACAGCCAATATAACCTGGGTATCCTCTGTATATAATTATATGTGTACAGCTGGTATAATCTGGGCATCCTCTGTATATAATTATATGTGTACAGCTGGTATAACCTGGGTATCTCCTGTATATATACACATAATATATATATATATATATATATATATATATATATATACAGTACAGACCAAAAGTTTGGACACACCTTCTCATTCAAAGATTTTTCTGTATTTTCATGATTATGAAAATTGTACATTCACACTGAAGGCATCAAAACTATGAATTAACACATGTGGAATTATATACTTAACAAAAAAGTGTGAAACAACTGAAAATATGTCTTATATTCTAGGTTCTTCAAAGTAGCCACCTTTTGCTTTGATGACTGCTTTGCACACTCTTGGCATTCTCTTGATGACCTTCAAGAGGTAGTCACCGGAAATGTTTTTCACTTCACAGGTGTGCCCAGGCAGGTTTAATAAGTGGGATTTCTTGCCTTATAAATGGGGTTGGGACCATCAGTTGTGTTGTGCAGAAGTCTGGTGGATACACAGCTGATAGTCCTACTGAATAGACTGTTAGAATTTGTATTATGGCAAGAAAAAAGCAGCTAAGTAAAGAAAAACGAGTGGCCATCATTACTTTAAGAAATGAAGGTTAGTCAGTGCGAAAAATTGGGAAAACTTTGAAAGTGTCCCCAAGTGCAGTTGCAAAAACCATCAAGCGCTACAAAGAAACTGGCTCACATGAGGACCGCCCCAGGAAAGGAAGACCAAGAGTCACCTCTGCTTCTGAGGATAAGTTTATCCGAGTCACCAGCCTCAGAAATCACAGGTTAACAGCAGCTCAGATTAGAGACCAGGTCAATGCCACACAGAGTTCTAGCAGCAGACACATCTCTACAACAACTGTTAAGAGGAGACTTTGTGCAGCAGGCCTTCATGGTAAAATAGCTGCTAGGAAACCACTGCTAAGGACAGGCAACAAGCAGAAGAGACTTGTTTGGGCTAAAGAACACAAGGAATGGACATTAGACCAGTGGAAATCTGTGCTTTGGTCTGATGAGTCCAAATTTGAGATCTTTGGTTCCAACCACCGTGTCTTTGTGCGACGCAGAAAAGGTGAACGGATGGACTCTACATGCCTGGTTCCCACCGTGAAGCATGGAGGAGGAGGTGTGATGGTGTGGGGGGGCTTTGCTGGTGACACTGTTGGGGATTTATTCAAAATTGAAGGCATACTGAACCAGCATGGCTACCACAGCATCTTGCAGCGGCATGCTATTCCATCCGGTTTGCGTATAGTTGGACTATCACTTATTTTTCAACAGGACAATGACCCCAAACACCTCCAGGCTGTGTAAGGGCTATTTGACCAAGAGGGAGAGTGATGGGGGGCTACGCCAGATGACCTGGCCTCCACAGTCACCAGACCTGAACCCAATCGAGATGGTTTGGGGTGAGCTGGACCGCAGAGTGAAGGCAAAAGGGCCAACAAGTGCTAAGCATCTCTGGGAACTCCTTCAAGATTGTTGGAAAACCATTTCCGGTGACTACCTCTTGAAGCTCATCAAGAGAATGCCAAGAGTGTGCAAAGCAGTCATCAAAGCAAAAGGTGGCTACTTTGAAGAACCTAGAATATAAGACATATTTTCAGTTGTTTCACACTTTTTTGTTAAGTATATAATTCCACATGTGGTAATTCATAGTTTTGATGCCTTCAGTGTGAATGTACAATATTCATAGTCATGAAAATACAGAAAAATCTTTAAATGAGAAGGTGTGTCCAAACTTTTGGTCTGTACGTTGAAACCAGAAGTTTACATACACTATATAAAAAGATACATATGCATGTTTTTCTTCAGATAAACCATTCCCGTTTTAGGTCATTTAGGATTACCATGTTTTTTAATATTTGTCAAATGCCAGAATAATGAGAGAGAGAATTTTTTAAGCCATTTTTATTACTTACTGCAAAGTCAAAAGTTTACATACACTAAGATTACTATGCCTTTAAACAATTCTGGACGGCCCATATGATGATCTCATGTGTTTGGAAGCTTCTGATAAGCTTTTTGGCATCATCTGAGTTCATTAGAGACAAACCTGTGGATGTATTTTAATGTGATGTGCCCCCAGGTCCGTGGGGTACTCGGCAGCCGGGCCGTGGGATATCACGGTGGCTGGCCCGGTCCGTGGCCCAGGGCGGTCACTCAAAAGGGGGATATTTATAGGGGATTTGGCAAAGTTTGTGACGCCACCTGTGGTGTCTGGTGAGGATCACCAGCGCTGCAACAGTCCTCTGAGGCAGATGTTAGGGCAGCTTGTGATGGGACGGCTCCCCACAGGTGGAGCAGGCCTCAGGGCAGTGTAGTAGAAGAGAGTGGGTCGCACTGGGCATTGTAGTGCAGGGGGAACGATAGTGCCAATGAAGAATGGACAGAGGCAGTGCAGTGCAGTCATCCAAGATTTTACTCACAGTTCTTTAGATACTTCACAGGTGCACTATACAGGTAAAGGCCTCCGGCGTCGCACTGCGTTCACCGGGCAGAGATTCAATCCTTCCTCAGGCAACTTGGGAATACCTGGCAGAACCCCACATTCTCGTGTACCTACTTTGACCGTCTTTACTCTGGTCCTTCTCCCTCTTGCTCTGCGCTGCCCGCTCTCAATCTCGCACGGGTGCTCTGAAGTCCTTCCTGTACGTCGGTTCCAGGACCTACTTGACCCTCCTGGGGATTAGAATGTGGCTGCGATCCCTCTGTCTTCTGACAGATGCGGGGCGTACGGGTGCCGTCCTGCACACGCCGTACCCCCTGGGATCCTTTCTATAGAACAGAGCTTACTCCCTGCTCCCCTCCGGGGCCTTCTGACCTGGCCCTACTTGTGGAGCAGATCTCCTAATGAGACTCTGCTCCCGGACTGTTCTTCTGAACTGTCCCGAGCTGTTCTTCTGAACTGCTCCCTGACTCTGATCTGCCACCCTAAGATGGCTTCCCTATTACTACTACTAAAGTGCTCCCTCTAACTACTTCCTCCTCCCACACCCACTACTGGTTCCCCCTACCTTTTGGTTCCCCCCACTCCAGCAAGGGTCAGGGCTCAGCAGCTGCGCTCTGAATGTTGCCCCTCCAGCCGGCCTGGAGCAGTGTAGTGTTGGATGCAGGTGTTTTGGGGTTCCGTGCAGCACTCCCATCTTACCTGATAGAAGGGAGACACCACACCTCTGGGTGAGGTGCAATACCTATGTGGCGACTGAACCCTCAGGGGCGCCACAAATGCACACCTGAAGCACACTGCTTCTTTATGCAAAATCATGGGAAAGTCTAAAGAAATCAACCAAGATATCAGGAAGAGAATTGTGGACTTGCACAAGTCTGGCTCATCCTTGGGTACAATTTCAAGATACCTGAAGGAGCCTCGTTTATCTGTACAAACAATTGTACGCAAGTACAAACAAGATGGGAATGTCCAGCCATCATACCGCTCAGGAAGGAGACGGGTTCTGTGTCCCAGAGATTTACATGCCTTGGTCCAACATGTGCATATTGTAACATCCCTGGTGGCGTGCTGGCATGGCTTACCACCTCCCACCATGCAAGACAGCTATCTTATCTGTCTGTCCAGGCTGCACTCTTTGCTCCAGTACCTGCTGTGTGCATGTCTCTTGTCTGATTGCTTAGGGCGGCGGCGCGGTTACTGCCTGTTTCTTATAGTTACTGTGTGCACAGTCCTAATGCGTCCCCAGCCTATTGCTGTGAGTCACTGGATACTTAAACCCCCTCCACCCAGTAGGAGGTGCCTGAGCAACACTTTTCTTCAGTGTGTTCCTTGCAACTGAGTTGCCAGGTCCTGTCCAGTATCTTGTCTGTTCTGCCCCTGGGGGCTGTATACCTAGGCCTGTTACCTGTATCTGTGACTTCTAATCTGTCTCCGCCACCCTGGGGGCTGAGTTCCCAGGCTCGTTCCTGTATCTTGTTCCTGGTTCAGTTCCTTTCTGAACTGTGTCCTAGCCCGTTACCTGTTTGTCTCTATGTCCGAACCTTCCCTTTTCCTACAGTGTCTGAACATGCACCTAACTCCAACTCATTGTCTCTGTACTTCTGTTTGTGAGTTTTGTGTACACTCGCTACTTCATTGTAAGTACCTTGTGTGTATCTGGTTCTGCTTATTTACCGCATCTGCGGTTTCGCTCTGCTCTGCTTGTTCACTGCACCTGCGGTTTCGCTCTGCTTTTCTTGTTCACCGCATCTGCAGTTTTGCTCTGCTCTGCTTGTCCACCGCACCAGCGGTTTCGCTCTGCTTTGCTTGTTCACCGCACGTGCGGTTTCGCTCTGCTTTGCTTGTTCACTGCACCAGCGGTTTCGCTCTGCTCTGCTTGTTCACCGCACCTGCGGTTTTGATCTGCTCTGCTTGTTCACCGCACCTGCGGTGTCGCTCTGCTCTGCTTGTTCACTGCACCTGTGGTTTCGCCCTGCTCTGCTTGCTCACCGCACCTGCGGGTTTTGCTCTGCTCTGCTTGTCTACCGCACCTGCAGGTTTTGCTCTGCTTGTCTACCGCACCTGCGGGTTTTGCTCTGCTCTGCTTGTCTACCGCACCTGCGGGTTTTGCTCTGCTCTGCTTGTCTACCGCACCTGCGGGTTTTGCTCTGCTCTGCTTGTCTACCGCACCTGCGGGTTTTGCTCTGCTCTGCTTGTCTACCGCACCTGCGGGTTTTGCTCTGCTCTGCTTGTCTACCGCACCTGCGGGTTTTGCTCTGCTCTGCTTATCTACCGCACCTGCGGGTTTTGCTCTGCTCTGTTTGTCTACCACACCTGTGGGTTTTGCTCTGCTCTGCTTGTCTACCGCACCTGCGGGTTCTGCTCTGCTCTGCTTGTCTACCGCACCTGCGGGTTTTGCTCTGCTTGTCTACCGCACCTGCGGCTCTGTTCCTGTATTCCAGTCTGTACTGGTCCCTGTCCTGCCTGCGTTCCTACCTGCCAGTACCCACCTGTCTGCATACTAGCTGTGTCTGCCAGTACCCACCTGTCTGCATACCAGCCATGCCTGCCAGTACCCACCTGTCTGTATGCCAGCCTAACCTGCCTGTTCTGGCATTCCCCGGTGTGGGTCAACAGCTATGACCGGGGTCTGACCTGGAGTAGCACCTGGTCCCTCTGCTCGGTTCCTCCCTGGTTCACGGAGTCGACTGAGCCGCCGTATGACTTTGGTCGGACCGAGTTGATACTTAGTCACGCCCCTCCAGGCACTCCTCGGTTCATGGTCCAGTGGGATCACTAATCATGCTCACGCCAGTCAGTCCGGGCGTGTGCATAACAGTTTGCTCAGGCCATGGTCCCCGTTGAGCCCCACGGCCTTTCGCTCTCGGTGACATTTGAATCCTTGTCTGGTGAATACGTGCACCAAGAAAATTTATTTATTTTTTTTCCTCAAGCTGAGGTCCAGGCGATTTACGCGCCAGCCCAAATGGAGCTATCAGCACTCGTTCCTGCGGATCCACCACGGTACTACGGGTATCCAAAACAAAGCCGTGTGTTTGTGGAGCAATATATGTTGCATTTCAAGTTCTATGCTCACTATTTTCCCACTGATCGGGTTAAAGTAGCATTCATGATGTCCTACTTAGCGGGTGATGCCTTGAATTGGATCACCCCCTATGGGAAGCATGGGATTTTATCATCTCTGACCTGCAGGCCTTCCTGGTGGACTTTCTAATGGTCTTCGATGACCCTAACCCTGAAGCTTCTGCTAAAGCTTCCCTTCCCAATATCCTGGAGCAGTCCCGATGGGTGATGTGTGTAGGTAGCCCACCAGATCTCCAGCCTGAAGAGACTGCTGCCCACACAGAATTCACACAGGATGACAATGCTCCACAGAATACTTCTCTTCACAACCTTAAGAGGCAGTCCAGATGTGCAAGGCGTAGAGGTAAACCGTCACGCCAGGTTCTGTCTTCCCAAAGACCTCCTGCTCCTGAGCCTGTTGAGGCAGCTACCCGCACAGAATCCATGAAGGATGACCATGTTCGTCAGGCAAAGCAGAGGCCGGAACTCAGTCACAAAATCGGATTGCGGTCCCGCTGCGGTTGTTTGGGACACCCTGACAGTCTCTGTCCAACGAAGGTTGGAGAATCCCAAGACATTAGGCCTGTAGGAGAGGCTGCCCTTGGCGTTAGTGTTTCCTCTCCACAGATGACCGTGACTGTCTCCGTGGCAAGTGAAGGCCTCGGATTAACCGGAAGCTTCGGGCGTAAAGCCTTGAAGAGTCGGTGTCTGATTCCCGTCCAACAACTCCAGAATCCGATTTGGGCATTGTCAGCGGAAGGACGAGCCCTACCTAGAAACAGTCAAAATATGTCTGTACAAATTAAGCTCCAGATTGGAGCATTACACATGAAGAAGTTCACATTCCAGGTGCTGTCTGGCTTACCCACAGGTCATCCAGAGCCGAGAGATCTAGTGCCCGCTCAGGTCTGGAGATCCTGCATGGTGTTTCTTGGGGGACTACTGAGGTACAAGGGGTGTCCAGTCCCCATATCTTCAGGACAGTCAGCAGTGTATTCTTCTTCTTCACCAGATCTGGTAGTCGCTGACTCGCTGTGCGCTGAAGTCTCCGAAGGAAGGGAAGCGGAGGCAATGTCCCCACACAGTCTCGACGATTGTACCAATGATCTGGCTTTAGGCACCGCGCCGCCTCGCAGACGTCGTGTCATCTCAGAAACCAGACTGAAGTTGGTCCGTAAGCAAGGATCCTCCATCTCTAACAAATCTGGCAATAAGTCCATCAAGGCGGTGGCTACCTCCAAGTCTCTGCACCCCTCCAACCAGGCGGAGGACCTCCAGTTGCCTCCTGAACCCTCCGGGGTGCTACCTGATAACAAATGGAGAGAGACTTTTCTGCACCCTGTACCTGGTACTTCGCCCACTTCATCCAGTAAGCTTGGCAAAGTGTACATCAAGGCTGTGGTTACCCTCGAGTCTCTGCACCCCTCCAACCCGGTGGAGGATCTCCAGTTGTCCCGTGAATCCTTTGGGGTGCTGCCTGATTTTAACAAATGGAGAGAGACTTTCCTGTGTCTTGTTCCTGGTACTTCACTCACTTCATCTGTTGCTGAGGATAGCTCGATGAGAGGAAGCATTTTAGTCACCAAGATGGTGAGACCAGTTTCGTTCCCTCTAGTGGACAGGAGAGGTAATCTTCTTGAAGAGAAGGATCGGCCTCCAAATTCTCTGCAGAAAATTCTTGCAGGCTTGAAGAAGACGGGGCGTAAAGGGGGGGTACTGTAACATCCCTGGTGGTGTGCTGGCAAGGCTTACCACCTCCCACCATGCAAGACCGCTATCTTACCTGTCTGTCCAGGCTGCACACTTTGCTCCAGTACCTGCTGTGTGCATGTCTCTTGTCTGATTGCTTAGGGTGGCGGTGCGGTTACTGCCTGTTTCTTATAGTTACTGTGTGCACAGTCCTAATGCGTCCTCAGCCTATTGCTGTGAGTCATTGGATACTTAAACCCCCTCCACCCAGTAGGAGGTGCCTGAGCAACACTTTTCTTCAGTGTGTTGTGTGCAACTGAGTTGCCAGGTCTTGTCCTGTATCTTGTCTGTTCCGCCCCTGGGGGCTGTATACCCAGGCCTGTTACCTGTATCTGTGACTTCTAGTCTGTCTCCGCCACCCTGGGGGCTGAGTTCCCAGGCTCGTTCCTGTATCTTGTTCCTTGTTCAGTTCCTGTCTGAACTGTGTCCTAGCCCGTTACCTGTTTGTCTCTATGTCCGAACCTTCCCTTTTCCTGTAGTGTCTGAACCTGCACCTAATTCCAACTCGTTGTCTCTGTACTTCTGTTTGTGAGTTCTGTGTACACTCGCTACTTCATTTTAAGTACCTTGTGTGTTTCTGGTTCTGCTTGTTTACCGCACCTGCGGTTTCGCTTTGCTTGTTCACTGCACCTGCGGTTTTGCTCTGCTCTGCTTGTCCACCACACCTGCGGTTTCGCTCTGTTCTGCTTGTTCACCGCACCTGCGGTTTCGCTCTGCTCTGCTTGTTCACCGCACCTGCGGTTTCGCTCTGCTCTGCTTGTTCACCGCACCTGCGGTTTCGCTCTGCTCTGCTTGCTCACCGCACCTGCGGTTTCGCTCTGCTCTGCTTGTTCACCGCACCTGCGGTTTCGCTCTGCTCTGCTTGTTTACCGCACCTGCGGTTTCGCTCTGCTCTGCTTGCCTACTGCACCTGCAGGTTTTGCTCTGCTCTGCTTGTCTACCGCACCGGCGGGTTTTGCTCTGTTCTGCTTGTCTACCACACCTGCCGGTTTTGCTCTGCTCTGCTTGTCTACCGCACCTGTGGGTTTAGCTCTGCTCTGCTTGTCTACCGCACCTGCGGCTCTATTCCTGTATTCCAGTCTGTACTGGTCCCTGGTCCTGCCTGCGTTCCTACCTGCCAGTACCCACCTGTCTGCATACCAGCCGTGTCTGCCAGTACCCACCTGTCTGCATACCAGCCGTGCCTGCCAATACCCACCTGTCTGCATACCAGCCATGCCTGCCAGTACCCACCTGTCTGTATGCCAGCCTAACTTGCCTGTTCCAGCATTCCGCGGTGTGGGTCAACAGCTGTGACCGGGGTCTGACCTGGAGTAGCACCTGGTCCCTTTACTCGGTTCCTCCCTGGTTCACGGAGTCGACTGAGCCGTCGTGTGGCTTTGGTGGGACCGAGTTGATACTTAGTCACGCCCCTCCAGGCACTCCTCGGTTCATGGTCCAGTGGGATCACTAATCATGCACACGCCAGTCAGTCCGGGCGTGTGCGTAACACATATCTACCCAAGGACAAAAGTAAATGACCTTGTGAAGATGATGGGGGAAGCTGGTAAGATTGTGTCAATATCCACAGTGAAACGAATACTGTATCAACATGTGCTGAAAGGCCACTCTGCCGGGAAGAAGCCATTACTCCACAGATACATAAAAAGCCAGGTTAATGTTTGCAAATGCACAAAGGAACAAAGACATTAATTTTTGGAGACATGTCCTGTGGTCTGATAAAACTAAAATTGAACTTTTTGGGCATAATGACCATCGTTATGTTTGGAGGAAAAAGGGAGAAGCTTGAAAGCCTAAGAACACCATCCCAACTGTGAAACACGGGGGTGGCAGCATCAGGTTGTGGGGTTGTCTTGCTGCAGGAAGGACTGGTGCACGTCACAAAATAGATGGCATCATGAGAAAAGAAGATTATGTGTCAATACTGAAGCAACATCTCAAGACATCAGCAGGAAGTTAAAGCTTAGGTGGAAATGGACAATGACCTGAAGCATACTGCCAAAATGGTAACAAAGTGGCTTAAGAATAACAAAGTCAATATTTTGGAGTGGCCATCACAAAGCCCTGATCTGAATCAATCCTATTGAAAATTTATGGGCAAAGCTGAAAAGGCAGGTGCAAGCAAAGCGACCTACAAACTTGGATCAGTTACACCAGTTTTGTCAGGAGGAATGGGCCCAAATTCCAACCAGCTATTGTGAGAAGTTTGTGGGAGGATATCCCAAATGTTTGACCCAAGTCATTCATTTTAAAGGCAATGGTACCAAACACTAATGAAATGTATGTAAACTTTTGATTTTGCAGTTAGTAATAAAAATTAGTGATAAGCGAGCGTGTTTTGTTAACTCTTAAGGCGAGCATGCTCAGGTGCTCTCCGAGTATTTGTGGTGTGCTCGGCATCTATGTCAAACAGGCAATCCCTGCATGTGTCACAGCTGTCTAACAGCTGCGAAACATGCAGCAGTGGCAGCACTAACATAGATGCCGAGCACGCCGCAAATACCCGGCGAGCACCCGAACGTCTTCACCGAAAGAGTTAACAATACACGCTCGCTCATCACTAATAAAAATGCCTTAAAACATTCTCTCTCCCTCATTATTCTGACATTTGGCAAATATTAAAAATCACAAGTCTGCAAAAAATAAAATTTCAAGAGCTGTTTTGGTTATTCCACGTAATCTTTTTTGTTTTTTGGTGTGCTGAATCCGAAAATGACCTCTGTTTTGTCATAAGACATCACATTTCCTGACAATTTAGGTAACTATGTTAAATAAGGCAATACCGCAAAATAAACGAAAATAGACTTATAAAATTATTTTTTTTATTAGAAAATTCCCTGTGAGGCTCCTCTTGGTACATTCACGCTTGTGAGTAGCATCTGGAATGTCTCTCTGAAGCATCCAACAGTAGTCTGCCATCATTGTAATGCTCCATTTTCCCTGGTATCTTCTTTCCATCTCTTTAATGTCCTGGTGGAATCATTCACCTTGCTCTTCACTCACAGCTCCCAAATTTTCAGTAAAATAGTCAAGGTGAGAATGGAGGAAATGCACTTTCAAACTCATCAGGCAACCTAAAGCTTGAAATGCATTCAGCATTCGTCCGACAATCTTTTTGTAGTCAGGATCTTTTTTATTGCCTAAGAATTTTCTACTACCTCTTTAAATGCAATCCACTCTTCTTTTTGAGGATCTGTCATGGTATTGACAAAGTCTTTATCAGCTATAAACCTTCTAATGTCTGGTCCAACAAACACCTTCCTTCAATTTTGAGGCTTGGAAACTTGGTGATCAAGTATTTGAAGCATTCCCCATCTCTTGGAAGTGATTTTGCAATTGCTTCATCAAGCCCAATTTTATGTGGAGAAGTCATAGAAGAACTTTATAGGGAGGTACCAAAGTTTCTCGGAGGACATTTTTTTCACCGACTGTGAGTACCCTCGGCCGCCCATCTTGCTGATTGTTCGCGGTGGCCGGCCACGATTAATCAGCAGAGCGGCGTTTAAATTTGCCGCCCATCTCGCTGATTGGTCGCGGTGGCCAGCTGCGACTAATCAGCAGAGCGGCGTTTAAATTTGCCGCCCATCTCGCTGATTGGTCGCGGTGGCCGGCCGCGACCAATCAGCGAGATGGGCGGCAAATTTAAACGCCGCTCTGCTGATTAATCGTGGCCGGCCACCGCGACCAATGAGCGAGATGGGCGGCAAATTTAAACGCCGCTCTGCTGATTGGTCGCGGTGGCCAGCCGCGACCAATCAGCAGAGCGGCGATTAAATTTGCTGCCCATCTCGCTGATTGGTCGCGGCCGGCCACCGCGACCAATCAGCAGAGCGGCGTTTAAATTTGCCGCCCATCTCGCTCATTGGTCGCGGTGGCCGGCCACGATTAATCAGCAGAGCGGCGTTTAAATTTGCCGCCCATCTCGCTGATTGGTCGCGGTGGCCGGCCGCGATTAATCAGCAGAGCGGCGTTTAAATTTGCCGGACATCTCGCTAATTGGATGCGGTGGCCGGCCGCGATTAATCAGCACAGCGGCGTTTAAATTTGCCCCCCATCTCGCTCATTGGTCGCGGCCGGCCACCGCGACCAATCAGCAGAGCAGCGTTTAAATTTACTGGACATCTCGCTGATTGGACGCGGTGGCCTGCCGCGATTAATCAGCAGAGCGGCGTTTAAATTTGCCGCCCATCTCGCTCATTGGTCGCGGTGGCCGGCCGCGACCAATCAGCAGAGCGGCGTTTAAATTTGCCGCCCATCTCTCTGATTGGTCGCGGTGGCCGGCCACCGAGACCAATCAGCAGAGCGGCGTTTAAATTTGCCGCCCATCTCGCTGATTGGTCGCGGCCGGCCACCGCGACCAATCAGCGTCGTATTAGTGTGGGCCCGGGAGCGGCGCTGCTTGTGCGGCTCCGTATTAGCGAGGACCGGGGAGCGGCGCTGCCTGTGCGGCTCCTTCTGCTGCGAGTAGCCGGGAGATGAGCGGCAGCTCGCAGCAGAAGCATCCCGACCGGCGGCGCCGCTCCCCGGTCCTCCGTTCACACTTGCTGTCGGGAGATCAACGGGCCAAGCCGCTGATCTTCCGACATTAGCCGCATGGAGGTCAGCGGCGCCGGTCGGGGTAGTTGTGCTGCTAGCGCCGCTCCGTCCCCCAGATGAGCCGCTAACGGCCGCCATCTTTTTTCAGAAATCTCGCGGCGCTGATTGGCCACTGTCGGACAATGAGCGACGCGGGATTTCCAGGACAGACAGACAGACGGGATAAGACGATTATATATATAGATGGGCGAGCACTAACATGCTCGGGTGCTCGATGCTCGGGTCGAGCACATTGGAATACTCGGGTGCTCGACCTGATCAATGAGCCCAATGTACTATAAGTCTATGGGAAACTTGAGCATTTTTCAGGCGGCTCCCCCAGCGGTCTGCAGAGGGCCTAAAAATTACCCAAATCGATGGGAACAGTGCTCAAATGACATGGGAAAAGCATGGAGAAGACCCCTGGAAGCATTTCTGACTCTCAGGTCACTGCTGTCAACAACGTTGTCAGAGTATTACGCCACTTTTACCGACTCACAATAAAACATACAAAAACGAAACCAAAATGGATTTTCCTGGGAAATATGTTAAGGAACATCCTTTCCAGGGTAATGACTTGTATATAAGGCAAAATAAATATACAAAAACAAAAATGCTCCTCCACACCTTGGGCTATGTTCACACGTAGCATTTTTTATGTGTTTTTGCACTTTTGCATTGCTTTCAACCAAGACAAATGCATTCACTGGTAAATGTAATTTTAACATTTTACAACCTTATCTGGCCATGTGGTGTGTGAGACATCATCAGACACATCCTGTTTCATTTATGATGGAGGGACTCTGAAAGTCACAAAGCCTATTTTTATAGGGCCATCAGGCGGCCCTTACTATTCTTAAAGGGCCAGCAGCCGGCCCTCGCTATTGTTAGAGAGCCATCAGCCGGCTATGCTTTGTTGTTCCCATTATTAACGACTGGGTCTCCTATACTGTTATTGCGTATGCAGTGACTGCAAGGGCTGCCAAAAATTTGGAGGAACTCCAATGCCCCTTACAAGAGACATAGAGGTCAGAGAGCCTCCTAAAAACAATGTTTCTGTTATTAGGAAGTGGGTCTCCCATAGTGTTTGCCTATGCAGTGAATGCAAAAGCTGCCAAAAATTTGGAGGCACTTCAATGCCCCTTGGAAGAGATGTAGAGGTCGGAGAGCCTCCTAAAAACAATGTTCCCATTATTAGATTAGGAAGTGGGTCTCCCATAGTGTTTGCCTATGCAGTGAATTCAAAAGCTGCCAAAAATTTGGAGACACTCCAATGCCCCTTGCCAGACACGTAGAGGAGGTGATATGGTAGAATGATATGGTGATGGAGGATGAGGAGAAGGAGGAAGACAAGAGCAAATAGACAAAATCAGGAAGCGTATACTCATGTGTAGGTGTGAAGAGGTGCATGGGAATACACCTCCCCAAAAAGATTTGATTTTATGTTACGCTGCTATCATTTGGTGGTGTTGAGAAGTCTTGCCCAATTCAGCCCTTGTTCATTTTTATGAGTCAGCCTGTCAGCTCCTCCTCCTCTTCCTCATTGTCACCCAATCCACGTTGGGATGAGATGAGGCTGGGCTGTGCATAATCACTCTGTATGGTTCCTTGCTCCATCTCATCTTGCTCTGCCTGCAATACATCCTCTTTGATTGTGAGCAGAGAGCGTTTCAGAAGACACAGAAGTGGGATGGTGATGCTAATTATGGTGCCATCGCCGCTCACCATCTTGGTGGAGTCCTCAAAGTTTTGGACGATGGTACATATGTCTGACATCCATGTCCACTCCTCAGGTCTTATGTGTGGAGTCTGAACTGAATACCGACGGCCTTGTTGATGCTGGTAGTCAACAACTGCCCTCTTCTGCTCACAAATCCTTCAAAAACATCTGCAATGTAGAGTTCCAACGAGTGGGGACATCACACACCAATTGGTGAGCCGGAAGCTACAAACGCTGCTGAAACACGGCAAGGGCTGCAGAAGCTGTAGGTGACTTTCTAAAATGGGAGCACAGGCGGCGTACTTTGACAAGCAGATCCGGCAGCTCCGGGTAGGTTTTGAGAACTGCTGAACCACGAGGTTAAACACATGGGCCAGGCATGGTATGTGTGTGAGCTCGCCTCACCTCAGAGCCACCACCAGGCTCCAGCCATTGTCACACACGACCCTGCCTGGCTGTAGGTTCAGCGGTGTCAGCCACAGATCTGCCTGCTCTTTCAGAGCTGTCCACAACTATTCAGCATTGTGCGGTTTGTCACCTAAGCATATTAGCTTCAGCACAACCTGTTGCTGCTTGGCCGAGGCAGTGCTGCAGTGCTTCCAGCTTGCGACTGATGTGGTTATTTCGGAGATGGATGCTGAAGAGGAGAAGGAGATGCAGGCGCTGTAGAATGCTAATATTGTGGGACACATGCTCGTGCAATGCGGGGACGGCACAGAAATAGAGAAATAGTGGCGATTGGGGACAGAGTACCGAAGGACAGCCGCCGCCATCAGGTTGCGGAAAGCTTCCGTCTCCACGAGCCTAAAAGGCAACATTTTGAGCGCAATCAGTCGCGAAATGTGTGAATTTAGTAGTCAGGCCTGTGGGGCGTTGGTTGCGTATTTGCGCTTGCATTCCAAGGACTGGGGTAGGGACAACTGAACGCTGCGCTGGGACAAGGACGTGGACGTGCTTGCTGATGGTGCTACCTGCGAGTGTGCAATGACAGGTGCAGGGCAGAAGGCATATTCGCATGCGCCATGAACAGGGGATTGGCTTGCACGCGTAACAGCGGAAGAAGCTGTGGTGCCCAACCGCATACACTGTTCCTGGACCCTGGTGTTCGGCCCACAAAGTCGGTTGCTTTGCTGCCATGGTACTGATCATGCTGGTGGTTGTCAGGCTGGTAGTTTTGCTACACCTGCTGATGCTGGCCGGGCAGGTGGTGAAAATGGCCCTTTTGGGGTTATCGGCAGAGTCTTTAAAAAACAACCAGACTTGGGAAGACCTAATAGTTGTACTGGCAACTTCCGTCGTGTTGATGTTACGGGGATAGATTGCCCGCCTTCTGTCTGCGGCCACCACACTGCTTCTTCCTGCCTGTTGTGGTGCTACGCATCCCTCCCCCTCTGTGCTACTGTCCTCGCTTTGTATGTCCCCCTGCCAGGTTGGGTCAGTTACTATATCATCCACCACCTCGTCTTCCACTTCCGCACCATAGTCCTCCTCCTGACTTTCTGGCAATTGTATCTCATCATCGTCCACCTCTTGTGACAGTTTCCCACCGTCGCCTTCATGTGACCGCGGCTGCTCAAATATTTGGGCATTGCTACATGCGATCTCCTCTTGCCCCGCTTCAAGTGGACCGGGCGAGAGGCCCGAGTCTATAAATGGAAAAGTGAACAGCTCTTCGGAGTGTCCGAGTGTGGGATCAGTTGTCTTCAGGCACTCGGCATGGTGAGAGGAAGGAGGATCAGGGTGAGGAATATGTTGTCCAGACTCACGGCTACTGAGACTTGACCGTGTGGAAGACAGGGTGATGGGCTAAGTGACTGGAAGCATTATCTGCTATCCAACTAATAACCTTTTCACACTGCTCTGTGTTCAATAGTGTTGTTCTGCGGTCCCCTATTAATTGGGACAGGAAGGTTGAGCAAGAAGATGTGGGTGTTTGTTGTGGCACAGTTTCAGCTAGCTCACGGCCTCGGCCTCGGCCTCTGCATGCACCATCACCATCACATCCACTTCCCTGTTCCTTGCCACGCGCCTTGCCCATTTTAAATGGAGGACAATATTTTCCATATTCAGTACAAATGGCTGGATTTGAACCACAGTGATATGTGATACATGTGACAGAAAACCACAGTTTTAAATAGCTGGCCTGTAGGTAACTATTTTTAACAGCGCTGACCTCATGTCAATAACTTCGCTGACACACTGCAACAAAATTTCAATAGAGGCCAGAAATGGCAGAATTTTCAGCGCAATTATATGTGATCCGTGTGACGGACAAACCACAGTTTTAAATAGATTGATTTTTAGCGCTGTAATATGGAAAGGATCTGCCTGTATTCTGCAGTGCCAACAAGCAAATGAAGCAGAGAAACGGTGCTCTCTGGATTGCTTTTTAAGCAAATAATCAGGATTAAGATCCAAAAAAAATTATTCCTGGTCCCTGATACCTGGGGCTATTTCTAGAAATATCTGTAAAAGCACCAGCAGACAGAACTGTAATGGACCCTCTTGCTATGTGCACTGCAGTCTGCTATATACCCTGCCTGCCTGCCTAGCACTGATATCTCTGCAGCTAGATTAGTCCTCAGAAGGACTGTTAGTTGAGATGGATATGTGTCTCTAATATAGTTTGGTATATCTACACTAACTAAGAAACAAGCAAATCTCTCCCTGACGCAGCAGCACCTCTCCCTACACTGTCTGATTCCGGAGTGACTGTGACGAGTATGGCGGCGCCAGGTCTGATGTAGACCTGATGACGCTGTGCGGCCAGCCAATCACTGTAATGCCACAACCAACATGACTGCGGCATTACAGTGTGTGGCAGACAATCCCTGCATGTTCATTGGCTCTGTAAAGAACGCCAAACATGCAGGGAGGGGACCCAAGCTCCCGCCGAGCAACCCCGGAAATACTCGGTGAGCACCGAGCATCTCGAGCACCGAGCAGTAGCGAGCATGCTCGCTCATCACTAGTTATTATGTGTAAGCTGCGCCTCGTCCTCCTCGCTACTCCTGATCAGCGCCCGATGCGGCTCCAGGTGTTTATTCATTTGCGCTAATTAAAAGCTTCTATTCAACGTACAGAAGGAATGAAGAGAATGACAGACGACAATTTATCAAATTTTCTCCTTCACCTATAAACCCGCAGAACAGATACAGAAGTGACCCCAAATGTGATTTATTTACTAGCTAACACTAAGTGCCCCCCAGTCACATCCCTTATTTTATTTAATACAGATCAATGTCCCCTGTGTAGAAATAAAGCTAAATTCTAGGTGCTAGTAGTAGAGCTCACAATGTACTACGTATACATTAACATCAATATTAAGTAAGTATGCAGTTAGCGCCCTCCAGGGGTGACATCAGGCAGATAGACTTTTTTCACTGCTTTAAAGATATATTAAGAAATGAAACTGTGCAAACTATTGGGTAAAAAAAGCCATCATGATAAAAATTAAATTGAGGTGTCAAACTCTTCTGAGCAGAACATAAGTAAAAAAAAGTAGAACATCACATAAGACAAAGGGTGGAGCAGTTACCTATCGCAACCAATCAGATAGTTTCTTTCCTTTTAAAAATAAATAAATAAAAATAAATGTTTCCCTCTTCCTTTTATTCCCTCTCATTTCCCTTCACTTTTTTCTCCATCATTTCCTTATCTTTTCTCCATCTTTCTTCCTCTTTCCGCTCTTAACCTTTTCTCTTTTTACTTTCAATGCCATCTCTTTTTTTCCTTTTCCTGTCTTTCCCTTTTTCTCCTTCTCTCCCCATTCCTCTCCTCCAGTTCTCACTCCCTTACTTGATTGCCTTCCTTCTATTTCACATCCTTATTTTCTATTTCCCTTTTCTTTTTCTCTTATTTTTCACTTCCTTCTTTTTCGTTTCTTCCCTCTTTTTTTCCAGCTTGATCTTGTCCTTCCCTCTCCTTCTGTCTCCTCCTCTTCCCACTTCTTTTCTTTTATTTTGTTACCTGTTTTTCTGACGCGCCCCCTGGGCCATGTTTGGGGAATACCCGGAGCCGGATCTGTTGGGGGTGGTAGTCCTCGTGGCGGTGACCCGGTCCGTGCCCAGGGTGTCAAACTAAGTGGCGATGTTTTTAGTGGCAGATGTGATATTGTTCGACTACGCCACCCGTTGAATGCGGTTACGAAACCGCCGCTGCAGGGCAGACCGCTGAGGCCGGTGGTACAGTTGTGCAGCGTGGGTAGTATAACCCCCAACGGGAGGGGTATGGCCTCAGGGCAGCAGACGTGGATGATGGGGATGGTAGAATTGCACGCAGGCACCAGGAACCACTCAGAGACGGTGCGGTGTAGTTCAGGGTCTTTACTGGTGACAAAGATAGACCCTCCCGGGAGTACTGGCTAGCGGTCGGGGTCTGGTCAGTCCGTGAGCAGACAGGATCTCCCCTGGCCAGGCGGAGTTGTAGGCCTCCCCACTAATTGTACTCTTCCTGGCTACCTTGCTAGAAGAGGGTAAAAGTAGCCCACGTCCCTGAGTGTACCGTGTGGTGCTCACCCGTATGGCCGGTGACTCGGGGCCTTCTGGTAGCCTCCGCTCCACGACAGCGGTGCTGGTCCCTTGCGTGTGACCGTGCCTTCGGGTTTCTTGGCCAGAGGACCTGAAATCCCCTGCCGGTCGGTTTCTGCTGCTGGGTATGGCTCAGTCCCCACAGCCTCGGACTCCGTGTCCGGTGAGATCTCTTCAGCCAAGGCGAGCTATCTAGCTTCCAGCCTCTGGCACTCACTCCTGCTCCTACAGAGCTCCTGTTGTCACTTTCCCTGCAACTGCTCCACACCAGACCAGACTGTGTCTCTGTCTCTGTCTGTGTTCTCCTCTAACCCTACCTCAGCCCCAGTTTATATAGGGGAAGTTCTTCCCCTCCCAGGACTGGGCAGGAGGTGTGGCATGCTTAGGATTCCTGACCAGGAGACCTCCCACCTGCTCACAGACGTAATATTGCTATTACTGTGGTAACCAGAACCCTGGGGTGCCACATTTCATTTCCATCATTTCCTTTCATTCCCCCTTCCTTTTAGTCGTTCCATTCCATTTCACTTCACTTTTTCTCTCCATCAATTCCCTCTCCTTGCCTCTCTTTTCCATCATTTTCCTATTTCCTTCCGTCTCTTCTCTTACTCACCGCCTGTACTTCCCTCTCCCCCACTCCTTTTCTGTTATTCCCTTCTCTAGACTCAATTTCTCCGATTCCCTCTTTAGTCTTTTCTTTCTTCCCATACTCTCTTGTCTACTTTCTTCTCCTTCCCACAATTTCCATTCCTTCTCCCATGCTACACTTCCCTCTTCGTACCTCGCTTTACCTTTCTTTCCTTTTCTTTTCCTTTCATCTCTCCACTTCCTTCTCCTTGCTAATTCCCTTTCCTTCCTTCTTTCCCCTTCATGCATTCTTTCCATTTTCTATCATTTCTTTCCCTCTCCAAAACTTGTCTCTACTCCTCTTTTCTGCCATCTTTTTACCTTTCCATCCTTCTCTTTGCCTTCCATGTTTCTCTCTCTCCCTTCTTCTCCACATTCCGTTCCCTTCTTTTCCCACCATTTCAGAATTTTTGGTAATGTCAGAAACTCATCCACCAGAGATGACAAATCGCTGCTCAGACTGTGAAAAGAAACTTTTGGCTTCAGTAATACAAAAAAAAGAGCAAATTTGATGGAAATATTGAAGCCAAATAACTTCTCTTTATGAGTCCATGACAGGAGAAGCTTGTTGAATGCAATTAGTATGATTCACAGATATGATAGGGAACAGAGATAGACTCCGCCATGCAGGGAAACCTCGGGTCTGATTGGGAGTGAATGAAATCTGATTGTGTTTTGTTCAAGCCGCCATTAATCTGACTGCGGCGTCTCATCACTCGAAACACGCTCTTCTCAACAGCACTTTAATTAGATCTGATAGAAAACAGTCATGACTGTGGTAAAAACAGAATCTTAAAGTAAAGTGAGGTCTACCACCTAATAGCCACAGGAAGAATGCGTACTAATGTAAGTACATAGCCCCACAAATAGGAGAACTGCTATAGTACATAGGGAGCAGTAATATAGTAGTTATATTCTTGTACATAGGGAGCAGTATTATAGTAGTTATATTCTTGTACATAGGGGCAGTATTATAGTAGTTATATTCTTGTACATAGGGAGCAGTATTATAGTAGTTATATTCTTGTACATAGGGAGCAGTATTATAGTAGTTATATTCTTGTACATAGGAGCAGTATTATAGTAGCTATATTCTTGTACATAGGGAGCAGTATTATAGTAGTTATATTCTTGTACATAGGGAGCAGTATTATAGTAGTTATATTCTTGTACATAGGTAGCAGTATTATAGTAGTTATATTCTTGTACATAGGAGGCAGTATTATAGTAGTTATATTCTTGTACACAGGAGGCAGTATTATAGTAGTTATATTCTTGTACATAGGAGCAGTATTATAGTAGTTATATTCTTGTACATAAGGGTAGTATTATAGTAGTTATATTCTTGTACATAGGGCCAGTATTATAGTAGTTATATTCTTGTACATAGGTAGCAGTATTATAGTAGTTATATTCTTGTACATAGGAGGCAGCATTATAGTAGTTATATTCTTGTACATAGGGGGCAGTATTATAGTAGTTATATTCTTGTACATAGGAGCAGTATTATAGTAGTTATATTCTTGTACATAGGAGCAGTATTATAGTAGTTATATTCTTGTACATAGGAGCAGTATTATAGTAGTTGTATTCTTGTACATAGGGGCAGTATTATAGTAGTTATATTCTTGTACAAAGGAGCAGTATTATAGTAGTCGTATTCTTGTACATAGGGGCAGTATTATAGTAGTTATATTTTTGTACATAAGGGTAGTATTATAGTAATTATATTCTTGTACATAGGGCAAGTATTATAGTAGTTATATTCTTGTACATAGCTAGCAGTATTATAGTAGTTATATTCTTGTACATAGGAGGTAGCATTATAGTAGTTATATTCTTGTACATAGGGGCAGTATTATAGTAGTATATATTCTTGTACATAGGAGCAGTATTATAGTGGTTATATTCTTGTACATATGAGCGGTATTATAGTAGTTATATTCTTGTACATAGGGGGCAGTATTATAGTAGTTATATTCTTGTACATAGGGGGCAGTATTATAGTAGTTATATTCTTGTACATAGGAGCAGTATTATAGTAGTTATATTCTTGTACATAGGAGCAGTATTATAGTAGTTATATTCTTGTACATAGGAGCAGTATTATAGTAGTTATATTCTTGTACATAGGAGCAGTATTATAGTAGTTGTATTCTTGTACATAGGGGCAGTATTATAGTAGTTATATTCTTGTACATAGGAGCAGTATTATAGTAGTTATATTCTTGTACATAGGAGCAGTATTATAGTAGTTATATTCTTGTACATAGGAGCAGTATTATAGTAGTTATATTCTTGTACATAGGAGCAGTATTATAGTAGTTATATTCTTGTACATAGGAGCAGTATTATAGTAGTTATATTCTTGTACATAGGGGCTGTATTATAGTAGTTATATTCTTGTACATAGGGGTAGTATTATAGTAATTATATTCTTGTACATAGGGCCAGTATTATAGTAGCTATATTCTTGTACATAGGAGCAGTATTATAGTAGTTATATTCTTGTACATAGGAGCAGTATTATAGTAGTTATATTCTTGTACATAGGAGCAGTATTAAAGAAGCTATATTCTTGCCTATAGGGGCAGTATTATAGTAGTTATATTCTTGTACATAGGGGTAGTATTATAGTAATTATATTCTTGTACATAGGGCCAGTATTATAGTAGTTATATTCTTGTACATAGGTAGCAGTATTATAGTAGTTATATTCTTGTACATAGGAGGCAGTATTATAGTAGTTATATTCTTGTACATAGGAGCAGTATTATAGTAGTTATATTCTTGTACATAGGGAGCAGTATTATAGTAGTTATATTCTTGTACATAGGAGCAGTATTATAGTAGTTGTATTCTTGTACATAGGGGCAGTATTATAGTAGTTATATTCTTGTACATAGGGGTAGTATTATAGTAATTATATTCTTGTACATAGGGCCAGTATTATAGTAGTTATATTCTTGTATATAGGGGGCAGTATTATAGTAGTTATATTCTTGTACATAGGGAGCAGTATTATAGTAGTTATATTCATGTACATAGGGAGCAGTATTATAGTAGTTATATTCTTGTATATAGGGGGCAGTATTATAGTAGTTATATTCTTGTATATAGGGGGCAGTATTATAGTAGTTATATTCTTGTACATAGGAGCAGTATTATAGTAGTTATATTCTTGTACATAGGAGCAGTATTATAGTAGTTGTATTCTTGGACATAGGGGCAGTATTATAGTAGATATATTCTTGTACATAGGGAGCAGTATTATAGTAGTTATATTCTTGTACATAGGGAGCAGTATTATAGTAGTTATATTCTTGTACATAGGTAGCAGTATTATAGTAGTTATATTCTTGTACATAGAAGGCAGTATTATAGTAGTTATATTCTTGTACACAGGAGGCAGTATTATAGTAGTTATATTCTTGTACATAGGAGCAGTATTATAGTAGTTATATTCTTGTACATAAGGGTAGTATTATAGTAGTTATATTCTTGTACATAGGGCCAGTATTATAGTAGTTATATTCTTGTACATAGGTAGCAGTATTATAGTAGTTATATTCTTGTACATAGGAGGCAGCATTATAGTAGTTATATTCTTGTACATAGGGGGCAGTATTATAGTAGTTATATTCTTGTACATAGGAGCAGTATTATAGCAGTTATATTCTTGTACATAGGAGCAGTATTATAGTAGTTATATTCTTGTACATAGGAGCAGTATTATAGTAGTTGTATTCTTGTACATAGGGGCAGTATTATAGTAGTTATATTCTTGTACAAAGGAGCAGTATTATAGTAGTCGTATTCTTGTACATAGGGGCAGTATTATAGTAGTTATATTCTTGTACATAAGGGTAGTATTATAGTAATTATATTCTTGTACATAGGGCAAGTATTATAGTAGTTATATTCTTGTACATAGGTAGCAGTATTATAGTAGTTATATTCTTGTACATAGGAGGTAGCATTATAGTAGTTATATTCTTGTACATAGGGGCAGTATTATAGTAGTATATATTCTTGTACATAGGAGCAGTATTATAGTGGTTATATTCTTGTACATATGAGCGGTATTATAGTAGTTATATTCTTGTACATAGGGGGCAGTATTATAGTAGTTATATTCTTGTACATAGGGGGCAGTATTATAGTAGTTATATTCTTGTACATAGGAGCAGTATTATAGTAGTTATATTCTTGTACATAGGAGCAGTATTATAGTAGTTATATTCTTGTACATAGGAGCAGTATTATAGTAGTTATATTCTTGTACATAGGAGCAGTATTATAGTAGTTGTATTCTTGTACATAGGGGCAGTATTATAGTAGTTATATTGTTGTACATAGGAGCAGTATTATAGTAGTTATATTCTTGTACATAGGAGCAGTATTATAGTAGTTGAGCTCTTGTACATAGGGGCTGTATTATAGTAGTTATATTCTTGTACATAGGGGTAGTATTATAGTAATTATATTCTTGTACATAGGGCCAGTATTATAGTAGCTATATTCTTGTACATAGGAGCAGTATTATAGTAGTTATATTCTTGTACATAGGAGCAGTATTATAGTAGTTATATTCTTGTACATAGGAGCAGTATTAAAGAAGCTATATTCTTGCCTATAGGGGCAGTATTATAGTAGTTATATTCTTGTACATAGGGGTAGTATTATAGTAATTATATTCTTGTACATAGGGCCAGTATTATAGTAGTTATATTCTTGTACATAGGTAGCAGTATTATAGTAGTTATATTCTTGTACATAGGAGGCAGTATTATAGTAGTTATATTCTTGTACATAGGAGCAGTATTATAGTAGTTATATTCTTGTACATAGGGAGCAGTATTATAGTAGTTATATTCTTGTACATAGGAGCAGTATTATAGTAGTTGTATTCTTGTACATAGGGGCAGTATTATAGTAGTTATATTCTTGTACATAGGGGTAGTATTATAGTAATTATATTCTTGTACATAGGGCCAGTATTATAGTAGTTATATTCTTGTATATAGGGGGCAGTATTATAGTAGTTATATTCTTGTACATAGGGAGCAGTATTATAGTAGTTATATTCATGTACATAGGGAGCAGTATTATAGTAGTTATATTCTTGTATATAGGGGGCAGTATTATAGTAGTTATATTCTTGTATATAGGGGGCAGTATTATAGTAGTTATATTCTTGTACATAGGAGCAGTATTATAGTAGTTATATTCTTGTACATAGGAGCAGTATTATAGTAGTTGTATTCTTGGACATAGGGGCAGTATTATAGTAGATATATTCTTGTACATAGGGAGCAGTATTATAGTAGTTATATTCTTGTACATAGGAGCAGTATTATAGTAGCTATATTCTTGTACATAAGGAGCAGTATTATAGTAGTTATATTCTTGTACATAGGGAGCAGTATTATAGTAGTTATATTCTTGTACATAGGTAGCAGTATTATAGTAGTTATATTCTTGTACATAGGAGGCAGTATTATAGTAGTTATATTCTTGTACATAGGAGGCAGTATTATAGTAGTTATATTCTTGTACATAGGAGCAGTATTATAGTAGTTATATTCTTGTACATAGGAGCAGTATTATAGTAGTTATATTCTTGTACATAGGTAGCAGTATTATAGTAGTTATATTCTTGTACATAGGAGGCAGCATTATAGTAGTTATATTCTTGTACATAGGGGGCAGTATTATAGTAGTTATATTCTTGTACATAGGAGCAGTATTATAGTAGTTATATTCTTGTACATAGGAGCAGTATTATAGTAGTTATATTCTTGCACATAGGAGCAGTATTATAGTAGTTGTATTCTTGTACATAGGGGCAGTATTATAGTAGTTATATTCTTGTACATAGGAGAAGAATTATAGTAGTTATATTCTTGTACAAAGGAGCAGTATTATAGTAGTTGTATTCTTGTACATAGGGGCAGTATTATAGTAGTTATATTCTTGTACATAAGGGTAGTATTATAGTAATTATATTCTTGTACATAAGGGTAGTATTATAGTAGTTATATTCTTGTACATAGGGCCAGTATTATAGTAGTTATATTCTTGTACATAGGTAGCAGTATTATAGTAGTTATATTCTTGTACATAGGAGGTAGCATTATAGTAGTTATATTCTTGTACATAGGGGGCAGTATTATAGTAGTTATATTCTTGTACATAGGAGCAGTATTATAGTAGTTATATTCTTGTACATAGGAGCAGTATTATAGTAGTTATATTCTTGTACATAGGAGCAGTATTATAGTAGTTATATTCTTGTACATAGGAGCAGTATTATAGTAGTTGTATTCTTGTACATAGGGGCAGTATTATAGTAGTTGTATTCTTGTACATAGGGGCAGTATTATAGTAGTTATATTCTTGTACATAGGAGCAGTATTATAGTAGTTATATTCTTGTACATAGGAGCAGTATTATAGTAGTTATATTCTTGTACATAGGGGCAGTATTATAGTAGTTATATTCTTGTACATAGGGGTAGTATTATAGTAATTATATTCTTGTACATAGGGCCAGTATTATAGTAGCTATATTCTTGTACATAGGAGCAGTATTATAGTAGTTATATTCTTGTACATAGGAGCAGTATTATAGTAGTTATATTCTTGTACATAAGAGCAGTATTATAGTAGTTGTATTCTTGTACATAGGGGCAGTATTATAGTAGTTATATTCTTGTACATAGGAGAAGAATTATAGTAGTTATATTCTTGTACATAGGAGCAGTATTATAGTAGTTATATTCTTGTACATAGGAGCAGTATTATAGTAGTTATATTCTTGTACATAGGAGCAGTATTATAGTAGTTGTATTCTTGTACATAGGGGGCAGTATTATAGTAGTTATATTCTTGTACATAGGAGAAGAATTATAGTAGTTATATTCTTGTACATAGGAACAGTATTAAAGAAGCTATATTCTTGCCTATAGGGGCAGTATTATAGTAGTTATATTCTTGTACATAGGGGTAGTATTATAGTAATTATATTCTTGTACATAGGGCCAGTATTATAGTAGTTATATTCTTGTACATAGGAGGCAGTATTATAGTAGTTATATTCTTGTACATAGGAGCAGTATTATAGTAGTTATATTCTTGTACATAAGGAACAGTATTATAGTAGTTATATTCTTGTACATAGGAGAAGAATTATAGTAGTTATATTCTTGTACATAGGAGCAGTATTATAGTAGTTATATTCTTGTACATAGGGGGCAGTATTATAGTAGTTATATCCTCGTACATAGGAGCAGTATTATAGTAGTTATATTCTTGTACATAGGAGAATTATAGTAGTTATATTCTTGTACATAGGGGGCAGTATTATAGTAGTTATATTCTTGTACATAGGAGCAGTATTATAGTAGTTATATTCTTGTACATAGGAGCAGTATTATAGTAGTTATATTCTTGTACATAGAGACAGTATTATAGTAGTTATGATGTTGTACATAGGAGCAGTATTATAGTAGTTATATTCTTGTACATAGGAGGCAGCATTATAGTAGTTATATTCTTGTACATAGGAGGCAGCATTATAGTAGTTATATTCTTGTACATAGGAGCAGTATTGTAGTAGTTATATTCTTCTACATAGGGGTAGTATTATAGTAGTTATATTCTTGTACATAGGGGGCAGTATTATAGTAGTTATATTCTTGTACATAGGGGGCAGTATTATAGTAGTTATATTCTTGTACATAGGGGGCAGTATTATAGTAGTTATATTCTTGTACATAGGGCGCAGTATTATAGTAGTTATATTCTTGCACATAGGAGCAGTATTATAGTAGTTATATTCTTGTACATAGGGAACAGTATTATAGTAGTTATATTCTTGTACATAGGGGGCAGTATTATAGTAGTTATATTCTTGTACATAGGGCGCAGTATTATAGTAGTTATATTCTTGCACATAGGGGCAGTATTATAGTAGTTATATTCTTGTATATAGGAGCAGTATTATAATAGTAGTATTCTTGTAAATAGGGGCAGTATTATAGTAATATATATTTTGTACGCTGTAGGAGCAGGACAGGTGAATATAATCTTTTGATATTTTTTTACCCTATCTCACTGATCAAATGCATTATATTTTAGGGTCTGGACAGAAGTCATATTGACATAAAAGTCTTTTCAGGCCACTTTTCATTCGGACGGAAATGTATTCGGATCGAATTTAGTCTACCTGCCAATTCGAGTAAATCTACACGAAACTAAGTTTGGAAAATTCTCTCATCTTTAGTTGTAACATTACTTTGGACCATACGTCACTTGTCATTGGTAATGATGGTTAATATATAGACGTCAGTATAAAAACAACATAATATAAAGTAAAAGCAACAAATTGATGGAAAGTAGAAAAGTTAATGATATTTGACATCTTGTCACGGGTGTTAATGTTTCCTGTTTCCCTTCTCTTTTAAGTAAATAATCTATATGGAAGATGATGGTGAATGTGGTAATAAGAGCGACGCTCGCTGGTGCTGAGATCTCCATATTGTGTATGTGTAAAGACCGAAATGCCAATTTTCTGATAAAAACACAGAAGGTATGGATGAAGGCACCTCCAGCACCTGACAGGAGATGCTCACGAGACACTTAAAGACACTTAAAGATTCAAGGGCACAAATAAGACAGAAAGTGATGGTGCAAAGTGCAGAGAAAATCGTAGGAGTGGAAACAAATTACTGCAATTTTATGTGTGAGGAAATTAGAAAGTTGATTTTTACAACGTGAACAGCGGAGAATAAGGTCAAATTCAGGAGCCTCGGAGTAGAAAGTGCAGAATGTGATACATGGAGAAGGCATCAAGTAAGTGCTAGCCAAATCAAATCTGACCATCACTCCCATCATTCCTCATGTTGCGGCACATTTTCAGATTATACTGACTATTATTATTGCAAGCTGCAAAAATAATGGGGAAAGGAAAGTGACAACTTTTCTCAGCACATTTCCGCTTCACAAAGGTAGTTGTCACTATTTAAGTGTATTTATTGTTTGACTTGAATAATTCCTTTATTAAATCGATACAAAAATCTAAATAAAAATCACAATCCGACGTGGATAACACTGTCAATATACAATAGCATGCACTTTATTGATTAAAGAATATAACTACTATAATACTGCTCCTATGTGCAAGAATATAACTACTATAATACTGCTCCTATGTACAAGAATATAACTACTATAATACTGCCCCTATGTACAAGAATATAACTACTATAATACTGCCCCCTATGTACAAGAATATAACTACTATAATACTGCCCCCTATGTACAAGAATATAACTACTATAATACTGCTTCTATGTACAAGAATATAACTACTATAATACTGGCCCTATTTACAAGAATATTACTACTATAATACTGCTCGTATGTACAAGAATATAACTACTATAATACTGCCCCTATGTACAAGAATATAACTACTATGACACTGCCCCCTATGTACAAGTATATAACTACTATAATACTGCCCCTATGTACAAGTATATAACTACTATAATACTGCCCTCTATATACAAGAATATAAGTGCTATAATATTGCCTACTATGTACAAGAATATAACTAGTATAATACTGCTCCTATGTACAAGAATATAACCACTATAATACTTCCCCTATGTACAAGAATATAACTACTATAATACTGTCCATATGTACAAGAATATAACTACTATAATACTGCCTCCTATGTACAAGAATATAACTACTATAATACTCTCCCCTATGTACAAGAATATAACTACTATAATATTGCCTCCTATGTACAAGAATATAACTACTATAATAATGCTCATATATACAAGAATATAACTACTATAATACTGCCCCTATGTACAAGAATATAACTACTATAATACTGCCCCCTATGTACAAGAATATAACTACTATAATAATGCTCATATATACAAGAATATAACTACTATAATAATGCTCATATATACAAGAATATAACTACTAGCCTGAGTGGCTCTCCTGATGTCTGGAGCAAGCCTGGGGAGGGGCCACCCTGGGCGGGGAAGCTCCCCAAGCAAGGCCCAGGCTTCCAGGCCTACACCCAGGCTTCTTCTAATGAGAATACAAATCCCAGAGTCATCATTAAGCAATGCAAAGCAACAAACCAAAGCTCCACTGTTTCCAAGAAGGAAGAAAGCAGAGTGAATGTGAGTAAAGTTATGGAAGGAACAGCAGCTCCAGTTACAGCAAAGAAACCTGAAGTGAAACTGTCAGTAAGTAAAGAAATGCAGGAAAGTCCAAAATCAAGTAATTTCCCAAAGGAATCTTCAGTCAGCAAACAGAGGCAGCCTGGTGCAGAGAAGGTGAGGCAGCTCCCATCACCGGCCTCAGGTGTGCAGCTCACTCCTCCACACAGGCAGAGACGGACATCTCTGGAGAGGCAGACATTGCAGGAAAACCTGCAGCAGCAAGACACGGTGACCGGCATGGCGCGCTCAGGACGCACAAGGTCGCAGTCGAGTGGCAGCAATAAAAGTGCTGTGGAGCCCGGAGCCAGCAGTGGTACAATAAAGTCATCTGTGGTAAAACCAAAGGAGACCTCTGTGTTCAAAAACCCAGAGCCATTGTCCAAGCCTCAGATGGAGATGGCGCGTGCACCCGAGCTGCAGCTGGCAGAGGAGATACCTGGCCTGGTAAAGAAGATGGGTGAGTTACAGCAGCAAAGACAAATGCTGCAAATGGAGATTGATGTGATCTATAAACTGAAGGCTGCTAATCCTGACAGTAATGCTGTGTGTGACCAGAGACTTTACTCACTGGGTGTGGAGCTGGCGAATGTGGTCAGGGACATAGACTGTATGCTGGAGAGGATGGGGCCCCTGGCAGAGACCTACAGAAACCGGGAGCGGTTCTCCTCTCACAAGCAGGACTTTGTTGTGGAGTCCAGGACCTCTGATGCTGGATTAGGGTCAGAGACTGTACAGGATGAACCCCTGAAGCAGCAGACACGACCTGTGTTACAAGCTGCACGTTTCTGTTTCCAGGAGGGAAAAATACTGCAGCAGCAGCAACAGACTGTAGCAGAGGCACCACAAGTCCCAGAATTCTCAACACAAGAGCAGGACATTGCATGTAGGACTGTGTGTATTGATGGTGCACAGCACAGCCCTAATGCTGATGCACAGGCTGGGGATGACCACACTGTACCCGTGGTCTCTGAGGCTGGAGGGGGCTCACAGCCTGTGGTGGATGTCACATTGCCTCATAATGATATTGTGGTTGATAATAATGTGTGTGATTTTTCCCCCTTTAATATCTAACGCACAAGAGGTGACAGATCCCCCTGCAGCAGACCCTCACCGTGTTAGTCAGCCCAGTGAGACCCCGCAGGTTCCCCACAGTAATGCCTGGAGCCGTGGTGCTCCGTCCTTCACCTCCGGCGCCAACTATACCGGCCAGGCCTTCAAAAGAAGGAACGTGGTGCGATTTAAGTGACTCGCCCCCTGGGCCTAGCGTACACTTGTAGTGAGTTACCCGGAACCAGGTCTCTGGGGGGTTGTAGTTTCCGTGGCGGCGACCAGGTCCCGTGGCTCAGGGTGGTCAAACCAGTGGCAGTCTATTTATGGGATTTTTATGGTTAATTGTCCGACTACGCCACCCGTGGATTGCGGTCAGCGCGGACCGCCGCTGCAAGGCAGACCGCTGGGGCTGATGGTGTATGCAGCTGAGGTAGTGTGACTCCCCACGGGAAGAGTGCAGCCCCAGGGCAGTGTAGTAGATGGTGGGGGTGATAGTGCACGGGCGTCCCGGCACTAGTAGTGCTGGTGCGGCGAGGAAGCACAGAGACGTGGGATTGCAGTTCAAGTTCTTTACTCACAGTTCTTTATGTCCCAAGTCATTCCGCGGGCAATGACTGCCCAAGCCGTGCTGCGTCCACCAGGCAGGGGGCTCGGTCAACCCCCAGGCAATTCCAGAGTGTGTCACAGGACTCCCTTCCACTCCTTTCTCTGGCCGTGCCCCACCAGTGACACTACGTCTGTCCAGCTCCCGCGGGCCTTCTCTTGGGAGGGCTTCGTGCTCACCTCCCTGACCCTATGTGGTATGCCTTTCTAGTAGGTGTAGTGAGGGGTCGCACCAAGATATGATCGCGACCGCCGGTCCTTGGCTGAGGATTAGTCGCCTCCACCAACTTGGGATCCGGTACCCTGTTCTGCCAACCCGTCACCCGCAATCTCCTGGGCCTTTGGGGTTCCTTCTACCTTCGTGTCTCTGGGCCTCTCTTGGTGTTCTGTTCCTTTCTTCCTTTCCTTTCTGTTCCTGTCTTTTCTGCTGGCTCTGGCCTCACAGGCTAGGCCCGCCTCCGGAGCAGAGCTCCACAGAGGCCCTGCTCTGTCACTTACTCTCTCAGACTGAACACTGTTCTAAGATGGTGCCCACCTCTTATACCTCCCTCTCTGTGTATGAGCCCAGGTGACTTGCAACCAATGGGCTCCTACCTATGCCCAGAGACCGTCCCCTCCTGCTCCTACATCACTGGGTGTACTTTCCCCTCCCCACTCCAGCCAGGGACAGATGCTGTCGTGCCTGCATTTCTGTCTAATGGGAGCACCGTTGAACTGTCCCTCGGAAATGGGGTGTGTGTGATGCATGCAGCCTACCGAGCCCTGGTCCACACTCTATCCTTACCCGGGAGTGGGATATCACACCTCTGGTCTGAGGTGCAATACCCCTGTAGCGGCCGAACCCTCGGGGCGCTACATAAGCATAGAGGGCTCAAGGGAGATCTGCCGGACAGGAGGTTTGTGGTCAGGGAGCTCCTGTGCCGACAGATGGGGTTTGCACCATTAAATATCTTGGCAGTAATTAATCTTCCAGACAGACAGGGATATGCTGTCAGTTTTAAAATCATGCCTGATCTGGACAGTTTCTGGGCCAATTTCCCTAAGTTCAGGGACACGGATGAATGGAACAAATTTATCTTTGTTCCCATTTCCAGGCCAGATACAGTCACTGTAAATATCATCTACTGGAATGAGTCTGTTCCCCCGCAGGACATTGTGGTGTGGCTCCGGAGGCATTGTGACCTCGTCTCTGACCTCTCCAGAAGCAGAGATAACGATGGTATCTGGACGGGAGGGTGGAAGGTCCTGGTGAAGCTGTGCCAGTGTAACAATGTCACTGCCCACTTACCCAACTCCTTCTTCATTGGGCGGGAGAAAGTCATTTGCTTCTATCCTGGGCAGCCTCGCAAAAGCTTTAAATGTGGCAAAGCGGGTCACCTGGCAAATTTCTGTACTGTGGTCATGTGCAGCCTTTGCGGGGAAGTTGGCCATGTAGCTGCAGACTGCCAGAATATAAGGTGTAACCTGTGTGGGAAGATCGGCCACCCTCACAAGGACTGTCCAGATGCTTGACATAACATCTGCAGGGACTTTCCTGATGAGGATTTGGTGGTAGGAGCAGAGGCTCAGGAGGAGGAGGCCTTAATGTCAGGGGAGATACTCACTAGATCAGAGGTCCACCAAGGGTCAGACCATGTAACACCAGAGCAGCAATGTGAAGAGGGTGCACAGGGGAGCATGGAGGTTGTCCTTCAAGGCCAGCTGCCCCAAGAGGCCTGTGCATCTGTATCACCATCTCTACCTGATAATAGTAACAGCAAGCAGACCAAAAGGAGGAAAAAAAACACGTCCTCCCGTAAACCCGAGGAACAATATGATGCTGACCATAAAGCCAGGAAAAAAGTCAGCAGTGGTGTTGGTGTGATGGTCGTATCTAACAGATATGAAGTTCTATCTGAGTCAGATGGAGATTTTGATCAGGAATTGAAAAGAATAGAGGCCGAGTGTGACAGGGAAACAGAGGACCCTCCGCCTACAAAGCGGAAGCCCTTGCCTATAGACGCTTAATGTAGCGTCAGACATGGAGACCAATAGTGGACAGAACATCTCTGAGTTATGATGACGGGTTCTACTTCTCTGCTCCTCTTATACTGTGTTCTTATGGCTGGATTTTCTCTAAAATTTACATCAAGTAATGTGAACAGCATTAAGGTGAGGAGGACAAGACATGCGGTGTATGACCATCTGAGATACCTTGATGCAGATGTCTTTTTCCTACAGGAAACAAGATTGACATCTCTGGGGCTTATGAGAGAGGCTGAGAGGGAATGGCGGTCCGGTCCATCATTCTGGTCACTGGCTGTGGAGCCTTATACCGGGGTCGCTATCCTGTTTAACACCAGTAATGTGACTTTACATAGAGTGACGGAGGTGGTTATGGGAAGGTGTCTGGTCCTGGAAGTCACTGTTCAGGGTAGACTGCTCCGGCTTATTAACATCTATGGGCCACAGACAGTGACTGACAGGATCCAGCTGTTCAATAATGTGAAGCCATATCTCTCCTGGTGGTGATGGCGGGTGACTTTAATGTCATAATGACATCTGGTGACAGTTCCTCAGGCAGGACAGTGACCAGGGACGGCAAAGTCTTAAATAGCATAATTTTGCAGACCGGACTGACTGACACTTTTACGCAAGGAGGTCGGACGCCAAAATTTACTTCCAACAGAAGTAGTAGGATAGATTTGGCTTTTGTGAGTCCTACTGAAGTGGTCAGTGCCATCAGTGAGAAAGCCGTTCCTTTCTCTGATCACCTTGCCTTGTGTTTCTGCCTGGGGGCCACTAACCGTCCTGACATCGGTAGAGGGTTGTGGAAGCTAAACTCCAGCCTCCTGGATGACATGCATGTTCGGAGTCGTGTCCACTTCCTTTTTCAGGGTCATTTACAGAGGGTGGATTTCTATGACAACATGGCCGACTGGTGGGAGGACGTCAAGGATGATATCAGATCCCTCTTGAAGAGACTGTCAGTTAATAAAGGGAGGAGTAAGTACAGCCAGTACCTAAGACTGCGTAAGGAATTGGAGTCACTCTATTCGGCGGGCGGGGATGACAAAGAGAGGATTGAACGGCTGAAATCTGAGATAAGGCAGTATCAGTACAGCATGTATACCTCCCTGGTTCTTGAGCGGGATTATGGGACCTTGGGGGCACCAGATCCCTTTGAGAATTGCCAGGAGCGGGTGGCTAATAAATTGGTCACAGGTCTCACCAACTCCCAGGGTGTATTGCAGGAATCTCGGGAGGGTATACTGGGGGTCGTGAGATCTTATTATACTGACTTGTTTCAGAGGAAAGTTTTGGATAAAGACAAGATGGCTCAATTCTTGGAGGCAACTCCAATGCCTGACACTAACGATCTGGACTTTTCTCCTTTGACGGCTGTATTAACGGTGCAGGACGTTAAGGAGGCCATTGATAAGTTACATCTGAAGAAGGCACCAGGTCCAGATGGTATAACAGCAGAATTCTATAAGAAATTCAGAGACCTCCTGGCTCAAATTCTTGTGGATGTTTACAAAAATTGTCTAGAAAATCACCTGATGCCTCCATCCATGAGAGGGTCTTCGTTAATTCTCCTGTCTAAAGGTAAAGTGCCAAGTGACATCAAGAACTGGAGGCCAATTGCCCTCTTGAATGTTGACAGGAAGATTCTGGCAAAGATCCTGTTCTCTAGGTTAGTCTGTTTGTCCCCGGCATTGTTGGCAGGCTCTCAGTTTGGCACAGTAAAAGGACGGAACATCTCTGAAGCGGTCATCTCGATAAGGGAGATGTTTGAGAGATGTAAAGTTCTGCGGTGTGGGAGATATATTGTCAGTCTGGACCAGGCTAAAGCTTTTGACAGAGTTGATCACGATTATCTGTGGGCCACTTTGTCAAAGTACGGTGTTCTGGGACAATTCGTGGATTGGCTGAAGACTTTGTATAGAGAGGTGGTGAGCTTTCCTCTGATTAATGGTTGGCAGGGTGATACTTTTGGATTTGAGGCAGGGGTGAGACAGGGCTGCCCGCTCAGTCCGCTCCTGTATGTTTTTGCCATAGACCCGTTTTTGAGGTCACTACAGGAGTGTGACTTTCAGGGGGTGCCGGTTCCCCACTGCTTGCCTCTGACTGTTGTCGCCTACGCGGATGATTTGACGTTGGTGATATCTGATCCTCATGAGGTGCGGATGTTATCGGCGGCCATCAGACGCTACTCGGAGGCCTCTGGGTCTCTGGTCAATCTTGAAAAGAGTCAAGCTCTGTGGACATTGGATTCTGAACCAGGCTTTGATCTGCCACAGTTTGCCAGAGCCTCCATCCATATTAACATCCTAGGGTTTAAATTCAGGAGGGATGATAATGCCAAGCTAAATTGGGAAGAGAAATTGGAAACCGGAAATGCAAAGGTTCAGCGATGGAAGAACTGGAGGCTGACCTACAGAGAAAGGGTCAAGATGTTGAAGACTTACCTGGTCCCCATCTTCTTGTACATCTCTGTCATTTTTCCTGTGCCAGAATCTTTCTCGGCGAGGCTCCTCAGCCTGTTCTTCCAGCTCTTCTGGGGAAATAGGTTGAACCCAGTAAAAAGAGGGATTACTTACCTGCAGCGGAGAGAGGGTGGGCTGGATATGCTAAATCCTAGGGTCTTCTTTGACTCCATGTTTCTGAAAGTTAATTTTGGTAACCTGGACTCAAGTGCCCTGTGGGTAAATAGTATCAGGGATTGGATATTGCCTTTTACAGAGTCTTGGGTGCGAGGCGGCAGTCTCAAGAGGAGGAGATTGACAGGTGACTATTTCCCCCAGTATCAGGAGTATGGTCTCAGGTGTCTGAAGAAGTGGGGAGCAGAGAAGTCTGAAATTGAGAATAAGACCAGGAAGGACCTGTATGTCAGGATATGCCGGACTTTCTGTTGTGTGCAGCCTGCACTGAGAGACTGCACAACTACCACCTTGCTGGAAAGTCTGAGGTTTCTCAATGCAGCGAGACTCCCAGCTAAGTTTTTTGACATCGCCTGGCTGTCGCTACATGGAAGACTGTATGTTCGGGGTAACCTTAAGTACCTTAGTGTGTCAGATCTAATGTGTCCCCTGGGCGGTCAGCAAGAAGAGACAATGGCACATTTTATAATGGAGTGCTGGGGCGGGAGGAAAATATGGGAAGAAATATCTTATAAGTTAAAAGTCCCAAGATTGCTGACCCTAAAATACCCAGATATCATCTATGGTGTCCCATCTACTGTAAGTAACATCGACCGGGGGACCATGTATCTGTTTATAACAGTCAACAATTCTTGTTGATGGATATCAGTATTCCAGCTGAGTAAAAGAATTTTCTTAAAACATCCATTATGTTCATTTTGAACAATAATGTATTCACGTTTGAAGGGATGGTCTACCGTCAGACGAGGGGCTGTGCGATGGGGACGAGATTCGCCCCCAGTTGCGCTAATTTGTTCATGGGGGCTTTCGAGTCCGTCTTCATCGCACAGTCCCCCATGGCGGCTAACCATGTGGTGTTTTATCGCCTCTATATAGACGATTTATTCTTTTTGTGGAGGGGCGCTAGTGAGAGTGCATTGAAGTTTGTTGATGAACTCAATTCTAATCCATGGGGTTTATCCTTCACAGCAACTCTTTCTGAAACTGCCCTACAATTTCTGGATCTGATGGTGCAGTTTGACACGATGGGAAGATTGTTCACATCAACCTTTTTTAAACCAGTGGATGTCAACAGTTATTTGAGGTTATGATAGTGGACATCTCCCAAAATGGATCACCAATGTCCCCTATGGACAATTTTGGAGGGTCCAAAAAAACTGCACCAGAGATTCTGAATTTATGGTGGAATCCAAAATATTGAAAAAACGGTTTATACAGAAAGGCTACCCCAAAAAATTATTGAAGGATGCCTTTTCTATAACTAGGGCTCTCACCCAGGACATGTGCATTAATAGGATTGAGTCATCCACTGGTGAAAATGCAAAGAAAAATAAAATAGCCTCAGATTTGACTAGATGGAGTATGGTTACAACATTCAGTCAATCTAGGGTCACCATCCATAATATTCCTGAACAAATTTTGGTTCATTTTGAAGGGTGACCCAATTCTAGCACCCTTCATACCCAATAGGCCAAGTATCATTTATAGGAAGAATAAAAATCTACAAAGTTTAATAGCACCAAGTAATACATCTTTGAAGTCTAAAATACAGCTACCACAGGATGGCATCTGTCCGGGGTGTTTTCCGTGTAATACGCCAAAGTGTTTATGTTGTAGAGCCATTCGAAATGGCGCTCAAAAGAGTTTTTCATCACACACTACAGGAAAGAAATTCTTAATCAAACATAATGTGAATTGTCAATCAACACATGTGATCTACCTACTGGAGAGCACCTGTGACCTCCAGTACGTGGGCCGCACGATACTAACTATGCACGCACGTCTAAATAAACATAGACACAACATCCGGATAGGTTTTCAATTACATAGCGTATCGAAACACTTCAGTATTGTCCATCAAAAAGATCCAGATGAGGCTTACTATCATTGATCATGTACCTGATATTGTCTCTGACCGATTAGTGAGTTTGATTAATAAGGAGAGTTTTTGGATTTTCAAATTGGGCACATTAGCCCCTGAAGGTCTGAATCTGGCTCTTGAAAATGTAATTCGCTCTTAGGGTTTATATCTTTCCCCTTCTAGATTGATCTATATTCGCCATCTTTTAATTTTTTTCCCCTCTTTTCTTTTTTCCTCTTCATCACCAATTTTGTATTTGCAATACGCCATAATACAGTGACTTTTGTGTGTATTTTATATTGGTGATGTATTTTTGAACATTGTCCATTAACCCTTGTGGGCAATTTTTAATCAACAATGTATTTTCTAATATTGTCTATCAATATGTATTGCTATATTCTATGCCTTATCTAATGTGTTCCTGATTCCTGAATTCATGTGAAAGTTGTCCATGTGCAACTATTGGAGGCACTTTTACACCGGCACATGAAGGGTTTCTTTGAACCCGGGTTCAACTGTTACGCTCGCGCCTGGACTGACTGGCGTGAGCGTGATTAGTGATCCCACTGTACCATGAACCGAGGAGTGCCTGGAGGGGCGTATCTAAGTATCAACCCGATCCGACCAAGGTAGCACGGCGACTTAGTCGACTCCGTGGACCAAGGAGGAACCGAGCACAGGGACCAGGTGTGACTCCAGGTCAGACCCCGGTCACAGTTGTTGACCCACACTGGGGAATGCAGGAACAGGCAGGTTAGACTGGCAGACAGGCAGGTGGGCACTGGCAAGCACGGCTGGCATGCAAACAGGTGGGCACCGGCAAGCACGGCTGGCATGCAGACAGATGGGCACTGGCAAGCACGGCTGGTATGCAGACAGGGGGGTGCTAGCAGATTGGAGCACAGGCTGGATAGGGTCCAGTACAGACTGGGAGACGGGTTCAGAGCCGCAGATGCGGCAGTCAAGCAGAGCAAAGCGAAACCGCAGGTGCGGTGGACAAGGCTGAGCAGAGCGAAACTGCAGGTGGAGTGGACAAGGCTGAGCAGAGCGAAACCGCAGGTGCGGTGGACAAGGCTGAGCAGAGCGAAACCGCAGGTGCGGTGGACAAGGCTGAGCAGAGCGAAACCGCAGGCGCGGTGGGCAAGGCAGAGAGGACAGGGCTCTGTTCACATGGAACAGACAGGAAAATGCAGGAAGATGGCTAGAACACAGGAGGAAGATACGGAGGAAGGGAAAAGGGACAAGCAGAACCAGATACAGACAAGGTACTACACATGAAGTAGCGAGTGGACACAAAACTCACAAACAGAAGTACAGAGACAACGAGTTGGAGTTAGGTGCAGGTTCAGATACTGCAGGAGAAGGAAAGGTACGGACATAGAGACAAACAGGCTAGGAGAGTGTTCAGACAGGAACTGACACTGCAACAAGTTACAGGAGCGAGTCTGGGTATACGGCCCCCAGAGAGGTGGACAAACAGGCTAAGAGATAGTTCAGACAGGCCTGGAAATACAGCCCCCAGGTTGGAGGACAGGCAAGAAACAGAACGGGACTTGGCACATCAGAGGCAAGGAGCCCTCTGAAGGTAAGGGTTGCTCAGGCACCTTCTTCTGGGAGAAGGAGGTTTAAATATCCAGTGACCCACAGCAATAGGCTGGGGACGCACCAGGGGTGTGCCCACACAGCTACAAGAATCAGGAAGCAACCGGGCCGCCGCCCTAAGCAGTCAGACCAGAGCATGCACACAGTAGAACAGGAGCACGGCTTACAAACTGGACTGAAGGTTAAGATGCGCTCTTACATAGTGGGAGATGGTGCACTATGCAAGCATGCCGCCAGGTATGTTACACAGCTAATTAGTGTTTGAACCAATCTTTGCAAAACTAATCAGTATACTAACCAATCATTGTAAATCTTTGTCTATATATGTTTTATCTTGTGTCCATACCCTTGTACCACCTGATGAAGATAGTTTGCTATCGAAATGCGTTGTGGAAAGGGCTCATTAAAAGTTTTTTAGCCCTAAATCCATCTTTTCCAGTGATCTTTCTCAGTGCTCTACAGACCGCCTCATTTTTATACATATATATTTTTTAGTCCCTCTCTTGAGGGTCAGTGGCAAGAGCAGCTTTGTGCACCAATTGCCAAACCTTGCCTGCAATTCCCCCCCCCCCCTTCTTTGACAATTTGAGGACTTGCGGCTAGGGGGCCGCTTCTTCCCAACTAATAGGACCTGCGGTGACGTGCATCTGATCCCGAGTCACATGGTCCGCGACCAGGAACCCGGAAGCATTGAGCACGACCAGTGGTCTGCAGCACACGGCACGTGGCTTGCCCACCGACCTGCACCACGTGGTGAGATTCGCTCTCTCCCTCCACCCTCTGACAGTCACCAAGGTTGTGCAGGGGTGCACAACTCCGTTAGGTGTGTGGCCTCTCGGCCGTTTTCAATTTCCACTGGTCCATCTTGTCCTTCACATAGCGCGCTTTCTTTTCTTTTCTCTCTCAATTTTGGTAACCTGGACTCAAGTGCCCTGTGGGTAAATAGTATCAGGGATTGGATATTGCCTTTTGCAGAGTCTTGGGTGCGAGGCGGCAGTCTCAAGAGGAGGAGATTGACAGGTGACTATCTCCCCCAGTATCTGGAGTATGGTCTCAGGTGTCTGAAGAAGTGGGGAGCAGAGAAGTATGAAATTGAGAATAAGACCAGGAAGGACCTGTATGTCAGGATATGCCGGACTTTCTTTTGTGTGCAGCCTGCACTGAGAGACGGCACAACTACCACCTTGCTGGAAAGTCTGAGGTTTCTCAATGCAGCGAGACTCCCAGCTAAGGTTTTTGACATCGCCTTGCTGTCGCTACATGGAAAAAAATATGTTCGGGGTAACCTTAAGTACCTTAGTGTGTCAGATCTAATGTGTCCCCTGGGCTGTCAGCAAGAAGAGACAATGGCACATTTTATAATATACTTATACCATCTACTATAAGTAACATCGACCGGGGGACCATGTATCTGATTATAACAGTCACAAAATACTATCACTGGCATACGAGAACCCGCGTCTCCATCAGTAGTGAACCCTTCCATCATACCTCAGCAGTGAGCCTGATCCTGTCTGAATTGAGGTGTATAAAATGTCTAGAAATCAGGAAAAATGGTAAAAACAAAACATTATGGAGGAATGTACATATGGATTAATGTTGATATACAATAACAAATCAATTTTTGGTGGTTATTCGTTATTCATTTTTTTCTCTCGCCCTCTTTCCAGAGCAATGGACTTGAGCTAATTTTGCTGTAATATTTTTTATGTTATTGGATTTTTATTGTTTTTGTTTCTGTTGAATGATTATGTTTTTTTTTTTTTTTTTTGGTAAGAATGTATTGTAATATGCACTGTTTGTTTTTTACTAATAAAAATTACCCCTATGTACATGAATATAACTACTATAATATTGCTCCCTACGTACAAGAATATAACTACTATAATACTGCCCCTATATACAAGAATATAACTACTATAATACTGCCCCCTATGTACAAGAATATAACTACTATAATACTGCTCCTATGTACAAGAATATAACTACTATAATACTGCCCCCTATGTACAAGAATATAACTACTATAATACTGTCTCTATGTACAAGAATATAACTACTATAATACTGCTCCTATGTATAAGAATATAACTACTATAATACTGCCCCTATGTACAAGAATATAACTACTATAATACTGCCCCTATGTACAAGAATATAACTACTATAATACTGCCCCCTATGTACAAGAATATAACTACTATAATACTGTCCCTATGTACAAGAATATAACTACTATAATACTGTCCCTATGTACAAGAATATAACTACTATAATACTGCCCCCTATGTACAAGAATATAACTACTATAATACTGCCCCCTATGTACAAGAATATAACTACTATAATACTGTCCCTATGTACAAGAATATAACTACTATAATACTGCCCCCTATGTACAAGAATATAACTACTATAATACTGCCCCCTATGTACAAGAATATAACTACTATAATACTGCCCCCTATGTACAAGAATATAACTACTATAATACTGTCCCTATGTACAAGAATATAACTACTATAATACTGTCCCTATGTACAAGAATATAACTACTATAATACTGCCCCTATGTACAAGAATATAACTACTATAATACTGCCCCTATGTACAAGAATATAACTACTATAATATATATATATTACATGGTTTATAAGGCCGAAAAAAGACAAGCGTCCATCCAGTTCAGCCTATTTCTTGTGCACTGCAGCTATTCCGCAGCGTTGATCCAGGGGAAGGCAACAAAAACCCATGCGGTATAGGCCAATTTACATCATTGAGGAAAAATTCACTTCCCGGCACCAATCTGGCAGTCAGATTAAATCCCTGGATTAATTAACTATCACTAAGCATAATATGTAATTTTATTGTTCTCAAGAAAGGCGTCCAGGCCTCTCTTGAACTCATTAAGTGAGTTGGACATCACCACTTCCTCTCCCAGAGAGTTCCAGAGTCTCACGGCTCTGACCGTAAAGAATCCCCTTCTATGCTGGTGCAGGAACCTCCTTTCCTCCAGACGCATAGTGTGCCCCCTCGTCTTTGTCACCATCCTTGGTATAAACAGGTCATGGGAGAGATCTCTGTACTGCCCCCTGATGTTTTTATACATGTTTATGAGGTCTCACCTAAGCCTTCTCTTTTCCAACGTAACTAGGCCTAATTTTGACAACCTCTCTGGGTATTCTAGTCCCTCCATTCCCTTTATTACCTTAGTCGCCCTCCTTTGTACCCTCTCTAGCTCCAATATGTCTTTCCTGAGCACCGGATCCCAGAACTGTGCACAATATTCTAAGTGCGGCCTTACCAGCACTTTATACAGAGGTAGAACAATGTTCTCCTCATATGTCCCTATTCCTCTTCTGATGCATGCCATGACTCTATTTGCCTTCGCAGCTGCTGCCTGACACTGGGCACTCCAATTTAATTTGCTATGAACCAAGACGCCCAGGTCCTTCTCCATGTCAGATTTCCCCAACGGTTTCCCATTTAATATGTATGGGTGACTGCTGTTTTTCTTTCCCATGTGCATGACCTTACATTTATCGGCATTGAACCCCATTTGCCATTTTTTGGCCCAACTCCCCAATTTATCTAAATCCTCCTGTAGCTGTGCCCTATCCTCATCTGTATTAACTACTTTACAAAGTTTAGTATCATCTGCAAATATTGCTATTTTACTATGCAACCCTTCCACTAGATCATTAATAAATATATTAAATAATATAGGGCCCAAGACAGACCCTTGAGGCACCCCGCTAGTAACCCTGACACACCCTGAGCTTACTCCATTGATAACCACCCTCTGCTTTCTATCACTCAGCCAGCTATTTACCCACTTGCACACATTATCCCCCAGACCAAGCATTCTCATTTTATATACCAACCTTTTGTGTGGCACAGTATCAAACGCTTTGGAGAAGTCAAGGTATACAACATCCACTGACTCCCCGGTCCAGCTGTGAGCTCACCTCCTCGTAGAAGGCCATCAGGTTTGTTTGGCAGGAGCGATCCCTCATGAATCCATGTTGATATGGAGTTAGACAGTTATTATCATTAAGATATTCTACAATAGCATCTCTAAGAAATCCTTCAAACAATTTACCCACAACAGACGTTAGGCTGACTGGTCTATAGTTCCCAGGGTCACTTTTAGACCCCTTTTTGAATATTGGTACCACATTTGCTTGGCGCCAGTCTAGTGGGGCAGTCTCTGTCCATAAAGAGTGCTTGAATATAAGATACAGCGGTCTGTCTATCACATTACTTAATTCTTTTAGTACCCGGGGGTGTATGCCATCTGGGCCTGGTGACTTGTCTATTTTGATATTATTTAGGCGTTTCTGAACTTCCTCCTGGGTTAGGTGGGTGATATTTAGCGGAGGGTTTACTTTATCACTCTGCATTTCCTCCGATAAATTGTTTTCTTTTGTGAAAACAGTGGAGAAGAAGCTATTGAGTAGGTTTGCTTTACCCTCATCGCCCTCTATGATTTTACCCAGGTTATTTTTCAATGGGCCAACTCCATCAGTTTTAATCCTTTTACTGTTTATATAGTTAAAGAACAGTTTGGGATTCGTTTTACTTTCCTTGGCAATTAGTCTCTCTGTCTCCTCTTTTGCTATTCTTATTTGTTTCTTACAGATTTTGTTTTTTTCCCTATAAGATATTAGCGCTTCCTCGCTGCCTTCTTGTTTAAGTTTACCGAAAGCCCTTTTTTTGTTTTTCATTGCCCTCTTGACTTCCTTATTTAGCCACATTGGCTTCCTCCTATTCCTAGCCCTTTTATTCCCATAAGGTATGTACCTTCTACAGTGACTATGTAGGACTGTTTTGAAAATTTGCCATTTTCTATCCGTGCTCCTATTACTGAAGATACTATCCCAGTCTATAAGGTGAAGGGCATCTCTTAGCTGATCAAACTTTGCCCTCCTGAAGTTCAGTGTTTTTGTGACTCCCTTGCTGGGCACCTACTGAAGCACATGTGGAATTGTATAATGTTGTGGTCACTATTTCCCAGGTGCCCCCCGACCTGCACCTCAGTTATTCTGTCTGGCCTGTTAGTTAATATTAAGTCTAAAAGGACCGTCCCTCTAGTTGGTTCCTGCACAAGTTGTGACAAATAATTGTCTTTGATAATTGACAGAAACCTGTTTTCTTTCTGAGATCTACAGCTTTCGGTTTCCCATTCTATATCGGGGTAGTTGAAGTCCCCCATAATAATCACCTCGTTATTTTTTGCTACTTCGTCTATTTGTCTCATTAATAGACTTTCCGTGGCTTCTGCTATATTTGGTGGTTTATAACAGACTCCTATGATAATTTTATTATTGTTTTTTGCCCCATGTATCTCCACCCATAAGGACTCGACCTCCTCATTTCCCTCCCATACATCCTCCCTCATTGTAGGCTTTAGACACGTCTTTACATATAGACAGACTCCACCCCCTTTCCGACTTCTTCGATCCCTTCTAGACAGACTGTAACCCTGTAAGTTAACTGCCCAGTCATAGCTTTCATCTAACCATGTCTCGGTTATTCCCACCATGTCATAGTTACCTGTAGATATTTCTGCTTCCAGTTCATCCATCTTGTTTGTCAGGCTCCTGGCATTTGCTAGCACGCAGTTTACACGATTTTGTTTTGTTCCAATCTTCTCCCTGTGGATTGTATTAGAAATTTTCTTACCTCCCTTCCAAGTATCTTGTCTTGGACCTTCTTTGTCGCACTTCATATCTTTCATTAGTATGTTCTCTGGTTGCATGTTCGTGTCCGGCGTTTTTTCTTCCCATCCCCTCTTATTCTAGTTTAACGCCCTCCTGATGAGTGTTGCGAGTCTCCTGGCGAATGTGTTTTTCCCGGGTTTGTTGAGGTGTAGTCCGTCTCTGGCAAGGAGTCCGTCATAGAGGTAATTCACACCGTGGTCCAGGAATCCAAATCCTTGTTGTCTGCACCATCGTCTCAGCCAGTTGTTCACATCAAGGATCTTGTTCCATCTCCTGACGCCATGCCCATCTACTGGAAGGATAGAAGAAAAAACTACCTGCGCATCCAGTTCTTTTACTTTCTTCCCCAATGCTTCAAAGTCCTTGCAGATTGTCGGTAGGTCCTTCTTTGCCGTGTCATTGGTGCCAACATGTATCAGAAGAAATGGGTGGACATCCTTGGAACTGATGAGCTTCGGTATCCTATCGGTAACATCCTTGATCTTTGCCCCTGGGAGGCAGCATACTTCTCTTGCGGTTATGTCCGGTCTGCAGATAGCTGCTTCTGTTCCTCTCAGTAGTGAGTCTCCCACCACCACCACTCTTCTTCCCTTCTTGGCTGTCCTTTTTCTTGTCGCTTCTGGGTGTTTCTGGGTGCTCTTTTCTTTTTTGCTTGCTGGTAGTTCCTCATCCTTAGGTGTGCCATCTTCGTCCTCCACAAGTCCTTGGAATCTGTTTCTCAGTTGTGTGGTTGGTGGTGTCTCCATGGTCTTCTTGCTTCTTTTGGTCACTTGCCTCCACTTGTCTGCCTCTGGAGGTTCACTGACGCTTCCTTCACTTTCCGTGACCAGTAGTGACGCTTCTGTTCTGTCCAGGATGTCTTCATTTTCCTTGATGAGTTTTAATGTCGCAATTCTTTCTTCCAGTCCCCGCACCTTTTCTTCTAAAAGAGCCAGTAGTCTACACTTCTGGCAGGTGAAGTTGGTTTCAGCTTCTGGTCGATCTGTGAACATGTAGCACATGTTGCAGCTCACCATGTAGGTTGTCACATCTGCCATGCTGCTCCTTGTCCCTGCTGACTTGATGTCTGTCTTCGTTCTTGTGATACCCTAGGATATCCTGGCGATGCTTTCCAAGCAGCTGGTCCCGGCTGTACCCAACGATCTTCTAGCTGAAGGAGACTCTTCGCTCTTCCCAGAAGGCACCTGGAATATGCAAATTGTCCTCTTCAAGCTTCAATCCCTGGTTTGGCGATGCTTTCCAAGCAGCTGGTCCCGGCTGTACCCAACGATCTTCTAGCTGAAGGAGACTCTTCGCTCTTCCCAGAAGGCACCTGGAATATGCAAATTGTCCTCTTCAAGCTTCAATCCCTAGTTTGGCGATGCTTTCCAAGCAGCTGGTCCCGGCTGTACCCAACGATCTTCTAGCTGAAGGAGACTCTTCGCTCTTCCCAGAAGGCACCTGGAATATGCAAATTGTCCTCTTCAAGCTTCAATCCCTGGTTTGGCGATGCTTTCCAAGCAGCTGGTCTCGGCTGTACCCAACGATCTTCTAGCTGAAGGAGACTCTTCGCTCTTCCCAGAAGGCACCTGGAATATGCAAATTGTCCTATTCAAACTTCAATCCCTGCTCCTATATACAAGAATATAACTACTATAATACTGCCCCTATGTACAAGAATATAAATACTATACTAGTGCCCCTATGTACAAGAATATAACTACTATAATACTGCCCCCTATGTACAAGAATATAACTACTATAATACTGCGCCTATGTACAAGAATATAACTACTATAATACTGCCCCCGATGTATAAGAATATAACTACTATAATACTGCCCCCAATGTACAAGAATGTAACTACTATAATACTGCCCCCAATGTACAAGAATGTAACTACTATAATACTGCCCCCTATGTACAAGAATATAACTACTATAATACTGCCCCTATGTACAAGAATATAACTACTGTAATACTGCCCCCTATGTATAAGAATATAACTACTATAATACTGCCCCCAATGTACAAGAATGTAACTACTATAATACTGCCCCCTATGTACCAGAATATAACTACTATAATGCTGCCCCCTATGTACAAGAATATAACTACTATAATACTGCCCCTATGTACAGGAATATAACTACTGTAATACTGCCCCCTATATACAAGAATATAAATACTATAATACTGCCCCTATATACAAGAATATAACTACTATAATACTGCCCCCTATGTACAAGAATATAACTACTATAATACTCCCCCCTATGCACAAGAATATAACTACTATATTACTGCCCCTGTGTACAAGATTATAACTACTATAATACTGTCCCTATGTACAAGAATATAACTACTATAATACTGCCCGTATGTACAAGAATATAGCTACTATAATACTGCCCCCTATGCACAAGAATATAACTACTATAATACTCCCCCTATGCACAAGAATATAACTACTATAATACTGCCCCTGTGTACAAGATTATAACTACTATAATACTCCCCCCTATGCACAAGAATATAACTACTATAATACTGCCCCTGTGTACAAGATTATAACTACTATAATACTGCCCCATATGTACAAGAATATAGCTACTATAATACTGCCCCATATGTACAAGATTATAACTACTATAATACTGCTCCTATGTACAAGAATATAGCTACTATAATACTGTTCCTATGTACAAGAATATAGCTACTATAATACTGCCCACTATGTACAAGATTATAACTACTATAATACTTCTTCCTATGTACAAGAATATAACTACTATAATACTGCCCCCTATGTACAAGAATATAACTACTATAATACTGCTTCCTATGTACAAGAATATAATTACTATAATACTACCCCTATGTACAAGAATATAACTACTATAATACTGTCCCCTATGTACAAGAATATATCTACTATAATACTGCTCCCTATGTACGAGAATATAACTACTATAATACTCCTCCTATGTACAAGAATATAACTACTATAATACTGCCCCTATGTACAAGAATATAACTACTATAATACTGCACCCTATGTATAAGAATATAACTATTATAATACTGCCCCTATGTGCAAGAATATAGCTACTATAATACTGCACCCTATGTACAAGAATATAACTACTATAATACTGCACCCTATGTACAAGAATATAACTACTATAATACTGCCCCTATGTGCAAGAATATAACTACTATAATACTGCTCCTATGTGCAAGAATATAACTACTATAATATTGCCTACTATGTACCAGAATATAACTACTATAATACTGCCCCCTATGTGCAAGAATATAACTACTATAATACTGCCCCTATGTACAAGAATATAACTACTATAATACTGCCCCCTATGTATAAGAATATAACTACTATAATACTGCCCCCAATGTACAAGAATGTAACTACTATAATACTGCCCCCTATGTACAAGAATATAACCACTATAATACTGCCCCTATGTACAAGAATATAACTACTATAATACTGCCCCCTATGTATAAGAATATAACTACTATAATACTGCCCCCAATGTACAAGAATGTAACTACTATAATACTGCCCCCTATGTACCAGAATATAACTACTATAATACTGCCCCCAATGTACAATAATATAACTACTATAATACTGCCCCTGTGTACAAGATTATAACTACTATAATACTGTCCCTATGTACAAGAATATAACTACTATAATACTGCTCCTATGTACAAGGATATAGCTACTATAATACTGCCCCTATGTACAAGAATATAACTACTATAATACTGTCCCTATGTACAAGATTATAACTACTATAATACTGCACCCTATGTACAAGAATATAACTACTATAATACTGCACCCTATGTACAAGATTATAACTACTATAATACTGCTCCTATGTACAAGAATATAGATACTATAATACTGCCCCTATGTAAAAGAGTATAACTACTATAATACTGTCCCTATGTACAAGATTATAACTACTATAATACTGCACCCTATGTACAAGAATATAACTACTATAATACTGCACCCTATGTACAAGATTATAACTACTATAATACTGCTCCTATGTACAAGAATATAGCTACTATAATACTGCCCCTATGTACAAGAGTATAACTACTATAATACTGTCCCTATGTACAAGATTATAACTACTATAATACTGCCCCTATGTACAAGAATATAACTACTATAATACTGTCCCTATGTACAAGATTATAACTACTATAATACTGCCCCTATGTACAAGAATATAACTACTATAATACCGCCCCTGTGTACAAGATTATAACTACTATAATTCTGTCCCTATGTACAAGATTATAACTACTATAATACTGCACCCTATGTACAAGAATATAGCTACTATAATACTGCACCCTATGTACAAGAATATAACTACTATAATACTGCCCCTATGTGCAAGAATATAACTACTATAATACTGCTCCTATGTGCAAGAATATAACTACTATAATATTGCCTACTATGTACCAGAATATAACTACTATAATACTGCCCCTATATACAAGAATATAACTAGTATAATACTGCCCCTGTGTACAAGATTATAACTACTATAATACTGTCCCTATGTACAAGAATATAACTACTATAATACTGCTCCTATGTGCAAGAATATAGCTACTATAATACTGCCCCCTATGTACAAGATTATAACTAATATAATACTGCACCCTATGTACAAGAATATAACTACTCTAATACTGCACCCTATGTATAAGAATATAACTATTATAATACTGCCCCTATGTGCAAGAATATAGCTACTATAATACTGCCCCCTATGTACAAGAATATAGCTACTATAATACTGCACCCTATGTACAAGAATATAACTACTATAATACTGCCCCTATGTGCAAGAATATAACTACTATAATACTGCTCCTATGTGCAAGAATATAACTACTATAATATTGCCTACTATGTACCAGAATATAACTATTATAATACTGCCCCCTATCTGCAAGAATATAACTACTAAAAGACTGCCCCTTTATACAAGAATATAACTACTATAATACTGCCCCCTATGTATAAGAATATAACTACTATACTACTGCCCCCAATGTACAAGAATGTAACTACTATAATACTGCCCCCAATGTACAAGAATGTAACTACTATAATACTGCCCCCTATGTACAAGAATATAACTACTATAATACTGCCCCTATGTACAAGAATATAACTACTATAATACTGCCCCCTATGTATAAGAATATAACTACTATAATACTGCCCCCAATGTACAAGAATGTAACTACTATAATACTGCCCCCTATGTACCAGAATATAACTACTATAATACTGCCCCCTATGTACAATAATACAACTATTATAATACTGCCCCTATATACAAGAATATAACTACTATAATACTGCCCCTGTGTACAAGATTATAACTACTATAATACTGTCCCTATGTACAAGAATATAACTACTATAATACTGCTCCTATGTACAAGGATCTAGCTACTATAATACTGCACCTATGTTCAAGAATATAACTACTATAATACTGTCCCTATGTACAAGATTATAACTACTATAATACTGCACCCTATGTACAAGAATATAACTACTATTATACTGCACCCTATGTACAAGATTATAACTACTATAATACTGCTCCTATGTACAAGAATATAGCTACTATAATACTGCCCCTATGTACAAGATTATAACTACTATAATACTGCACCCTATGTACAAGAATATAACTACTATAATACTGCACCCTATGTACAAGATTATAACTACTATAATACTGCTCCTATGTACAAAAATATAGCTACTATAATACTGCCCCTATGTACAAGAGTATAACTACTATAATACTGTCCCTATGTACAAGATTATAACTACTATAATACTGCCCCTATGTACAAGAATATAACTACTATAATACTGTCCCTATGTACAAGATTATAACTACTATAATACTGCCCCTATGTACAAGAATATAACTACCATAATACCGCCCCTGTGTACAAGATTATAACTACTATAATACTGTCCCTATGTACAAGATTATAGCTACTATAATACTGCACCCTATGTACAAGAATACAGCTACTATAATACTGCACCCTATGTACAAGAATATAACTACTATAATACTGCCCCTATGTGCAAGAATATAACTACTATAATACTGCCCCCTATGTACAAGAATATAACTACTATAATACTGCACCCTATGTACAAGAATATAACTACTATAATACTGCCCCTATGTGCAAGAATATAACTACTATAATACTGCTCCTATGTGCAAGAATATAACTACTATAATATTGCCTACTATGTACCAGAATATAACTACTATAATACTGCCCCCTATGGACAAGAATATAACTACTATAATACTGCCCCTATGTACAAGAATATAACTACTATAATACTGCCCCAATGTACAAGAATGTAGCTACTATAATACTGCCCCTATGTACAAGAATATAACTACTATAATACTGCTCCCTATGTACAAGAATATAACTACTATAATACTGCCCCTATGTATAAGAATATAACTGCTATAATACTGCCCCCAATGTACAAGATTGTAACTACTATAATACTGCCCCCTATGTACAAGAATATAACTACTATAATACTGCCCCAATGTACAAGAATGTAACTACTATAATACTGCCCCCTATGTACAAGAATATAACTACTATAATACTGCCCCCTATGTACAAGAATATAACTACTATAATACTGCCCACTATGTATAAGAATATAACTGCTATAATACTGCCCCCAATGTACAAGAATGTAACTACTATAATACTGCACCCAATGTATAAGAATGTAACTACTTTAATACTGCCACCTATGTACAAGAATATAACTACTATAATACTGCCCCTATGTACAAGAATATAACTACTATAATACTGCCCCCTATGTATAAGAATATAACTACTATAATACTGCCCCAAATGTACAAGAATGTAACTACTATAATACTGCCCCCTATGTACCAGAATATAACTACTATAATACTGCCCCCTATGTACAAGAATATAACTACTATAATACTGCCCCTATGTACAGGAATATAACTACTATAATACTGCCCCCTATATACAAGAATATAAATACTATAATACTGCTCCTATGTACAAGAATATAAATACTATAATACTGCCCTTATGTACAAGAATATAACTAGTATAATACTGCTCCTATGTACAAGAATATAACTACTATAATACTGCCCCCTATGTACAAGAATATAACTACTATAATACTGCACCCTATGTACAAGAATATAACTACTATAATACTGCCCCCTATGTACAAGAATATAACTAATATAATACTGCACCCTATGTACAAGAATATAACTATTATAATACTGCCCCTATGTGCAAGAATATAACTACTATAATACTGCCCCTATGTGCAAGAATATAACTACTATAATACTGCCCCCTGTGTACAAGAATATTACTACTATAATACTGCCCCTATGTCCAAGAATATAACTACTATAATACTGCCCCCAATGTACAAGAATGTAACTACTATAATACTGCCCCCAATGTACAAGAATGTAACTACTATAATACCGCCCCCAATGTACAAGAATGTAACTACTATAATACTGCCCCCTATGTACAAGAATATAACTACTATAATACTGCCCCCTATGTACAAGAATATAACTACTATAATACTGCCCCCTATGTACAAGAATATAACTACTATAATACTGCCCCCTATGTACAAGAATATAACTACTATAATACTGCCCCCTATGTACAAGAATATAACTACTATAATACTGCCCCTATATACAAGAATATAACTACTATAATACTGCCCCTGTGTACAAGATTATAACTACTATAATACTGTCCCTATGTACAAGAATATAACTACTATAATACTCCTATGTACAAGAATATAAGTACTATAATACTGCCCCCTATGTACAAGATTATAACTACTATAATATTGCACCCTATGTACAAGATTATAACTACTATAATACTGCACCCTATGTACAAGAATATAACTACTATAATGCTGCAACCTATGTATAAGAATATAACTATTATAATACTGCCCCTATGTGCAAGAATATAGCTACTATAATACTGCCCCCTATGAACAAGAATATAACTACTATAATACTGCACCCTATGTACAAGAATATAACTACTATAATACTGCCCCTATGTGCAAGAATATAACTACTATAATACTGCTCCTATGTGCAAGAATATAACTACTATAATATTGCCTACTCTGTACCAGAATATAACTACTATAATACTGCCCCCTATGTGCAAGAATATAACTACTATAATACTGCCCCTATGTACAAGAATATAACTACTATAATACTGCCCCCTATGTATAAGAATATAACTACTATAATACTGCCCCCAATGTACAAGAATGTAACTACTATAATACTGCCCCCAATGTACAAGAATATAACTACTATAATACTGCACCCTATGTACAAGATTATAACTACTATAATACTGCACCTATGTACAAGAATATAGCTACTATAATACTGCCCCTATGTAAAAGAGTATAACTACTATAATACTGTCCCTATGTACAAGATTATAACTACTATAATACTGCCCCTATGTACAAGAATATAACTACTATAATACTGTCCCTATGTACAAGATTATAACTACTATAATACTGCCCCTATGTACAAGAATATAACTACCATAATACCGCCCCTGTGTACAAGATTATAACTACTATAATACTGTCCCTATGTACAAGATTATAGCTACTATAATACTGCACCCTATGTACAAGAATATAGCTACTATAATACTGCCCCTATGTAAAAGAGTATAACTACTATAATACTGCCCCTATGTGCAAGAATATAACTACTATAATACTGCCCCCTATGTACAAGAATATAACTACTATAATACTGCACCCTATGTACAAGAATATAACTACTATAATACTGCCCCTATGTGCAAGAATATAACTACTATAATACTGCTCCTATGTGCAAGAATATAACTACTATAATATTGCCTACTATGTACCAGAATATAACTACTATAATACTGCCCCCTATGTACAAGAATATAACTACTATAATACTGCCCCTATGTACAAGAATATAACTACTATAATACTGCCCCTATGTACAAGAATATAACTACTATAATACTGCCCCAATGTACAAGAATGTAACTATTATAATACTGCCCCCTATGTACAAGAATATAACTACTATAATACTGCCCCTATGTACAAGAATATAACTACTATAATACTGCCCACTATGTACAAGAATATAACTGCTATAAAACAGCCCCCAATGTACAAGAATGTAACTACTATAATACTGCCCCCAATGTATAAGAATGTAACTAATATAATACTGCCACCTATGTATAAGAATATAACTACTATAACACTGCCCCTATGTACAAGAATACAACTACTATAATACTGCCCCCTATGTATAAGAATATAACTACTATAATACTGCCCCAAATGTACAAGAATGTAACTACTATAATACTGCCCCCTATGTACCAGAATATAACTACTATAATACTGCCCCCTATGTACAAGAATATAACTACTATAATACTGCCCCTATGTACAGGAATATAACTACTATAATACTGCCCCCTATATACAAGAATATAAATACTATAATACTGCTCCTATGTACAAGAATATAAATACTATAATACTGCCCTTATGTACAAGAATATAACTACTATAATACTTCTCCTATGTACAAGAATATAACTACTATAATACTGCCCCCTATGTACAAGAATATAACTACTATAATACTGCACCCTATGTACAAGAATATAACTACTATAATACTGCCCCCTATGTACAAGAATATAACTAATATAATACTGCACCCTATGTACAAGAATATAACTATTATAATACTGCCCCTATGTGCAAGAATATAACTACTATAATACTGCCCCTATGTGCAAGAATATAACTACTATAATACTGCTCCTATGTGCAAGAATATAACTACTATAATATTGCCTACTATGTACTAGAATATTACTACTATAATACTGCCCCCTGTGTACAAGAATATTACTACTATAATACTGCCCCTATGTCCAAGAATATAACTACTATAATACTGCCCCCAATGTACAAGAATGTAACTACTATAATACTGCCCCCAATGTACAAGAATGTAACTACTATAATACTGCCCCCAATGTACAAGAATGTAACTACTATAATACTGCCCCCTATGTACAAGAATATAACTACTATAATACTGCCCCCTATGTACAAGAATATAACTACTATAATACGGCCCCTATGTACAAAAATATAACTACTATAATACTGCCCCCTATGTACAAGAATATAACTACTATAATACTGCTCCTATATACAAGAATATAACTACTATAATACTGCCCCTGTGTACAAGATTATAACTACTATAATACTGTCCCTATGTACAAGAATATAACTACTATAATACTCCTATGTACAAGAATATAAGTACTATAATACTGCCCCCTATGTACAAGATTATAACTACTATAATATTGCACCCTATGTACAAGATTATAACTACTATAATACTGCACCCTATGTACAAGAATATAACTACTGTAATACTGCAACCTATGTATAAGAATATAACTATTATAATACTGCCCCTATGTGCAAGAATATAGCTACTATAATACTGCCCCCTATGTACAAGAATATAACTACTATAATACTGCACCCTATGTACAAGAATATAACTACTATAATACTGCCCCTATGTGCAAGAATATAACTACTATAATACTGCTCCTATGTGAAAGAATATAACTACTATAATATTGCCTACTATGTACCAGAATATAACTACTATAATACTGCCCCCTATGTGCAAGAATATAACTACTATAATACTGCCCCTATGTACAAGAATATAACTACTATAATACTGCCCCCTATGTATAAGAATATAACTACTATAATACTGCCCCCAATGTACAAGAATGTAACTACTATAATACTGCCCCCAATGTACAAGTATGTAACTACTATAATACTGCCCCCTATGTACAAGAATATAACTACTATAATACTGCCCCTATGTACAAGAATATAACTACTATAATACTGCCCCCTATGTATAAGAATATAACTACTATAATACTGCCCCCAATGTACAAGAATGTAACTACTATAATACTGCCCCCTATATACCAGAATATAACTACTATAATACTGCCCCTATATACAAGAATATAACTACTATAATACTGCGCCTGTGTAGAAGATTATAACTACTATAATACTGTCCCTATATACAAGAATATAACTACTATAATACTGCTCCTATGTACAAGGAGATAGCTACTATAATACTGCCCCTATGTACAAGAATATAACTACTATAATACTGCACCCTATGTACAAGATTATAACTACTATAATACTGCTCCTATGTACAAGAGTATAATTACTATAATACTGTCCCTATGTACAAGATTATAACTACTATAATACTGCCCCTATGTACAAGAATATAACTACTATAATACTGCACCCTATGTACAAGTTTATAACTACTATAATACTGCTCTTATGTACAAGAATATAGCTACTATAATACTGCCCCTATGTACAAGAGTATAACTACTATAATACTGTCCCTATGTACAAGATTATAACTACTATAATACTGCCCTTATGTACAAGAATATAACTACTATAATACTGTCCCTATGTAAAAGATTATAACTACTATAATACTGCCCCTATGTACAAGAATATAACTACTATAATACCGCCCCTGTGTACAAGATTATAACTACTATAATACTGTCCCTATGAACAAGATTATAACTACTATAATACTGCACCCTATGTACAAGAATATAGCTACTATAATACTGCACCCTATGTACAAGAATATAACTACTATAATACTGCCCCTATGTGCAAGAATATAACTACTATAATACTGCTCCTATGTGCAAGAATATAACTACTATAATATTGCCTGCTATGTACCAGAATATAACTACTATAATACTGCCCCCTATGTACAAGAATGTTACTACTATAATACTGTCCCTATGTCCAAGAATATAACTACTATAATACTGCCCTCTATGTACAAGAATCTAACTACTATAATACTGCCCCCAATGTACAAGAATGTAACTACGATAATACTGCTCCCAATGTACAAGAATGTAACTACTATAATACTGCCCCCTATGTACAAGAATATAACTACTATAATACTGACCCCTATGTACAAAAATATAACTACTATAATACTGCCCCCTATGTACAAGAATATAACTACGATAATACTGCCCCCTATGTAGAAGAATATAACTACTATAATACTGCCCCCTATGTACAAGAATATAACTACTATAATACTGCCCCTATATACAAGAATATAACTAGTATAATACTGCCCCTGTGTACAAGATTATAACTACTATAATACTGTCCCTATGTACAAGAATATAACTACTATAATACTGCTCCTATGTACAAGAATATAGCTGCTATAATACTGCCCCCTATGTACAAGATTATAACTACTATAATACTGCACCCTATGTACAAGAATATAACTACTATAATACTGCACCCTATGTATAAGAATATAACTATTATAATACTGCCTCTATGTGCAAGAATATAGCTACTATAATACTGCCCCCTATGTACAAGAATATAACTACTATAATACTGCACCCTATGTACAAGGATATAACTACTATAATACTGCCCCTATGTGCAAGAATATAACTACTATAATACTGCTCCTATGTGCAAGAATATAACTACTATAATATTGCCTACTATGTACCAGAATATAACTACTATAATACTGCCTCTATGTACAAGAATATAACTACTATAATACTGCCCCCTATGTATAAGAATATAACTACTATAATACTGCCCCCAATGTACAAGAATGTAACTACTATAATACTGCCCCCAATGTACAAGAATGAAACTACTATAATACTGCCCCCTATGTACAAGAATATAACTACTATAATACTGCCCCTATGTACAAGAAAATAACTACTATAATACTGCCCCCTATGTATAAGAATATAACTACTATAATACTGCCCCCAATGTACAAGAATGTAACTACTATAATACTGCCCCCTATGTACCAGAATATAACTACTATAATACTGCCCCCTATGTACAATAATACAACTACTATAATACTGCCCCTATATACAAGAATATAACTACTATAATATTGCCCCTGTGTACAATATTATAACTACTATAATACTGTCCCTATGTACAAGAATATAACTACTATAATACTGCTCCTATGTACAAGGATATAGCTACTATAATACTGCCCCTATGTTCAAGAATATAACTACTATAATACTGTCCCCGTGTACAAGATTATAACTACTATAATACTGTCCCTATGTACAAGAATATAACTACTATAATACTGCTCCTATGTACAAGAATATAGCTACTATAATACTGCCCCCTATGTACAAGATTATAACTACTATAATACTGCTCCCTATGTACAAGAATATAACTACTATAATACTGCCCCCAATGTACAAGAATGTAACTACTATAACACTGCCCCCTATGTACAAGAATATAACTACTATAATACTGCCCCTATGTACAAGAATATAACTACTATAATACTGCCCCCTATGTATAAGAATATAACTACTATAATACTGCCCCTAATGTACAAGAATGTAACTACTATAATACTGCCCCCTATGTACCAGAATATAACTACTATAATACTGCCCCCTATGTACAATAATACAACTACTATAATACTGCCCCTATATACAAGAATATAACTACTATAATACTGCCCCTGTGTACAAGAATATAACTACTATAATACTGCCCCTATGTACAAGAATATAACTACAATAATACTGCCCCCTATGTATAAGAATATAACTACTATAATACTGCCCCCAATGTACAAGAATGTAACTACTATAATACTGCCCCCAATGTACAAGAATGTAACTACTATAATACTGCCCCCTATGTACAAGAATATAACTACTATAATACTGCCCCTATGTACAAGAATATAACTACTATAATACTGCCCCCTATGTATAAGAATATAAGTACTATAATACTGCCCCAATGTACAAGAATGTAACTACTATAATACTGCCCCCCTATGTACCAGAATATAACTACTATAATACTGCCCCTATATACAAGAATATAACTACTATAATACTGCCCCTGTGTACAAGAATATAACTACTATAATACTGCTCCTATGTAGAAGGATATAGCTACTATAATACTGCCCCTATGTTCAAGAATATAACTACTATAATACTGTCCCTATGTACAAGATTATAACTACTATAATACTGCACCCTATGTACAAGAATATAACTACTATAATACTGCACCCTATGTACAAGATTATAACTACTATAATACTGCTCCTATGTACAAGAATATAGCTACTATAATACTGCCCCTATGTAAAAGAGTATAACTACTATAATACTGTCCCTATGTACAAGATTATAGCTACTATAATACTGCACCCTATGTACAAAAATATAACTACTATAATACTGAACCCTATGTACAAGATTATAACTACTATAATACTGCTCCTATTTTCAAAAATATAGCTACTATAATACTGCCCCTATGTATAAGAGTATAACTACTATAATACTGTCCCTATGTACAAGATTATAACTACTATAATACTGCCCCTATGTACAAGAATATAACTACTATAATACTGTCCCTATGTACAAGATTATAACTACTATAATACTGCCCCTATGTACAAGAATATAACTACTATAATACCTCCCGTGTGTACAAGATTATAACTACTATAATACTGTCCCTATGTACAAGATTATAACTACTATAATACTACACCCTATGTATAAGAATATAGCTATTATAATACTGCACCCCATGTACAAGAATATAACTACTATAATACTGCCCCTATGTGCAAGAATATAACTACTATAACACTGCCCCCTATGTACAAGAATATAACTACTATAATACTGCACCCTATGTACAAGAATATAACTACTATAATACTGCCCCTATGTGCAAGAATATAACTACTATAATACTGCTCCTATGTGCAAGAATATAACTAATATAATATTGCCTACTATGTACCAGAATATAACTACTATAATACTGCCCCCTATGTACAAGAATATAACTATTATAATACTGCCCCTATGTACAAGAATATAACTACTATAATACTGCCCCCTATGTATAAGAATATAACTACTATAATACTGCCCCAATGTACAAGAATGTAACTACTATAATACTGCCCCCAATGTACAAGAATGTAACTACTATAATACTGCCCCCTATGTACAAGAATATAACTACTATAATACTGCTATGTGCAAGAATATAACTACTATAATATTGCCTACTATGTACCAGAATATAACTACTATAATACTGCCCCCTATGTACAAGAATATAACTACTATAATACTGCCCCTATGTACAAGAATATAACTACTATAATACTGCCCCCTATGTATAAGAATATAACTACTATAATACTGCCCCAATGTACAAGAATGTAACTACTATAATACTGCCCCCAATGTACAAGAATGTAACTACTATAATACTGCCCCCTATGTACAAGAATATAACTACTATAATACTGCGCCCTATGTACAAGAATATAACTACTATAATACTGCCACCTATGTACAAGAATATAACTACTATAATACTGCCCCCTATGTACAAGAATTTAACTACTATAATACTGCCCCTATATACAAGAATATAACTACTATAATACTGCCCCCTTTGTACAAGAATATAACTACTATAATACTCCCCCCTATGCACAAGAATATAACTACTATAATACTGTCCCTATGTACAAGAATATAACTACTATAATACTGCCCGTATGTACAAGAATATAGCTACTATAATACTGCCCCCTATGCACAAGAATATAACTACTATAATACTCCCCCCTATGCACAAGAATATAACTACTATAATACTGCCCCGGTGTACACGATTATAACTACTATAATACTCCCCCCTATGCACAAGAATATAACTACTATAATACTGCCCCTGTGTACAAGATTATAACTACTATAATACTGTCCCTATGTACAAGAATAGAACTACTATAATACTGCCCCCTATGTACAAGAATATAACTACTATAATACTGCTTCCTATGTACAAGAATATAATTACTATAATACTACCCCTATGTACAAGAATATAACTACTATAACACTGTCCCCTATGTACAAGAATATAACTACTATAATACTGCCCGTATGTACAAGAATATAAATACTATATTACTGCTCCCTATGTACGAGAATATAACTACTATAATACTCCTCCTATGTACAAGAATATAACTACTATAATACTGCCCCTATGTACAAGAATATAACTACTATAATACTGCACCCTATGTATAAGAATATAACAATTATAATACTGCCCCTATGTGCAAGAATATAGCTACTATAATACTGCACCCTATGTACAAGAATACAACTACTATAATACTGCACCCTATGTACAAGAATATAACTACTATAATACTGCCCCTATGTACAAGAATATAACTACTATAATACTGCTCCTATGTGCAAGAATATAACTACTATAATATTGCCTACTATGTACCAGAATATAACTACTATAATACTGCCCCCTATGTGCAAGAATATAACTACTATAATACTGCCCCTATGTACAAGAATATAACTACTATAATACTGCCCCCTATGTATAAGAATATAACTACCATAATACTGCCCCCAATGTACAAGAATGTAACTACTATAATACTGCCCCCAATGTACAAGAATGTAACTACTATAATACTGCCCCCTATGTACAAGAATATAACTACTATAATACTGCCCCTATGTACAAGAATATAACTACTATAATACTGCCCCCTATGTATAAGAATATAACTACTATAATACTGCCCCAATGTACAAGAATGTAACTACTATAATACTGCCCCCTATGTACCAGAATTAAACTACTATAATACTGCCCCCTATGTACAATAATATAACTACTATAATACTGCCCCTATATACAAGAATATAACTACTATAATACTGCCCCTGTGTACAAGATTATAACTACTATAATACTGTCCCTATGTACAAGAATATAACTACTATAATACTGCTGTTATGTACAAGGATATAGCTACTATAATACTGCCCCTATGTACAAGAATATAACTACTATAATACTGTCCTTATGTACAAGATTATAACTACTATAATACTGCACCCTATGTACAAGAATATAACTACTATAATACTGCACCCTATGTACAAGATTATAACTACTATAATACTGCTCCTATGTACAAGAATATAGCTACTATAATACTGCCCCTATGTACAAGAGTATAACTACTATAATACTGTCCCTATGTACAAGAATATAACTACTATAATACTGCACCCTATGTACAAGATTATAACTACTATAATACTGCTCCTATGTACAAGAATATAGCTACTATAATACTGCCCCTATGTACAAGAATATAACTACTATAATACTGCACCCTATGTACAAGATTATAACTACTATAATACTGTTCCTATGTACAAGAGTATAATTACTATAATACTGTCCCTATGTACAAGATTATAACTACTATAATACTGCCCCTATGTACAAGAATATAACTACTATAATACTGCACCCTATGTACAAGTTTATAACTACTATAATACTGCTCCTATGTACAAGAATATAGCTACTATAATACTGCCCCTATGTACAAGAGTATAACTACTATAATACTGTCCCTATGTACAAGATTATAACTACTATAATACTGCCCTTATGTACAAGAATATAACTACTATAATACTGTCCCTATGTAAAAGATTATAACTACTATAATACTGCCCCTATGTACAAGAATATAACTACTATAATACCGCCCCTGTGTACAAGATTATAACTACTATAATACTGTCCCTATGAACAATATTATAACTACTATAATACTGCACCCTATGTACAAGAATATAGCTACTATAATACTGCACCCTATGTACAAGAATATAACTACTATAATACTGCCCCTATGTGCAAGAATATAACTACTATAATACTGCTCCTATGTGCAAGAATATAACTACTATAATATTGCCTGCTATGTACCAGAATATAACTACTATAATACTGCCCCCTATGTACAAGAATGTTAGTACTATAATACTGTCCCTATGTCCAAGAATATAACTACTATAATACTGCCCTCTATGTACAAGAATATAACTACTATAATACTGCCCCCAATGTACAAGAATGTAACTACGATAATACTGCTCCCAATGTACAAGAATGTAACTACTATAATACTGCCCCCTATGTACAAGAATATAACTACTATAATACTGACCCCTATGTACAAGAATATAACTACTATAATACTGCCCCCTATGTACAAGAATATAACTACGATAATACTGCCCCCTATGTAGAAGAATATAACTACTATAATACTGCCCCCTATGTACAAGAATATAACTACTATAATACTGCCCCTATATACAAGAATATAACTACTATAATATTGCCCCTGTGTACAATATTATAACTACTATAATACTGTCCCTATGTACAAGAATATAACTACTATAATACTGCTCCTATGTACAAGGATATAGCTACTATAATACTGCCCCTATGTTCAAGAATATAACTACTATAATACTGTCCCCGTGTACAAGATTATAACTACTATAATACTGTCCCTATGTACAAGAATATAACTACTATAATACTGCTCCTATGTACAAGAATATAGCTACTATAATACTGCCCCCTATGTACAAGATTATAACTACTATAATACTGCTCCCTATGTACAAGAATATAACTACTATAATACTGCCCCCAATGTACAAGAATGTAACTACTATAACACTGCCCCCTATGTACAAGAATATAACTACTATAATACTGCCCCTATGTACAAGAATATAACTACTATAATACTGCCCCCTATGTATAAGAATATAACTACTATAATACTGCCCCTAATGTACAAGAATGTAACTACTATAATACTGCCCCCTATGTACCAGAATATAACTACTATAATACTGCCCCCTATGTACAATAATACAACTACTATAATACTGCCCCTATATACAAGAATATAACTACTATAATACTGCCCCTGTGTACAAGAATATAACTACTATAATACTGCCCCTATGTACAAGAATATAACTACAATAATACTGCCCCCTATGTATAAGAATATAACTACTATAATACTGCCCCCAATGTACAAGAATGTAACTACTATAATACTGCCCCCAATGTACAAGAATGTAACTACTATAATACTGCCCCCTATGTACAAGAATATAACTACTATAATACTGCCCCTATGTACAAGAATATAACTACTATAATACTGCCCCCTATGTATAAGAATATAAGTACTATAATACTGCCCCAATGTACAAGAATGTAACTACTATAATACTGCCCCCCTATGTACCAGAATATAACTACTATAATACTGCCCCTATATACAAGAATATAACTACTATAATACTGCCCCTGTGTACAAGAATATAACTACTATAATACTGCTCCTATGTAGAAGGATATAGCTACTATAATACTGCCCCTATGTTCAAGAATATAACTACTATAATACTGTCCCTATGTACAAGATTATAACTACTATAATACTGCACCCTATGTACAAGAATATAACTACTATAATACTGCACCCTATGTACAAGATTATAACTACTATAATACTGCTCCTATGTACAAGAATATAGCTACTATAATACTGCCCCTATGTAAAAGAGTATAACTACTATAATACTGTCCCTATGTACAAGATTATAGCTACTATAATACTGCACCCTATGTACAAAAATATAACTACTATAATACTGAACCCTATGTACAAGATTATAACTACTATAATACTGCTCCTATTTTCAAAAATATAGCTACTATAATACTGCCCCTATGTATAAGAGTATAACTACTATAATACTGTCCCTATGTACAAGATTATAACTACTATAATACTGCCCCTATGTACAAGAATATAACTACTATAATACTGTCCCTATGTACAAGATTATAACTACTATAATACTGCCCCTATGTACAAGAATATAACTACTATAATACCTCCCGTGTGTACAAGATTATAACTACTATAATACTGTCCCTATGTACAAGATTATAACTACTATAATACTACACCCTATGTATAAGAATATAGCTATTATAATACTGCACCCCATGTACAAGAATATAACTACTATAATACTGCCCCTATGTGCAAGAATATAACTACTATAACACTGCCCCCTATGTACAAGAATATAACTACTATAATACTGCACCCTATGTACAAGAATATAACTACTATAATACTGCCCCTATGTGCAAGAATATAACTACTATAATACTGCTCCTATGTGCAAGAATATAACTAATATAATATTGCCTACTATGTACCAGAATATAACTACTATAATACTGCCCCCTATGTACAAGAATATAACTATTATAATACTGCCCCTATGTACAAGAATATAACTACTATAATACTGCCCCCTATGTATAAGAATATAACTACTATAATACTGCCCCAATGTACAAGAATGTAACTACTATAATACTGCCCCCAATGTACAAGAATGTAACTACTATAATACTGCCCCCTATGTACAAGAATATAACTACTATAATACTGCTATGTGCAAGAATATAACTACTATAATATTGCCTACTATGTACCAGAATATAACTACTATAATACTGCCCCCTATGTACAAGAATATAACTACTATAATACTGCCCCTATGTACAAGAATATAACTACTATAATACTGCCCCCTATGTATAAGAATATAACTACTATAATACTGCCCCAATGTACAAGAATGTAACTACTATAATACTGCCCCCAATGTACAAGAATGTAACTACTATAATACTGCCCCCTATGTACAAGAATATAACTACTATAATACTGCGCCCTATGTACAAGAATATAACTACTATAATACTGCCACCTATGTACAAGAATATAACTACTATAATACTGCCCCCTATGTACAAGAATTTAACTACTATAATACTGCCCCTATATACAAGAATATAACTACTATAATACTGCCCCCTTTGTACAAGAATATAACTACTATAATACTCCCCCCTATGCACAAGAATATAACTACTATAATACTGTCCCTATGTACAAGAATATAACTACTATAATACTGCCCGTATGTACAAGAATATAGCTACTATAATACTGCCCCCTATGCACAAGAATATAACTACTATAATACTCCCCCCTATGCACAAGAATATAACTACTATAATACTGCCCCGGTGTACACGATTATAACTACTATAATACTCCCCCCTATGCACAAGAATATAACTACTATAATACTGCCCCTGTGTACAAGATTATAACTACTATAATACTGTCCCTATGTACAAGAATAGAACTACTATAATACTGCCCCCTATGTACAAGAATATAACTACTATAATACTGCTTCCTATGTACAAGAATATAATTACTATAATACTACCCCTATGTACAAGAATATAACTACTATAACACTGTCCCCTATGTACAAGAATATAACTACTATAATACTGCCCGTATGTACAAGAATATAAATACTATATTACTGCTCCCTATGTACGAGAATATAACTACTATAATACTCCTCCTATGTACAAGAATATAACTACTATAATACTGCCCCTATGTACAAGAATATAACTACTATAATACTGCACCCTATGTATAAGAATATAACAATTATAATACTGCCCCTATGTGCAAGAATATAGCTACTATAATACTGCACCCTATGTACAAGAATACAACTACTATAATACTGCACCCTATGTACAAGAATATAACTACTATAATACTGCCCCTATGTACAAGAATATAACTACTATAATACTGCTCCTATGTGCAAGAATATAACTACTATAATATTGCCTACTATGTACCAGAATATAACTACTATAATACTGCCCCCTATGTGCAAGAATATAACTACTATAATACTGCCCCTATGTACAAGAATATAACTACTATAATACTGCCCCCTATGTATAAGAATATAACTACCATAATACTGCCCCCAATGTACAAGAATGTAACTACTATAATACTGCCCCCAATGTACAAGAATGTAACTACTATAATACTGCCCCCTATGTATAAGAATATAACTACTATAATACTGCCCCCAATGTACAAGAATGTAACTACTATAATACTGCCCCCTATGTACCAGAATATAACTACTATAATACTGCCCCCTATGTACAATAATACAACTACTATAATACTGCCCCTATATACAAGAATATAACTACTATAATACTGCCCCTGTGTACAAGATTATAACTACTATAATACTGTCCCTATGTACAAGAATATAACTACTATAATACTGCTCCTATGTACAAGGATATAGCTACTATAATACTGCCCCTATGTTCAAGAATATAACTACTATAATACTGTCCCCGTGTACAAGATTATAACTACTATAATACTGTCCCTATGTACAAGAATATAACTACTATAATACTGCTCCTATGTACAAGAATATAACTACTATAATACTGCCCCCTATGTACAAGATTATAACTACTATAATACTGCTCCCTATGTACAAGAATATAACTACTATAATACTGCACCCTATGTATAAGAATATAACTATTATAATACTGCCCCTATGTGCAAGAATACAGCTACTATAATACTGCCCCCTATGTACAAGAATATAACTACTATAATACTGCACCCTATGTACAAGAATATAACTACTATAATACTGCCTCTATGTGCAAGAATATAACTACTATAATACTGCTCCTATGTGCAAGAATATAACTACTATAATATTGCCTACTATGTACCAGAATATAACTACTATAATACTGCCCCTATGTACAAGAATATAACTACTATAATACTGCCCCCTATGTATAAGAATATAACTACTATAATACTGCCCCAATGTACAAGAATGTAACTACTATAATACTGCCCCCAATGTACAAGAATGTAACTACTATAATACTGCCCCCTATGTACAAGAATATAACTACTATAATACTGCCCCTATGTACAAGAATATAACTACTATAATACTGCCCCCTATGTATAAGAATATAACTACTATAATACTGCTCCCAATGTACAAGAATGTAACTACTATAATACTGCCCCCTATGTACCAGAATATAACTACTATAATACTGCCCCCTATGTACAATAATACAACTACTATAATACTGCCCCTATATACAAGAATATAACTACTATAATACTGCCCCTGTGTACAAGAATATAACTACTATAATACTGCCCCTATGTACAAGAATATAACTACTATAATACTGCCCCCTATGTATAAGAATATAACTACTATAATACTGCCCCAATGTACAAGAATGTAACTACTATAATACTGCCCCCAATGTACAAGAATGTAACTACTATAATACTGCCCCCTATGTACAAGAATATAACTACTATAATACTGCCCCTATGTACAAGAATATAACTACTATAATACTGCCCCCTATGTATAAGAATATAACTACTATAATACTGCCCCAATGTACAAGAATGTAACTACTATAATACTGCCCCCTATGTACCAGAATATAACTACTATAATACTGCCCCCTATGTACAATAATACAACTACTATAATACTGCCCCTATATACAAGAATATAACTACTATAATACTGCCCCTGTGTACAAGAATATAACTACTATAATACTGCTCCTATGTAGAAGGATATAGCTACTATAATACTGCCCCTATGTTCAAGAATATAACTACTATAATACTGTCCCTATGTACAAGATTATAACTACTATAATACTGCACCCTATGTACAAGAATATAACTACTATAATACTGCACCCTATGTACAAGATTATAACTACTATAATACTGCTCCTATGTACAAGAATATAGCTACTATAATACTGCCCCTATGTAAAAGAGTATAACTACTATAATACTGTCCCTATGTACAAGATTATAGCTACTATAATACTGCACCCTATGTACAAAAATATAACTACTATAATACTGCACACTATGTACAAGATTATAACTACTATAATACTGCTCCTATTTTCAAAAATATAGCTACTATAATACTGCCCCTATGTACAAGAGTATAACTACTATAATACTGTCCCTATGTACAAGATTATAACTACTATAATACTGCCCCTATGTACAAGAATATAACTACTATAATACTGTCCCTATGTACAAGATTATAACTACTATAATACTGCCCCTATGTACAAGAATATAACTACTATAATACCTCCCCTGTGTACAAGATTATAACTACTATAATACTGTCCCTATGTACAAGATTATAACTACTATAATACTACACCCTATGTATAAGAATATAGCTATTATAATACTGCACCCCATGTACAAGAATATAACTACTATAATACTGCCCCTATGTGCAAGAATATAACTACTATAATACTGCCCCCTATGTACAAGAATATAACTACTATAATACTGCACCCTATGTACAAGAATATAACTACTATAATACTGCCCCTATGTGCAAGAATATAACTACTATAATACTGCTCCTATGTGCAAGAATATAACTACTATAAGATTGCCTACTATGTACCAGAATATAACTACTATAATACTGCCCCCTATGTACAAGAATATAACTATTATAATACTGCCCCTATGTACAAGAATATAACTACTATAATACTGCCCCCTATGTATAAGAATATAACTACTATAATACTGCCCCAATGTACAAGAATGTAACTACTATAATACTGCCCCCAATGTACAAGAATGTAACTACTATAATACTGCCCCCTATGTACAAGAATATAACTACTATAATACTGCTATGTGCAAGAATATAACTACTATAATATTGCCTACTATGTACCAGAATATAACTACTATAATACTGCCCCCTATGTACAAGAATATAACTACTATAATACTGCCCCTATGTACAAGAATATAACTACTATAATACTGCCCCCTATGTATAAGAATATAACTACTATAATACTGCCCCAATGTACAAGAATGTAACTACTATAATACTGCCCCCAATGTACAAGAATGTAACTACTATAATACTGCCCCCTATGTACAAGAATATAACTACTATAATACTGCGCCCTATGTACAAGAATATAACTACTATAATACTGCCACCTATGTACAAGAATATAACTACTATAATACTGCCCCCTATGTACAAGAATTTAACTACTATAATACTGCCCCTATATACAAGAATATAACTACTATAATACTGCCCCCTATGTACAAGAATATAACTACTATAATACTCCCCCCTATGCACAAGAATATAACTACTATAATACTGCCCCTGTGTACAAGATTATAACTACTATAATACTGTCCCTATGTACAAGAATATAACTACTATAATACTGCCCGTATGTACAAGAATATAGCTACTATAATACTGCCCCCTATGCACAAGAATATAACTACTATAAAACTCCCCCCTATGCACAAGAATATAACTACTATAATACTGCCCCGGTGTACACGATTATAACTACTATAATACTCCCCCCTATGCACAAGAATATAACTACTATAATACTGCCCCTGTGTACAAGATTATAACTACTATAATACTGTCCCTATGTACAAGAATATAACTATTATAATACTGCCCCCTATGTACAAGAATATAACTACTATAATACTGCTTCCTATGTACAAGAATATAATTACTATAATACTACCCCTATGTACAAGAATATAACTACTATAACACTGTCCCCTATGTACAAGAATATAACTACTATAATACTGCCCGTATGTACAAGAATATAACTACTATATTACTGCTCCCTATGTACGAGAATATAACTACTATAATACTCCTCCTATGTACAAGAATATAACTACTATAATACTGCCCCTATGTACAAGAATATAACTACTATAATACTGCACCCTATGTATAAGAATATAACTATTATAATACTGCCCCTATGTGCAAGACTATAGCTACTATAATACTGCACCCTATGTACAAGAATACAACTACTATAATACTGCACCCTATGTACAAGAATATAACTACTATAATACTGCCCCTATGTACAAGAATATAACTACTATAATACTGCTCCTATGTGCAAGAATATAACTACTATAATATTGCCTACTATGTACCAGAATATAACTACTATAATACTGCCCCCTATGTGCAAGAATATAACTACTATAATACTGCCCCTATGTACAAGAATATAACTACTATAATACTGCCCCCTATGTATAAGAATATAACTACTATAATACTGCCCCCAATGTACAAGAATGTAACTACTATAATACTGCCCCCAATGTACAAGAATGTAAATACAATAATACTGCCCCCTATGTACAAGAATATAACTACTATAATACTGCCCCTATGTACAAGAATATAACTACTATAATACTGCCCCCTATGTATAAGAATATAACTACTATAATACTGCCCCCAATGTACAAGAATGTAACTACTATAATACTGCCCCCTATGTACCAGAATTAAACTACTATAATACTGCCCCCTATGTACAATAATATAACTACTATAATACTGCCCCTATATACAAGAATATAACTACTATAATACTGCCCCTGTGTACAAGATTATAACTACTATAATACTGTCTCTATGTACAAGAATATAACTACTATAATACTGCTGTTATGTACAAGGATATAGCTACTATAATACTGCCCCTATGTACAAGAATATAACTACTATAATACTGTCCCTATGTACAAGATTATAACTACTATAATACTGCACCCTATGTACAAGAATATAACTACTATAATACTGCACCCTATGTACAAGATTATAACTACTATAATACTGCTCCTATGTACAAGAATATAGCTACTATAATACTGCCCCTATGTACAAGAGTATAACTACTATAATACTGTCCCTATGTACAAGAATATAACTACTATAATACTGCACCCTATGTACAAGATTATAACTACTATAATACTGCTCCTATGTACAAGAATATAGCTACTATAATACTGCCCCTATGCACAAGAGTATAACTACTATAATACTGCACCCTATGTACAAGATTATAACTACTATAATACTGCTCCTATGTACAAGGATATAGCTACTATAATACTGCCCCTATGTAAAAGAGTATAACTACTATAATATTGTCCCTATGTACAAGATTATAACTACTATAATACTGCACCCTATGTACAAGAATATAACTACTATAATACTGCACCCTATGTACAAGATTTTAACTACTATAATACTGCCCCTATGTACAAGAATATAACTACTATAATACTGTCCCCGTGTACAAGATTATAACTACTATAATACTGTCCCTATGTACAAGAATATAACTACTATAATACTGCTCCTATGTACAAGAATATGGCTACTATAATACTGCCCCCTATGTACAAGATTATAACTACTATAATACTGCACCCTATGTACAAGAATATAACTACTATAATACTGCCTCTATGTGCAAGAATATAACTACTATAATACTGCTCCTATGTGCAAGAATATAACTACTATAATATTGCCTACTATGTACCAGAATATAACTACAATAATACTGCCCCTATGTACAAGAATATAACTACTATAATACTGCCCCCTATGTATAAGAATATAACTACTATAATACTGCCCCCAATGTACAAGAATGTAACTACTATAATACTGCACCCTATGTACAAGATTATAACTACTATAATACTGCTCCTATGTACAAGAATATAGCTACTATAATACTGCCCCTATGTACAAGAGTATAACTACTATAATACTGTCCCTATGTACAAGAATATAACTACTATAATACTGCACCCTATGTACAAGATTATAACTACTATAATACTGCTCCTATGTACAAGAATATAGCTACTATAATACTGCCCCTATGCACAAGAGTATAACTACTATAATACTGCACCCTATGTACAAGATTATAACTACTATAATACTGCTCCTATGTACAAGGATATAGCTACTATAATACTGCCCCTATGTAAAAGAGTATAACTACTATAATATTGTCCCTATGTACAAGATTATAACTACTATAATACTGCACCCTATGTACAAGAATATAACTACTATAATACTGCACCCTATGTACAAGATTTTAACTACTATAATACTGCCCCTATGTACAAGAATATAACTACTATAATACTGTCCCCGTGTACAAGATTATAACTACTATAATACTGTCCCTATGTACAAGAATATAACTACTATAATACTGCTCCTATGTACAAGAATATGGCTACTATAATACTGCCCCCTATGTACAAGATTATAACTACTATAATACTGCACCCTATGTACAAGAATATAACTACTATAATACTGCCTCTATGTGCAAGAATATAACTACTATAATACTGCTCCTATGTGCAAGAATATAACTACTATAATATTGCCTACTATGTACCAGAATATAACTACAATAATACTGCCCCTATGTACAAGAATATAACTACTATAATACTGCCCCCTATGTATAAGAATATAACTACTATAATACTGCCCCCAATGTACAAGAATGTAACTACTATAATACTGCCCCCTATGTACAAGAATATAACTACTATAATACTGCCCCTATGTACAAGAATATAACTACTATAATACTGCCCCCTATGTATAAGAATATAACTACTATAATACTGCCCCCAATGTACAAGAATGTAACTACTATAATACTGCCCCCTATGTACCAGAATATAACTACTATAATACTGCCCCCTATGTACAATAATACAACTACTATAATACTGCCCCTATATACAAGAATATAACTACTATAATACTGCCCCTGTGTACAAGAATATAACTACTATAATACTGCTCCTATGTAGAAGGATATAGCTACTATAATACTGCCCCTATGTTCAAGAATATAACTACTATAATACTGTCCCTATGTACAAGATTATAACTACTATAATACTGCCCCTATGTACAAGAATATAACTACTATAATACTGCACCCTATGTACAAGTTTATAACTACTATAATACTGCTCCTATGTACAAGAACATAGCTACTATAATACTGCCCCTATGTACAAGAGTATAACTACTATAATACTGTCCCTATGTACAAGATTATAACTACTATAATACTGCCCTTATGTACAAGAATATAACTACTATAATACTGTCCCTATGTAAAAGATTATAACTACTATAATACTGCCCCTATGTACAAGAATATAACTACTATAATACCGCCCCTGTGTACAAGATTATAACTACTATAATACTGTCCCTATGAACAATATTATAACTACTATAATACTGCACCCTATGTACAAGAATATAGCTACTATAATACTGCACCCTATGTACAAGAATATAACTACTATAATACTGCCCCTATGTGCAAGAATATAACTACTATAATACTGCTCCTATGTGCAAGAGTATAACTACTATAATATTGCCTGCTATGTACCAGAATATAACTACTATAATACTGCCCCCTATGTACAAGAATGTTACTACTATAATACTGTCCCTATGTACAAGAATGTTACTACTATAATACTGTCCCTATGTCCAAGAATATAACTACTATAATACTGCCCTCTATGTACAAGAATATAACTACTATAATACTGCCCCCAATGTACAAGAATGTAACTACGATAATACTGCTCCCAATGTACAAGAATGTAACTACTATAATACTGCCCCCTATGTACAAGAATATAACTACTATAATACTGACCCCTATGTACAAGAATATAACTACTATAATACTGCCCCCTATGTACAAGAATATAACTACGATAATACTGCCCCCTATGTAGAAGAATATAACTACTATAATACTGCCCCCTATGTACAAGAATATAACTACTATAATACTGCCCCTATATACAAGAATATAACTAGTATAATACTGCCCCTGTGTACAAGATTATAACTACTATAATACTGTCCCTATGTACAAGAATATAACTACTATAATACTGCTCCTATGTACAAGAATATAGCTACTATAATACTGCCCCCTATGTACAAGATTATAACTACTATAATACTGCACCCTATGTACAAGAATATAACTACTATAATACTGCACCCTATGTATAAGAATATAACTATTATAATACTGCCCCTATGTGCAAGAATATAGCTACTATAATACTGCCCCCTATGTACAAGAATATAGCTACTATAATACTGCACCCTATGTACAAGGATATAACTACTATAATACTGCCCCTATGTGCAAGAATATAACTACTATAATACTGCTCCTATGTGCAAGAATATAACTACTATAATATTGCCTACTATGTACCAGAATATAACTACTATAATACTGCCTCTATGTACAAGAATATAACTACTATAATACTGCCCCCTATGTATAAGAATATAACTACTATAATACTGCCCCCAATGTACAAGAATGTAACTACTATAATACTGCCCCCTATGTACAAGAATATAACTACTATAATACTGCCCCTATGTACAAGAATATAACTACTATAATACTGCCCCCTATGTATAAGAATATAACTACTATAATACTGCCCCCAATGTACAAGAATGTAACTACTATAATACTGCCCCCTATGTACCAGAATATAACTACTATAATACTGCCCCCTATGTACAATAATACAACTACTATAATACTGCCCCTATATACAAGAATATAACTACTATAATACTGCCCCTGTGTACAAGATTATAACTACTATAATACTGTCCCTATGTACAAGAATATAACTACTATAATACTGCTCCTATGTACAAGGATATAGCTACTATAATACTGCCCCTATGTTCAAGAATATAACTACTATAATACTGTCCCCGTGTACAAGATTATAACTACTATAATACTGTCCCTATGTACAAGAATATAACTACTATAATACTGCTGCTATGTACAAGAATATAGCTACTATAATACTGCCCCCTATGTACAAGATTATAACTACTATAATACTGCTCCCTATGTACAAGAATATAACTACTATAATACTGCACCCTATGTATAAGAATATAACTATTATAATACTGCCCCTATGTGCAAGAATATAGCTACTATAATACTGCCCCCTATGTACAAGAATATAACTACTATAATACTGCACCCTATGTACAAGAATATAACTACTATAATACTGCCTCTATGTGCAAGAATATAACTACTATAATACTGCTCCTATGTGCAAGAATATAACTACTATAATATTGCCTACTATGTACCAGAATATAACTACTATAATACTGCCCCGATGTACAAGAATATAACTACTATAATACTGCCCCCTATGTATAAGAATATAACTACTATAATACTGCCCCCAATGTACAAGAATGTAACTACTATAATACTGCCCCCAATGTACAAGAATGTAACTACTATAATACTGCCCCCTATGTACAAGAATATAACTACTATAATACTGCCCCTATGTACAAGAATATAACTACTATAATACTGCCCCTATGTATAAGAATATAACTACTATAATACTGCCCCCAATGTACAAGAATGTAACTACTATAATACTGCCCCCTATGTACCAGAATATAACTACTATAATACTGCCCCCTATGTACAATAATACAACTACTATAATACTGCCCCTATATACAAGAATATAACTACTATAATACTGCCCCTGTGTACAAGAATATAACTACTATAATACTGCCCCTATGTACAAGAATATAACTACTATAATACTGCCCCCTATGTATAAGAATATAACTACTATAATACTGCCCCCAATGTACAAGAATGTAACTACTATAATACTGCCCCCAATGTACAAGAATGTAACTACTATAATACTGCCCCCTATGTACGAGAATATAACTAGTATAATACTGCCCCTATGTACAAGAATATAACTACTATAATACTGCCCCCTATGTATAAGAATATAACTACTATAATACTGCCCCAATGTACAAGAATGTAACTACTATAATACTGCCCCCTATGTACCAGAATATAACTACTATAATACTGCCCCCTATGTACAATAATACAACTACTATAATACTGCCCCTATATACAAGAATATAACTACTATAATACTGCCCCTGTGTACAAGAATATAACTACTATAATACTGCTCCTATGTAGAAGGATATAGCTACTATAATACTGCCCCTATGTTCAAGAATATAACTACTATAATACTGTCCCTATGTACAAGATTATAACTACTATAATACTGCACCCTATGTACAAGAATATAACTACTATAATACTGCACCCTATGTACAAGATTATAACTACTATAATACTGCTCCTATGTACAAGAATATAGCTACTATAATACTGCCCCTATGTAAAAGAGTATAACTACTATAATACTGTCCCTATGTACAAGATTATAGCTACTATAATACTGCACCCTATGTACAAAAATATAACTACTATAATACTGCACCCTATGTACAAGATTATAACTACTATAATACTGCTCCTATTTTCAAAAATATAGCTACTATAATACTGCCCCTATGTACAAGAGTATAACTACTATAATACTGTCCCTATGTACAAGATTATAACTACTATAATACTGCCCCTATGTTCAAGAATATAACTACTATAATACTGTCCCTATGTACAAGATTATAACTACTATAATACTGCCCCTATGTACAAGAATATAACTACTATAATACCTCCCCTGTGTACAAGATTATAACTACTATAATACTGTCCCTATGTACAAGATTATAACTACTATAATACTACACCCTATGTATAAGAATATAGCTATTATAATACTGCACCCCATGTACAAGAATATAACTACTATAATACTGCCCCTATGTGCAAGAATATAACTACTATAATACTGCCCCCTATGTACAAGAATATAACTACTATAATACTGCACCCTATGTACAAGAATATAACTACTGTAATACTGCCCCTATGTGCAAGAATATAACTACTATAATACTGCTCCTATGTGCAAGAATATAACTACTATAATATTGCCTACTATGTACCAGAATATAACTACTATAATACTGCCCCCTATGTACAAGAATATAACTATTATAATACTGCCCCTATGTACAAGAATATAACTACTATAATACTGCCCCCTATGTATAAGAATATAACTACTATAATACTGCCCCAATGTACAAGAATGTAACTACTTTAATACTGCCCCCAATGTACAAGAATGTAACTACTATAATACTGCCCCCTATGTACAAGAATATAACTACTATAATACTGCTATGTGCAAGAATATAACTACTATAATATTGCCTACTATGTACCAGAATATAACTACTATAATACTGCCCCCTATGTACAAGAATATAACTACTATAATACTGCCCCTATGTACAAGAATATAACTACTATAATACTGCCCCCTATGTATAAGAATATAACTACTATAATACTGCCCCAATGTACAAGAATGTAACTACTATAATACTGCCCCAATGTACAAGAATGTAACTACTATAATACTGCCCCCTATGTACAAGAATATAACTACTATAATACTGCGCCCTATGTACAAGAATATAACTACTATAATACTGCCACCTATGTACAAGAATATAACTACTATAATACTGCCCCCTATGTACAAGAATTTAACTACTATAATACTGCCCCTATATACAAGAATATAACTACTATAATACTGCCCCCTATGTACAAGAATATAACTACTATAATACTCCCCCCTATGCACAAGAATATAACTACTATAATACTGCCCCTGTGTACAAGATTATAACTACTATAATACTGTCCCTATGTACAAGAATATAACTACTATAATACTGCCCGTATGTACAAGAATATAGCTACTATAATACTGCCCCCTATGCACAAGAATATAACTACTATAATACTCCCCCCTATGCACAAGAATATAACTACTATAATACTGCCCCGGTGTACACGATTATAACTACTATAATACTCCCCCCTATGCACAAGAATATAACTACTATAATACTGCCCCTGTGTACAAGATTATAACTACTATAATACTGTCCCTATGTACAAGAATATAACTATTATAATACTGCCCCCTATGTACAAGAATATAACTACTATAATACTGCTTCCTATGTACAAGAATATAATTACTATAATACTACCCCTATGTACAAGAATATAACTACTATAACACTGTCCCCTATGTACAAGAATATAACTACTATAATACTGCCCGTATGTACAAGAATATAACTACTATATTACTGCTCCCTATGTACGAGAATATAACTACTATAATACTCCTCCTATGTACAAGAATATAACTACTATAATACTGCCCCTATGTACAAGAATATAACTACTATAATACTGCACCCTATGTATAAGAATATAACTATTATAATACTGCCCCTATGTGCAAGAATATAGCTACTATAATACTGCACCCTATGTACAAGAATACAACTACTATAATACTGCACCCTATGTACAAGAATATAACTACTATAAAACTGCCCCTATGTACAAGAATATAACTACTATAATACTGCTCCTATGTGCAAGAATATAACTACTATAATATTGCCTACTATGTACCAGAATATAACTACTATAATACTGCCCCCTATGTGCAAGAATATAACTACTATAATACTGCCCCTATGTACAAGAATATAACTACTATAATACTGCCCCCTATGTATAAGAATATAACTACTATAATACTGCCCCCAATGTACAAGAATGTAACTACTATAATACTGCCCCCAATGTACAAGAATGTAAATACTATAATACTGCCCCCTATGTACAAGAATATAACTACTATAATACTGCCCCTATGTACAAGAATATAACTACTATAATACTGCCCCCTATGTATAAGAATATAACTACTATAATACTGCCCCCAATGTACAAGAATGTAACTACTATAATACTGCCCCCTATGTACCAGAATTAAACTACTATAATACTGCCCCCTATGTACAATAATATAACTACTATAATACTGCCCCTATATACAAGAATATAACTACTATAATACTGCCCCTGTGTACAAGATTATAACTACTATAATACTGTCTCTATGTACAAGAATATAACTACTATAATACTGCTGTTATGTACAAGGATATAGCTACTATAATACTGCCCCTATGTACAAGAATATAACTACTATAATACTGTCCCTATGTACAAGATTATAACTACTATAATACTGCACCCTATGTACAAGAATATAACTACTATAATACTGCACCCTATGTACAAGATTATAACTACTATAATACTGCTCCTATGTACAAGAATATAGCTACTATAATACTGCCCCTATGTACAAGAGTATAACTACTATAATACTGTCCCTATGTACAAGAATATAACTACTATAATACTGCACCCTATGTACAAGATTATAACTACTATAATACTGCTCCTATGTACAAGAATATAGCTACTATAATACTGCCCCTATGCACAAGAGTATAACTACTATAATACTGCACCCTATGTACAAGATTATAACTACTATAATACTGCTCCTATGTACAAGGATATAGCTACTATAATACTGCCCCTATGTAAAAGAGTATAACTACTATAATACTGTCCCTATGTACAAGATTATAACTACTATAATACTGCACCCTATGTACAAGAATATAACTACTATAATACTGCACCCTATGTACAAGATTTTAACTACTATAATACTGCCCCTATGTACAAGAATATAACTACTATAATACTGTCCCCGTGTACAAGATTATAACTACTATAATACTGTCCCTATGTACAAGAATATAACTACTATAATACTGCTCGTATGTACAAGAATATGGCTACTATAATACTGCCCCCTATGTACAAGATTATAACTACTATAATACTGCACCCTATGTACAAGAATATAACTACTATAATACTGCCTCTATGTGCAAGAATATAACTACTATAATACTGCTCCTATGTGCAAGAATATAACTACTATAATATTGCCTACTATGTACCAGAATATAACTACAATAATACTGCCCCTATGTACAAGAATATAACTACTATAATACTGCCCCCTATGTATAAGAATATAACTACTATAATACTGCCCCCAATGTACAAGAATGTAACTACTATAATACTGCCCCCTATGTACAAGAATATAACTACTATAATACTGCCCCTATGTACAAGAATATAACTACTATAATACTGCCCCCTATGTATAAGAATATAACTACTATAATACTGCCCCCAATGTACAAGAATGTAACTACTATAATACTGCCCCCTATGTACCAGAATATAACTACTATAATACTGCCCCCTATGTACAATAATACAACTACTATAATACTGCCCCTATATACAAGAATATAACTACTATAATACTGCTCCTGTGTACAAGAATATAACTACTATAATACTGCTCCTATGTAGAAGGATATAGCTACTATAATACTGCCCCTATGTTCAAGAATATAACTACTATAATACTGTCCCTATTTACAAGATTATAACTACTATAATACTGCACCCTATGTACAAGAATATAACTACTATAATACTGCACCCTATGTACAAGATTATAACTACTATAATACTGCTCCTATGTACAAGAATATAGCTACTATAATACTGCCCCTATGTAAAAGAGTATAACTACTATAATACTGTCCCTATGTACAAGATTATAACTACTATAATACTGCACCCTATGTACAAAAATATAACTACTATAATACTGCACCCTATGTACAAGATTATAACTACTATAATACTGCTCCTATGTTCAAAAATATAGCTACTATAATACTGCCCCTATGTAAAAGAGTATAACTACTATAATACTGTCCCTATGTACAAGATTATAACTACTATAATACTGCCCCTATGTAAAAGAGTATAACTACTATAATACTGTCCCTATGTACAAGATTATAACTACTATAATACTGCACCCTATGTACAAGAATATAACTACTATAATACTGCACCCTATGTACAAGATTTTAACTACTATAATACTGCCCCTATGTACAAGAATATAACTACTATAATACTGTCCCCGTGTACAAGATTATAACTACTATAATACTGTCCCTATGTACAAGAATATAACTACTATAATACTGCTCCTATGTACAAGAATATGGCTACTATAATACTGCCCCCTATGTACAAGATTATAACTACTATAATACTGCACCCTATGTACAAGAATATAACTACTATAATACTGCCTCTATGTGCAAGAATATAACTACTATAATACTGCTCCTATGTGCAAGAATATAACTACTATAATATTGCCTACTATGTACCAGAATATAACTACAATAATACTGCCCCTATGTACAAGAATATAACTACTATAATACTGCCCCCTATGTATAAGAATATAACTACTATAATACTGCCCCCAATGTACAAGAATGTAACTACTATAATACTGCCCCCTATGTACAAGAATATAACTACTATAATACTGCCCCTATGTACAAGAATATAACTACTATAATACTGCCCCCTATGTATAAGAATATAACTACTATAATACTGCCCCCAATGTACAAGAATGTAACTACTATAATACTGCCCCCTATGTACCAGAATATAACTACTATAATACTGCCCCTATGTACAATAATACAACTACTATAATACTGCCCCTATATACAAGAATATAACTACTATAATACTGCCCCTGTGTACAAGAATATAACTACTATAATACTGCTCCTATGTAGAAGGATATAGCTACTATAATACTGCCCCTATGTTCAAGAATATAACTACTATAATACTGTCCCTATGTACAAGATTATAACTACTATAATACTGCACCCTATGTACAAGAATATAACTACTATAATACTGCACCCTATGTACAAGATTATAACTACTATAATCCTGCTCCTATGTACAAGAATATAGCTACTATAATACTGCCCCTATGTAAAAGAGTATAACTACTATAATACTGTCCCTATGTACAAGATTATAACTACTATAATACTGCACCCTATGTACAAAAATATAACTACTATAATACTGCACCCTATGTACAAGATTATAACTACTATAATACTGCTCCTATGTTCAAAAATATAGCTACTATAATACTGCCCCTATGTACAAGAGTATAACTACTATAATACTGTCCCTATGTACAAGATTATAACTACTATAATACTGCCCCTATGTACAAGAATATAACTACTATAATACTGTCCCTATGTACAAGATTATAACTACTATAATACTGCCCCTATGTACAAGAATATAACTACTATAATACCTCCCCTGTGTACAAGATTATAACTACTATAATACTGTCCCTATGTACAAGATTATAACTACTATAATACTGCACCCTATGTATAAGAATATAGCTATTATAATACTGCACCCCATGTACAAGAATATAACTACTATAATACTGCCCCTATGTGCAAGAATATAACTACTATAATACTGCCCCCTATGTACAAGAATATAACTACTATAATACTGCACCCTATGTACAAGAATATAACTACTATAATACTGCCCCTATGTGCAAGAATATAACTACTATAATACTGCTCCTATGTGCAAGAATATAACTACTATAATATTGCCTACTATGTACCAGAATATAACTACTATAATACTGCCCCCTATGTACAAGAATATAACTACTATAATACTGCCCCTATGTACAAGAATATAACTACTATAATACTGCCCCCTATGTATAAGAATATAACTACTATAATACTGCCCCAATGTACAAGAATGTAACTACTATAATACTGCCCCCAATGTACAAGAATGTAACTACTATAATACTGCCCCCTATGTACAAGAATATAACTACTATAATACTGCTATGTGCAAGAATATAACTACTATAATATTGCCTACTATGTACCAAAATATAGCTACTATAATACTGCTCCCTATGTACAAGAATATAACTACAATAATACTGCCCCTATGTACAAGAATATAACTACTATAATACTGCCCCCTATGTATAAGAATATAACTACTATAATACTGCCCCCAATGTACAAGAATGTAACTACTATAATACTGCCCCCTATGTACAAGAATATAACTACTATAATACTGCCCCTATGTACAAGAATATAACTACTATAATACTGCCCCCTATGTATAAGAATATAACTACTATAATACTGCCCCCAATGTACAAGAATGTAACTACTATAATACTGCCCCCTATGTACCAGAATATAACTACTATAATACTGCCCCCTATGTACAATAATACAACTACTATAATACTGCCCCTATATACAAGAATATAACTACTATAATACTGCCCCTGTGTACAAGAATATAACTACTATAATACTGCTCCTATGTAGAAGGATATAGCTACTATAATACTGCCCCTATGTTCAAGAATATAACTACTATAATACTGTCCCTATGTACAAGATTATAACTACTATAATACTGCCCCTATGTACAAGAATATAACTACTATAATACTGCACCCTATGTACAAGTTTATAACTACTATAATACTGCTCCTATGTACAAGAACATAGCTACTATAATACTGCCCCTATGTACAAGAGTATAACTACTATAATACTGTCCCTATGTACAAGATTATAACTACTATAATACTGCCCTTATGTACAAGAATATAACTACTATAATACTGTCCCTATGTAAAAGATTATAACTACTATAATACTGCCCCTATGTACAAGAATATAACTACTATAATACCGCCCCTGTGTACAAGATTATAACTACTATAATACTGTCCCTATGAACAATATTATAACTACTATAATACTGCACCCTATGTACAAGAATATAGCTACTATAATACTGCACCCTATGTACAAGAATATAACAACTATAATACTGCCCCTATGTGCAAGAATATAACTACTATAATACTGCTCCTATGTGCAAGAATATAACTACTATAATATTGCCTGCTATGTACCAGAATATAACTACTATAATACTGCCCCCTATGTACAAGAATGTTACTACTATAATACTGTCCCTATGTCCAAGAATATAACTACTATAATACTGCCCTCTATGTACAAGAATATAACTACTATAATACTGCCCCCAATGTACAAGAATGTAACTACGATAATACTGCTCCCAATGTACAAGAATGTAACTACTATAATACTGCCCCCTATGTACAAGAATATAACTACTATAATACTGACCCCTATGTACAAGAATATAACTACTATAATACTGCCCCCTATGTACAAGAATATAACTACGATAATACTGCCCCCTATGTAGAAGAATATAACTACTATAATACTGCCCCCTATGTACAAGAATATAACTACTATAATACTGCCCCTATATACAAGAATATAACTAGTATAATACTGCCCCTGTGTACAAGATTATAACTACTATAATACTGTCCCTATGTACAAGAATATAACTACTATAATACTGCTCCTATGTACAAGAATATAGCTACTATAATACTGCCCCCTATGTACAAGATTATAACTACTATAATACTGCACCCTATGTACAAGAATATAACTACTATAATACTGCACCCTATGTATAAGAATATAACTATTATAATACTGCCCCTATGTGCAAGAATATAGCTACTATAATACTGCCCCCTATGTACAAGAATATAGCTACTATAATACTGCACCCTATGTACAAGGATATAACTACTATAATACTGCCCCTATGTGCAAGAATATAACTACTATAATACTGCTCCTATGTGCAAGAATATAACTACTATAATATTGCCTACTATGTACCAGAATATAACTACTATAATACTGCCCCCTATGTACAATAATACAACTACTATAATACTGCCCCTATATACAAGAATATAACTACTATAATACTGCCCCTGTGTACAAGATTATAACTACTATAATACTGTCCCTATGTACAAGAATATAACTACTATAATACTGCTCCTATGTACAAGGATATAGCTATTATAATACTGCCCCTATATTCAAGAATATAACTACTATAATACTGTCCCCGTGTACAAGATTATAACTACTATAATACTGTCCCTATGTACAAGAATATAACTACTATAATACTGCTCCTATGTACAAGAATATAGCTACTATAATACTGCCCCCTATGTACAAGATTATAACTACTATAATACTGCTCCCTATGCACAAGAATATAACTACTATAATACTGCACCCTATGTATAAGAATATAACTATTATAATACTGCCCCTATGTGCAAGAATATAGCTACTATAATACTGCCCCCTATGTACAAGAATATAACTACTATAATACTGCACCCTATGTACAAGAATATAACTACTATAATACTGCCTCTATGTGCAAGAATATAACTACTATAATACTGCTCCTATGTGCAAGAATATAACTACTATAATATTGCCTACTATGTACCAGAATATAACTACTATAATACTGCCCCTATGTACAAGAATATAACTACTATAATACTGCCCCCTATGTATAAGAATATAACTACTATAATACTGCCCCAATGTACAAGACTGTAACTACTATAATACTGCCCCCAATGTACAAGAATGTAACTACTATAATACTGCCCCCTATGTACAAGAATATAACTACTATAATACTGCCCTTATGTACAAGAATATAACTACTATAATACTGCCCCTATGTATAAGAATATAACTACTATAATACTGCCCCCAATGTACAAGAATGTAACTACTATAATACTGCCCCCTATGTACCAGAATATAACTACTATAATACTGCCCCCTATGTACAATAATACAACTACTATAATACTGCCCCTATATACAAGAATATAACTACTATAATACTGCCCCTGTGTACAAGAATATAACTACTATAATACTGCCCCTATGTACAAGAATATAACTACTATAATACTGCCCGCTATTTATAAGAATATAACTACTATAATACTGCCCCCAATGTACAAGAATGTAACTACTATAATACTGCCCCCAATGTACAAGAATGTAACTACTATAATACTGCCCCCTATGTACGAGAATATAACTACTATAATACTGCCCCTATGTACAAGAATATAACTACTATAATACTGCCCCTATGTATAAGAATATAACTACTATAATACTGCCCCAATGTGCAAGAATGTAACTACTATAATACTGCCCCCTATGTACCAGAATATAACTACTATAATACTGCCCCCTATGTACAATAATACAACTACTATAATACTGCCCCCTATGTACAATAATACAACTACTATAATACTGCCCCTATATACAAGAATATAACTACTATAATACTGCCCCTGTGTACAAGAATATAACTACTATAATACTGCTCCTATGTAGAAGGATATAGCTACTATAATACTGCCCCTATGTTCAAGAATATAACTACTATAATACTGTCCCTATGTACAAGATTATAACTACTATAATACTGCACCCTATGTACAAGAATATAACTACTATAATACTGCACCCTATGTACAAGATTATAACTACTATAATACTGCTCCTATGTACAAGAATATAGCTACTATAATACTGCCCCTATGTAAAAGAGTATAACTACTATAATACTGTCCCTATGTACAAGATTATAGCTACTATAATACTGCACCCTATGTACAAAAATATAACTACTATAATACTGCACCCTATGTACAAGATTATAACTACTATAATACTGCTCCTATTTTCAAAAATATAGCTACTATAATACTGCCCCTATGTACAAGAGTATAACTACTATAATACTGTCCCTATGTACAAGATTATAACTACTATAATACTGCCCCTATGTTCAAGAATATAACTACTATAATACTGTCCCTATGTACAAGATTATAACTACTATAATACTGCCCCTATGTACAAGAATATAACTACTATAATACCTCCCCTGTGTACAAGATTATAACTACTATAATACTGTCCCTATGTACAAGATTATAACTACTATAATACTACACCCTATGTATAAGAATATAGCTATTATAATACTGCACCCCATGTACAAGAATATAACTACTATAATACTGCCCCTATGTGCAAGAATATAACTACTATAATACTGCCCCCTATGTACAAGAATATAACTACTATAATACTGCACCCTATGTACAAGAATATAACTACTATAATACTGCCCCTATGTGCAAGAATATAACTACTATAATACTGCTCCTATGTGCAAGAATATAACTACTATAATATTGCCTACTATGTACCAGAATATAACTACTATAATACTGCCCCCTATGTACAAGAATATAACTATTATAATACTGCCCCTATGTACAAGAATATAACTACTATAATACTGCCCCCTATGTATAAGAATATAACTACTATAATACTGCCCCAATGTACAAGAATGTAACTACTTTAATACTGCCCCCAATGTACAAGAATGTAACTACTATAATACTGCCCCCTATGTACAAGAATATAACTACTATAATACTGCTATGTGCAAGAATATAACTACTATAATATTGCCTACTATGTACCAGAATATAACTACTATAATACTGCCCCCTATGTACAAGAATATAACTACTATAATACTGCCCCTATGTACAAGAATATAACTACTATAATACTGCCCCCTATGTATAAGAATATAACTACTATAATACTGCCCCAATGTACAAGAATGTAACTACTATAATACTGCCCCCAATGTACAAGAATGTAACTACTATAATACTGCCCCCTATGTACAAGAATATAACTACTATAATACTGCGCCCTATGTACAAGAATATAACTACTATAATACTGCCACCTATGTACAAGAATATAACTACTATAATACTGCCCCCTATGTACAAGAATTTAACTACTATAATACTGCCCCTATATACAAGAATATAACTACTATAATACTGCCCCCTATGTACAAGAATATAACTACTATAATACTCCCCCCTATGCACAAGAATATAACTACTATAATACTGCCCCTGTGTACAAGATTATAACTACTATAATACTGTCCCTATGTACAAGAATATAACTACTATAATACTGCCCGTATGTACAAGAATATAGCTACTATAATACTGCCCCCTATGCACAAGAATATAACTACTATAATACTCCCCCCTATGCACAAGAATATAACTACTATAATACTGCCCCGGTGTACACGATTATAACTACTATAATACTCCCCCCTATGCACAAGAATATAACTACTATAATACTGCCCCTGTGTACAAGATTATAACTACTATAATACTGTCCCTATGTACAAGAATATAACTATTATAATACTGCCCCCTATGTACAAGAATATAACTACTATAATACTGCTTCCTATGTACAAGAATATAATTACTATAATACTACCCCTATGTACAAGAATATAACTACTATAACACTGTCCCCTATGTACAAGAATATAACTACTATAATACTGCCTGTATGTACAAGAATATAACTACTATATTACTGCTCCCTATGTACGAGAATATAACTACTATAATACTCCTCCTATGTACAAGAATATAACTACTATAATACTGCCCCTATGTACAAGAATATAACTACTATAATACTGCACCCTATGTATAAGAATATAACTATTATAATACTGCCCCTATGTGCAAGAATATAGCTACTATAATACTGCACCCTATGTACAAGAATACAACTACTATAATACTGCACCCTATGTACAAGAATATAACTACTATAATACTGCTCCTATGTGCAAGAATATAACTACTATAATATTGCCTACTATGTACCAGAATATAACTACTATAATACTGCCCCCTATGTGCAAGAATATAACTACTATAATACTGCCCCTATGTACAAGAATATAACTACTATAATACTGCCTCCTATGTATAAGAATATAACTACTATAATACTGCCCCCAATGTACAAGAATGTAACTACTATAATACTGCCCCCAATGTACAAGAATGTAAATACTATAATACTGCCCCCTATGTACAAGAATATAACTACTATAATACTGCCCCTATGTACAAGAATATAACTACTATAATACTGCCCCCTATGTTTAAGAATATAACTACTATAATACTGCCCCCAATGTACAAGAATGTAACTACTATAATACTGCCCCCTATGTACCAGAATTAAACTACTATAATACTGCCCCCTATGTACAATAATATAACTACTATAATACTGCCCCTATATACAAGAATATAACTACTATAATACTGCCCCTGTGTACAAGATTATAACTACTATAATACTGTCTCTATGTACAAGAATATAACTACTATAATACTGCTGTTATGTACAAGGATATAGCTACTATAATACTGCCCCTATGTACAAGAATATAACTACTATAATACTGTCCCTATGTACAAGATTATAACTACTATAATACTGCACCCTATGTACAAGAATATAACTACTATAATACTGCACCCTATGTACAAGATTATAACTACTATAATACTGCTCCTATGTACAAGAATATAGCTACTATAATACTGCCCCTATGTACAAGAGTATAACTACTATAATACTGTCCCTATGTACAAGAATATAACTACTATAATACTGCACCCTATGTACAAGATTATAACTACTATAATACTGCTCCTATGTACAAGAATATAGCTACTATAATACTGCCCCTATGCACAAGAGTATAACTACTATAATACTGCACCCTATGTACAAGATTATAACTACTATAATACTGCTCCTATGTACAAGGATATAGCTACTATAATACTGCCCCTATGTAAAAGAGTATAACTACTATAATACTGTCCCTATGTACAAGATTATAACTACTATAATACTGCACCCTATGTACAAGAATATAACTACTATAATACTGCACCCTATGTACAAGATTTTAACTACTATAATACTGCCCCTATGTACAAGAATATAACTACTATAATACTGTCCCCGTGTACAAGATTATAACTACTATAATACTGTCCCTATGTACAAGAATATAACTACTATAATACTGCTCCTATGTACAAGAATATGGCTACTATAATACTGCCCCCTATGTACAAGATTATAACTACTATAATACTGCACCCTATGTACAAGAATATAACTACTATAATACTGCCTCTATGTGCAAGAATATAACTACTATAATACTGCTCCTATGTGCAAGAATATAACTACTATAATATTGCCTACTATGTACCAGAATATAACTACAATAATACTGCCCCTATGTACAAGAATATAACTACTATAATACTGCCCCCTATGTATAAGAATATAACTACTATAATACTGCCCCAATGTGCAAGAATGTAACTACTATAATACTGCCCCCTATGTACCAGAATATAACTACTATAATACTGCCCCCTATGTACAATAATACAACTACTATAATACTGCCCCTATATACAAGAATATAACTACTATAATACTGCCCCTGTGTACAAGAATATAACTACTATAATACTGCTCCTATGTAGAAGGATATAGCTACTATAATACTGCCCCTATGTTCAAGAATATAACTACTATAATACTGTCCCTATGTACAAGATTATAACTACTATAATACTGCACCCTATGTACAAGAATATAACTACTATAATACTGCACCCTATGTACAAGATTATAACTACTATAATACTGCTCCTATGTACAAGAATATAGCTACTATAATACTGCCCCTATGTAAAAGAGTATAACTACTATAATACTGTCCCTATGTACAAGATTATAGCTACTATAATACTGCACCCTATGTACAAAAATATAACTACTATAATACTGCACCCTATGTACAAGATTATAACTACTATAATACTGCTCCTATTTTCAAAAATATAGCTACTATAATACTGCCCCTATGTACAAGAGTATAACTACTATAATACTGTCCCTATGTACAAGATTATAACTACTATAATACTGCCCCTATGTTCAAGAATATAACTACTATAATACTGTCCCTATGTACAAGATTATAACTACTATAATACTGCCCCTATGTACAAGAATATAACTACTATAATACCTCCCCTGTGTACAAGATTATAACTACTATAATACTGTCCCTATGTACAAGATTATAACTACTATAATACTACACCCTATGTATAAGAATATAGCTATTATAATACTGCACCCCATGTACAAGAATATAACTTCTATAATACTGCCCCTATGTGCAAGAATATAACTACTATAATACTGCCCCCTATGTACAAGAATATAACTACTATAATACTGCACCCTATGTACAAGAATATAACTACTATAATACTGCCCCTATGTGCAAGAATATAACTACTATAATACTGCTCCTATGTGCAAGAATATAACTACTATAATATTGCCTACTATGTACCAGAATATAACTACTATAATACTGCCCCCTATGTACAAGAATATAACTATTATAATACTGCCCCTATGTACAAGAATATAACTACTATAATACTGCCCCCTATGTATAAGAATATAACTACTATAATACTGCCCCAATGTACAAGAATGTAACTACTTTAATACTGCCCCCAATGTACAAGAATGTAACTACTATAATACTGCCCCCTATGTACAAGAATATAACTACTATAATACTGCTATGTGCAAGAATATAACTACTATAATATTGCCTACTATGTACCAGAATATAACTACTATAATACTGCCCCCTATGTACAAGAATATAACTACTATAATACTGCCCCTATGTACAAGAATATAACTACTATAATACTGCCCCCTATGTATAAGAATATAACTACTATAATACTGCCCCAATGTACAAGAATGTAACTACTATAATACTGCCCCCAATGTACAAGAATGTAACTACTATAATACTGCCCCCTATGTACAAGAATATAACTACTATAATACTGCGCCCTATGTACAAGAATATAACTACTATAATACTGCCACCTATGTACAAGAATATAACTACTATAATACTGCCCCCTATGTACAAGAATTTAACTACTATAATACTGCCCCTATATACAAGAATATAACTACTATAATACTGCCCCCTATGTACAAGAATATAACTACTATAATACTCCCCCCTATGCACAAGAATATAACTACTATAATACTGCCCCTGTGTACAAGATTATAACTACTATAATACTGTCCCTATGTACAAGAATATAACTACTATAATACTGCCCGTATGTACAAGAATATAGCTACTATAATACTGCCCCCTATGCACAAGAATATAACTACTATAATACTCCCCCCTATGCACAAGAATATAACTACTATAATACTGCCCCGGTGTACACGATTATAACTACTATAATACTCCCCCCTATGCACAAGAATATAACTACTATAATACTGCCCCTGTGTACAAGATTATAACTACTATAATACTGTCCCTATGTACAAGAATATAACTATTATAATACTGCCCCCTATGTACAAGAATATAACTACTATAATACTGCTTCCTATGTACAAGAATATAATTACTATAATACTACCCCTATGTACAAGAATATAACTACTATAACACTGTCCCCTATGTACAAGAATATAACTACTATAATACTGCCTGTATGTACAAGAATATAACTACTATATTACTGCTCCCTATGTACGAGAATATAACTACTATAATACTCCTCCTATGTACAAGAATATAACTACTATAATACTGCCCCTATGTACAAGAATATAACTACTATAATACTGCACCCTATGTATAAGAATATAACTATTATAATACTGCCCCTATGTGCAAGAATATAGCTACTATAATACTGCACCCTATGTACAAGAATACAACTACTATAATACTGCACCCTATGTACAAGAATATAACTACTATAATACTGCTCCTATGTGCAAGAATATAACTACTATAATATTGCCTACTATGTACCAGAATATAACTACTATAATACTGCCCCCTATGTGCAAGAATATAACTACTATAATACTGCCCCTATGTACAAGAATATAACTACTATAATACTGCCTCCTATGTATAAGAATATAACTACTATAATACTGCCCCCAATGTACAAGAATGTAACTACTATAATACTGCCCCCAATGTACAAGAATGTAAATACTATAATACTGCCCCCTATGTACAAGAATATAACTACTATAATACTGCCCCTATGTACAAGAATATAACTACTATAATACTGCCCCCTATGTTTAAGAATATAACTACTATAATACTGCCCCCAATGTACAAGAATGTAACTACTATAATACTGCCCCCTATGTACCAGAATTAAACTACTATAATACTGCCCCCTATGTACAATAATATAACTACTATAATACTGCCCCTATATACAAGAATATAACTACTATAATACTGCCCCTGTGTACAAGATTATAACTACTATAATACTGTCTCTATGTACAAGAATATAACTACTATAATACTGCTGTTATGTACAAGGATATAGCTACTATAATACTGCCCCTATGTACAAGAATATAACTACTATAATACTGTCCCTATGTACAAGATTATAACTACTATAATACTGCACCCTATGTACAAGAATATAACTACTATAATACTGCACCCTATGTACAAGATTATAACTACTATAATACTGCTCCTATGTACAAGAATATAGCTACTATAATACTGCCCCTATGTACAAGAGTATAACTACTATAATACTGTCCCTATGTACAAGAATATAACTACTATAATACTGCACCCTATGTACAAGATTATAACTACTATAATACTGCTCCTATGTACAAGAATATAGCTACTATAATACTGCCCCTATGCACAAGAGTATAACTACTATAATACTGCACCCTATGTACAAGATTATAACTACTATAATACTGCTCCTATGTACAAGGATATAGCTACTATAATACTGCCCCTATGTAAAAGAGTATAACTACTATAATACTGTCCCTATGTACAAGATTATAACTACTATAATACTGCACCCTATGTACAAGAATATAACTACTATAATACTGCACCCTATGTACAAGATTTTAACTACTATAATACTGCCCCTATGTACAAGAATATAACTACTATAATACTGTCCCCGTGTACAAGATTATAACTACTATAATACTGTCCCTATGTACAAGAATATAACTACTATAATACTGCTCCTATGTACAAGAATATGGCTACTATAATACTGCCCCCTATGTACAAGATTATAACTACTATAATACTGCACCCTATGTACAAGAATATAACTACTATAATACTGCCTCTATGTGCAAGAATATAACTACTATAATACTGCTCCTATGTGCAAGAATATAACTACTATAATATTGCCTACTATGTACCAGAATATAACTACAATAATACTGCCCCTATGTACAAGAATATAACTACTATAATACTGCCCCCTATGTATAAGAATATAACTACTATAATACTGCCCCCAATGTACAAGAATGTAACTACTATAATACTGCCCCCTATGTACAAGAATATAACTACTATAATACTGCCCCTATGTACAAGAATATAACTACTATAATACTGCCCCCTATGTATAAGAATATAACTACTATAATACTGCCCCCAATGTACAAGAATGTAACTACTATAATACTGCCCCCTATGTACCAGAATATAACTACTATAATACTGCCCCCTATGTACAATAATACAACTACTATAATACTGCCCCTATATACAAGAATATAACTACTATAATACTGCCCCTGTGTACAAGAATATAACTACTATAATACTGCTCCTATGTAGAAGGATATAGCTACTATAATACTGCCCCTATGTTCAAGAATATAACTACTATAATACTGTCCCTATGTACAAGATTATAACTACTATAATACTGCACCCTATGTACAAGAATATAACTACTATAATACTGCACCCTATGTACAAGATTATAACTACTATAATACTGCTCCTATGTACAAGAATATAGCTACTATAATACTGCCCCTATGTAAAAGAGTATAACTACTATAATACTGTCCCTATGTACAAGATTATAACTACTATAATACTGCACCCTATGTACAAAAATATAACTACTATAATACTGCACCCTATGTACAAGATTATAACTACTATAATACTGCTCCTATGTTCAAAAATATAGCTACTATAATACTGCCCCTATGTACAAGAGTATAACTACTATAATACTGTCCCTATGTACAAGATTATAACTACTATAATACTGCCCCTATGTAAAAGAGTATAACTACTATAATACTGTCCCTATGTACAAGATTATAACTACTATAATACTGCACCCTATGTACAAGAATATAACTACTATAATACTGCACCCTATGTACAAGATTTTAACTACTATAATACTGCCCCTATGTACAAGAATATAACTACTATAATACTGTCCCCGTGTACAAGATTATAACTACTATAATACTGTCCCTATGTACAAGAATATAACTACTATAATACTGCTCCTATGTACAAGAATATGGCTACTATAATACTGCCCCCTATGTACAAGATTATAACTACTATAATACTGCACCCTATGTACAAGAATATAACTACTATAATACTGCCTCTATGTGCAAGAATATAACTACTATAATACTGCTCCTATGTGCAAGAATATAACTACTATAATATTGCCTACTATGTACCAGAATATAACTACAATAATACTGCCCCTATGTACAAGAATATAACTACTATAATACTGCCCCCTATGTATAAGAATATAACTACTATAATACTGCCCCCAATGTACAAGAATGTAACTACTATAATACTGCCCCCTATGTACAAGAATATAACTACTATAATACTGCCCCTATGTACAAGAATATAACTACTATAATACTGCCCCCTATGTATAAGAATATAACTACTATAATACTGCCCCCAATGTACAAGAATGTAACTACTATAATACTGCCCCCTATGTACCAGAATATAACTACTATAATACTGCCCCTATGTACAATAATACAACTACTATAATACTGCCCCTATATACAAGAATATAACTACTATAATACTGCCCCTGTGTACAAGAATATAACTACTATAATACTGCTCCTATGTAGAAGGATATAGCTACTATAATACTGCCCCTATGTTCAAGAATATAACTACTATAATACTGTCCCTATGTACAAGATTATAACTACTATAATACTGCACCCTATGTACAAGAATATAACTACTATAATACTGCACCCTATGTACAAGATTATAACTACTATAATACTGCTCCTATGTACAAGAATATAGCTACTATAATACTGCCCCTATGTAAAAGAGTATAACTACTATAATACTGTCCCTATGTACAAGATTATAACTACTATAATACTGCACCCTATGTACAAAAATATAACTACTATAATACTGCACCCTATGTACAAGATTATAACTACTATAATACTGCTCCTATGTTCAAAAATATAGCTACTATAATACTGCCCCTATGTACAAGAGTATAACTACTATAATACTGTCCCTATGTACAAGATTATAACTACTATAATACTGCCCCTATGTACAAGAATATAACTACTATAATACTGTCCCTATGTACAAGATTATAACTACTATAATACTGCCCCTATGTACAAGAATATAACTACTATAATACCTCCCCTGTGTACAAGATTATAACTACTATAATACTGTCCCTATGTACAAGATTATAACTACTATAATACTGCACCCTATGTATAAGAATATAGCTATTATAATACTGCACCCCATGTACAAGAATATAACTACTATAATACTGCCCCTATGTGCAAGAATATAACTACTATAATACTGCCCCCTATGTACAAGAATATAACTACTATAATACTGCACCCTATGTACAAGAATATAACTACTATAATACTGCCCCTATATGCAAGAATATAACTACTATAATACTGCTCCTATGTGCAAGAATATAACTACTATAATATTGCCTACTATGTACCAGAATATAACTACTATAATACTGCCCCTATGTACAAGAATATAACTACTATAATACTGCCCCTATGTACAAGAATATAACTACTATAATACTGCCCCCTATGTATAAGAATATAACTACTATAATACTGCCCCAATGTACAAGAATGTAACTACTATAATACTGCCCCCAATGTACAAGAATGTAACTACTATAATACTGCCCCCTATGTACAAAAATATAACTACTATAATACTGCTATGTGCAAGAATATAACTACTATAATATTGCCTACTATGTACCAAAATATAGCTACTATAATACTGCTCCCTATGCACAAGAATATAACTACTATAATACTGCCCCTATGTACAAGAATATAACTACTATAATACTGCCCCCTATGTATAAGAATATAACTACTATAATACTGCCCCAATGTACAAGAATGTAACTACTATAATACTGCCCCCAATGTACAAGAATGTAACTACTATAATACTGCCCCCTATGTACAAGAATATAACTACTATAATACTGCGCCCTGTGTACAAGAATATAACTACTATAATACTGCCACCTATGTACAAGAATATAACTACTATAATACTGCCCCCTATGTACAAGAATTTAACTACTATAATACTGCCCCTATATACAAGAATATAACTACTATAATACTGCCCCCTATGTACAAGAATATAACTACTATAATACTCCCCCCTATGCACAAGAATATAACTACTATAATACTGCCCCTGTGTACAAGATTATAACTACTATAATACTGTCCCTATGTACAAGAATATAACTACTATAATACTGCCCGTATGTACAAAAATATAGCTACTATAATACTGCCCCCTATGCACAAGAATATAACTACTATAATACTGCCCCGGTGTACAAGATTATAACTACTATAATACTCCCCCCTATGCACAAGAATATAACTACTATAATACTGCCCCTGTGTACAAGATTATAACTACTATAATACTGTCCCTATGTACAAGAATATAACTACTATAATACTGCTTCCTATGTACAAGAATATAATTACTATAATACTACCCCTATGTACAAGAATATAACTACTATAACACTGTCCCCTATGTACAAGAATATAACTACTATAATACTGCCCGTATGTACAAGAATATAACTACTATAATACTGCTCCCTATGTACGAGAATATAACTACTATAATACTCCTCCTATGTACAAGAATATAACTACTATAATACTGCCCCTATGTACAAGAATATAACTACTATAATACTGCACCCTATGTATAAGAATATAACTATTATAATACTGCCCCTATGTGCAAGAATATAGCTACTATAATACTGCACCCTATGTACAAGAATATAACTAATATAATACTGCACCCTATGTACAAGAATATAACTACTATAATACTGCCCCTATGTACAAGAATATAACTACTATAATACTGCTCCTATGTGCAAGAATATAACTACTATAATATTGCCTACTATGTACCAGAATATAACTACTATAATACTGCCCCCTATGTACAAGAATATAACTACTATAATACTGCCCCTATGTACAAGAATATAACTACTATAATACTGCCCCCTATGTATAAGAATATAACTACTATAATACTGCCCCAATGTACAAGAATGTAACTACTATAATACTGCCCCCAATGTACAAGAATGTAACTACTATAATACTGCCCCCTATGTACAAGAATATAACTACTATAATACTGCTATGTGCAAGAATATAACTACTATAATATTGCCTACTATGTACCAGAATATAGCTACTATAATACTGCCCCCTATGTACAAGAATATAACTACTATAATACTACCCCTATGTACAAGAATATAACTACTATAATACTGCCCCCTATGTATAAGAATATAACTACTATAATACTGCCCCAATGTACAAGAATGTAACTACTATAATACTGCCCCCAATGTACAAGAATGTAACTACTATAATACTGCCCCCTATGTACAAGAATATAACTACTATAATACTGCGCCCTGTGTACAAGAATATAACTACTATAATGCTGCCACCTATGTACAAGAATATAACTACTATAATACTGCCCCCTATGTACAAGAATTTAACTACTATAATACTGCCCCTATATACAAGAATATAACTACTATAATACTGCCCCCTATGTACAAGAATATAACTACTATAATACTCCCCCCTATGCACAAGAATATAACTACTATAATACTGCCCCTGTGTACAAGATTATAACTACTATAATACTGTCCCTATGTACAAGAATATAACTACTATAATACTGCCCGTATGTATAAGAATATAGCTACTATAATACTGCCCCCTATGCAGAAGAATATAACTAGTATAATACTCCCCCCTATGCACAAGAATATAACTACTATAATACTGCCCCGGTGTACAAGATTATAACTACTATAATACTCCCCCCTATGCACAAGAATATAACTACTATAATACTGCCCCTGTGTACAAGATTATAACTACTATAATACTGTCCCTATGTACAAGAATATAACTACTATAATACTGCTTCCTATGTACAAGAATATAATTACTATAATACTACCCCTATGTACAAGAATATAACTACTATAACACTGTCCCCTATGTACAAGAATATAACTACTATAATACTGCCCCTATATACAAGAATATAACTACTATAATACTGCCCCTGTGTACAAGAATATAACTACTATAATACTGCCCCTATGTACAAGAATATAACTACTATTATACTGCCCCCTATGTATAAGAATATAACTACTATAATACTGCCCCCAATGTACAAGAATGTAACTACTATAATACTGCCCCCAATGTACAAGAATGTAACTACTATAATACTGCCCCCTATGTACAAGAATATAACTACTATAATACTGCCCCTATGTACAAGAATATAACTACTATAATACTGCCCCCTATGTATAAGAATATAACTACTATAATACTGCCCCAATGTACAAGTATGTAACTACTATAATACTGCCCCCTATGTACCAGAATATAACTACTATAATACTGCCCCCTATGTACAATAATACAACTACTATAATACTGCCCCTATATACAAGAATATAACTACTATAATACTGCCCCTGTGTACAAGAATATAACTACTATAATACTGCTCCTATGTAGAAGGATATAGCTACTATAATACTGCCCCTATGTTCAAGAATATAACTACTATAATACTGTCCCTATGTACAAGATTATAACTACTATAATACTGCACCCTATGTACAAGAATATAACTACTATAATACTGCACCCTATGTACAAGATTATAACTACTATAATACTGCTCCTATGTACAAGAATATAGCTACTATAATACTGCCCCATGTAAAAGAGTATAACTACTATAATACTGTCCCTATGTACAAGATTATAGCTACTATAATACTGCACCCTATGTGCAAAAATATAACTACTATAATACTGCACCCTATGTACAAGATTATAACTACTATAATACTGCTCCTATTTTCAAAAATATAGCTACTATAATACTGCCCCTATGTACAAGAGTATAACTACTATAATACTGTCCCTATGTACAAGATTATAACTACTATAATACTGCCCCTATGTACAAGAATATAACTACTATAATACTGTCCCTATGTACAAGATTATAACTACTATAATACTGCCCCTATGTACAAGAATATAACTACTATAATACCTCCCCTGTGTACAAGATTATAACTACTATAATACTGTCCCTATTTACAAGATTATAACTACTATAATACTACACCCTATGTATAAGAATATAGCTATTATAATACTGCACCCCATGTACAAGAATATAACTACTATAATACTGCCCCTATGTGCAAGAATATAACTACTATAATACTGCCCCCTATGTACAAGAATATAACTACTATAATACTGCACCATATGTACAAGAATATAACTACTATAATACTGCCCCTATGTGCAAGAATATAACTACTATAATACTGCTCCTATGTGCAAGAATATAACTACTATAATATTGCCTACTATGTACCAGAATATAACTACTATAATACTGCCCCCTATGTACAAGAATATAACTATTATAATACTGCCCCTATGTACAAGAATATAACTACTATAATACTGCCCCCTATGTATAAGAATATAACTACTATAATACTGCCCCAATGTACAAGAATGTAACTACTTTAATACTGCCCCCAATGTACAAGAATGTAACTACTATAATACTGCCCCCTATGTACAAGAATATAACTACTATAATACTGCTATGTGCAAGAATATAACTACTATAATATTGCCTACTATGTACCAGAATATAACTACTATAATACTGCCCCCTATGTACAAGAATATAACTACTATAATACTGCCCCTATGTACAAGAATATAACTACTATAATACTGCCCCCTATGTATAAGAATATAACTACTATAATACGGCCCCAATGTACAAGAATGTAACTACTATAATACTGCCCCCAATGTACAAGAATGTAACTACTATAATACTGCCCCCTATGTACAAGAATATAACTACTATAATACTGCGCCCTATGTACAAGAATATAACTACTATAATACTGCCACCTATGTACAAGAATATAACTACTATAATACTGCCCCCTATGTACAAGAATTTAACTACTTTAATACTGCCCCTATATACAAGAATATAACTACTATAATACTGCCCCCTATGTACAAGAATATAACTACTATAATACTCCCCCCTATGCACAAGAATATAACTACTATAATACTGCCCCTGTGTACAAGATTATAACTACTATAATACTGTCCCTATGTACAAGAATATAACTATTATAATACTGCCCCCTATGTACAAGAATATAACTACTATAATACTGCTTCCTATGTACAAGAATATAATTACTATAATACTACCCCTATGTACAAGAATATAACTACTATAACACTGTCCCCTATGTACAAGAATATAACTACTATAATACTGCCCGTATGTACAAGAATATAACTACTATATTACTGCTCCCTATGTACGAGAATATAACTACTATAATACTCCTCCTATGTACAAGAATATAACTACTATAATACTGCCCCTATGTACAAGAATATAACTACTATAATACTGCACCCTATGTATAAGAATATAACTATTATAATACTGCCCCTATGTGCAAGAATATAGCTACTATAATACTGCACCCTATGTACAAGAATACAACTACTATAATACTGCACCCTATGTACAAGAATATAACTACTATAATACTGCCCCTATGTACAAGAATATAACTACTATAATACTGCCCCTATGTACAAGAATATAACTACTATAATACTGCCCCCTATGTATAAGAATATAACTACTATAATACTGCCCCCAATGTACAAGAATGTAACTACTATAATACTGCCCCCAATGTACAAGAATGTAAATACTATAATACTGCCCCCTATGTACAAGAATATAACTACTATAATACTGCCCCTATGTACAAGAATATAACTACTATAATACTGCCCCCTATGTATAAGAATATAACTACTATAATACTGCCCCCAATGTACAAGAATGTAACTACTATAATACTGCCCCCTATGTACCAGAATTAAACTACTATAATACTGCCCCCTATGTACAATAATATAACTGCTATAATACTGCCCCTATATACAAGAATATAACTACTATAATACTGCCCCTGTGTACAAGATTATAACTACTATAATACTGTCTCTATGTACAAGAATATAACTACTATAATACTGCTGTTATGTACAAGGATATAGCTACTATAATACTGCCCCTATGTACAAGAATATAACTACTATAATACTGTCCCTATGTACAAGATTATAACTACTATAATACTGCACCCTATGTACAAGATTATAACTACTATAATACTGCTCCTATGTACAAGAATATAGCTACTATAATACTGCCCCTATGTACAAGAGTATAACTACTATAATACTGTCCCTATGTACAAGAATATAACTACTATAATACTGCACCCTATGTACAAGATTATAACTACTATAATACTGCTCCTATGTACAAGAATATAGCTACTATAATACTGCCCCTATGCACAAGAGTATAACTACTATAATACTGCACCCTATGTACAAGATTATAACTACTATAATACTGCTCCTATGTACAAGGATATAGCTACTATAATACTGCCCCTATGTAAAAGAGTATAACTACTTTAATACTGTCCCTATGTACAAGATTATAACTACTATAATACTGCACCCTATGTACAAGAATATAACCACTATAATACTGCACCCTATGTACAAGATTTTAACTACTATAATACTGCCCCTATGTACAAGAATATAACTACTATAATACTGTCCCCGTGTACAAGATTATAACTACTATAATACTGTCCCTATGTACAAGAATATAACTACTATAATACTGCTCCTATGTACAAGAATATGGCTACTATAATACTGCCCCCTATGTACAAGATTATAACTACTATAATACTGCACCCTATGTACAAGAATATAACTACTATAATACTGCCTCTATGTGCAAGAATATAACTACTATAATACTGCTCCTATGTGCAAGAATATAACTACTATAATATTGCCTACTATGTACCAGAATATAACTACAATAATACTGCCCCTATGTACAAGAATATAACTACTATAATACTGCCCCCTATGTATAAGAATATAACTACTATAATACTGCCCCCAATGTACAAGAATGTAACTACTATAATACTGCCCCCTATGTACAAGAATATAACTACTATAATACTGCCCCTATGTACAAGAATATAACTACTATAATACTGCCCCCTATGTATAAGAATATAACTACTATAATACTGCCCCCAATGTACAAGAATGTAACTACTATAATACTGCCCCCTATGTACCAGAATATAACTACTATAATACTGCCCCCTATGTACAATAATACAACTACTATAATACTGCCCCTATATACAAGAATATAACTACTATAATACTGCCCCTGTGTACAAGAATATAACTACTATAATACTGCTCCTATGTAGAAGGATATAGCTACTATAATACTGCCCCTATGTTCAAGAATATAACTACTATAATACTGTCCCTATGTACAAGATTATAACTACTATAATACTGCACCCTATGTACAAGAATATAACTACTATAATACTGCACCCTATGTACAAGATTATAACTACTATAATACTGCTCCTATGTACAAGAATATAGCTACTATAATACTGCCCTTATGTAAAAGAGTATAACTACTATAATACTGTCCCTATGTACAAGATTATAACTACTATAATACTGCACCCTATGTACAAAAATATAACTACTAAAATACTGCACCCTATGTACAAGATTATAACTACTATAATACTGCTCCTATGTTCAAAAATATAGCTACTATAATACTGCCCCTATGTACAAGAGTATAACTACTATAATACTGCCCCTATGTGCAAGAATATAACTACTATAATACTGCCCCCTATGTACAAGAATATAACTACTATAATACTGCACCCTATGTACAAGAATATAACTACTATAATACTGCCCCTATGTGCAAGAATATAACTACTATAATACTGCTCCTATGTGCAAGAATATAACTACTATAATATTGCCTACTATGTACCAGAATATAACTACTATAATACTGCCCCCTATGTACAAGAATATAACTACTATAATACTGCCCCTATGTACAAGAATATAACTACTATAATACTGCCCCCTATGTATAAGAATATAACTACTATAATACTGCCCCAATGTACAAGAATGTAACTACTATAATACTGCCCCCAATGTACAAGAATGTAACTACTATAATACTGCCCCCTATGTACAAGAATATAACTACTATAATACTGCTATGTGCAAGAATATAACTACTATAATATTGCCTACTATGTACCAAAATATAGCTACTATAATACTGCTCCCTATGTACAAGAATATAACTACTATAATACTGCCCCTATGTACAAGAATATAACTACTATAATACTGCCCCCTATGTATAAGAATATAACTACTATAATACTGCCCCAATGTACAAGAATGTAACTACTATAATACTGCCCCCAATGTACAAGAATGTAACTACTATAATACTGCCCCCTATGTACAAGAATATAACTACTATAATACTGCGCCCTGTGTACAAGAATATAACTACTATAATACTGCCACCTATGTACAAGAATATAACTACTATAATACTGCCCCCTATGTACAAGAATTTAACTACTATAATACTGCCCCTATATACAAGAATATAACTACTATAATACTGCCCCCTATGTACAAGAAAATAACTACTATAATACTCCCCCCTATGCACAAGAATATAACTACTATAATACTGCCCCTGTGTACAAGATTATAACTACTATAATACTGTCCCTATGTACAAGAATATAACTACTATAATACTGCCCGTATGTACAAGAATATAGCTACTATAATACTGCCCCCTATGCACAAGAATATAACTAGTATAATACTCCCCCCTATGCACAAGAATATAACTACTATAATACTGCCCCGGTGTACAAGATTATAACTACTATAATACTCCCCCCTATGCACAAGAATATAACTACTATAATACTGCCCCTGTGTACAAGATTATAACTACTATAATACTGTCCCTATGTAGAAGAATATAACTACTATAATACTGCTTCCTATGTACAAGAATATAATTACTATAATACTACCCCTATGTACAAGAATATAACTACTATAACACTGTCCCCTATGTACAAGAATATAACTACTATAATACTGCCCGTATGTACAAGAATATAACTACTATAATACTGCTCCCTATGTACGAGAATATAACTACTATAATACTCCTGCTATGTACAAGAATATAACTACTATAATACTGCCCCTATGTACAAGAATATAACTACTATAATACTGCACCCTATGTATAAGAATATAACTATTATAATACTGCCCCTATGTGCAAGAATATAGCTACTATAATACTGCACCCTATGTACAAGAATATAACTACTATAATACTGCACCCTATGTACAAGAATATAACTACTATAATACTGCCCCTATGTACAAGAATATAACTACTATAATACTGCTCCTATGTGCAAGAATATAACTACTATAATATTGCCTACTATGTACCAGAATATAACTACTATAATACTGCTTCCTATGTACAAGAATATAATTACTATAATACTACCCCTATGTACAAGAATATAACTACTATAACACTGTCCCCTATGTACAAGAATATAACTACTATAATACTGCCCGTATGTACAAGAATATAACTACTATAATACTGCTCCCTATGTACGAGAATATAACTACTATAATACTGCTCCCTATGTACGAGAATATAACTACTATAATACTCCTCCTATGTACAAGATTATAACTACTATAATACTGCTCCTATGTACAAGAATATAGCTACTATAATACTGCCCCTATGTAAAAGAGTATAACTACTATAATACTGTCCCTATGTACAAGATTATAACTACTATAATACTGCACCCTATGTACAAAAATATAACTACTATAATACTGCACCCTATGTACAAGATTATAACTACTATAATACTGCTCCTATGTTCAAAAATATAGCTACTATAATACTGCCCCTATGTACAAGAGTATAACTACTATAATACTGTCCCTATGTACAAGATTATAACTACTATAATACTGCCCCTATGTACAAGAATATAACTACTATAATACTGTCCCTATGTACAAGATTATAACTACTATAATACTGCCCCTATGTACAAGAATATAACTACTATAATACCTCCCCTGTGTACAAGATTATAACTACTATAATACTGTCCCTATGTACAAGATTATAACTACTATAATACTGCACCCTATGTATAAGAATATAGCTATTATAATACTGCACCCCATGTACAAGAATATAACTACTATAATATTGCCTACTATGTACCAGAATATAACTACTATAATACTGCCCCTATGTACAAGAATATAACTACTATAATACTGCCCCCTATGTATAAGAATATAACTACTATAATACTGCCCCCAATGTACAAGAATGTAACTACTATAATACTGCCCCCTATGTACAAGAATATAACTACTATAATACTGCCCCTATGTACAAGAATATAACTACTATAATACTGCCCCCTATGTATAAGAATATAACTACTATAATACTGCCCCCAATGTACAAGATTATAACTACTATAATACTGCCCCTATGTACAAGAATATAACTACTATAATACCTCCCCTGTGTACAAGATTATAACTACTATAATACTGTCCCTATGTACAAGATTATAACTACTATAATACTGCACCCTATGTATAAGAATATAGCTATTATAATACTGCACCCCATGTACAAGAATATAACTACTATAATACTGCCTACTATGTACCAGAATAAAGCTACTATAATACTGCCCCCTATGTACAAGAATATAACTACTATAATACTGCCCCTATGTACAAGAATATAACTACTATAATACTGCCCCCTATGTATAAGAATATAACTACTATAATACTGCCCCAATGTACAAGAATGTAACTACTATAATACTGCCCCCAATGTACAAGAATGTAACTACTATAATACTGCCCCCTATGTACAAGAATATAACTACTATAATACTGCGCCCTGTGTACAAGAATATAACTACTATAATGCTGCCACCTATGTACAAGAATATAACTACTATAATACTGCCCCCTATGTACAAGAATTTAACTACTATAATACTGCCCCTATATACAAGAATATAACTACTATAATACTGCCCCCTATGTACAAGAATATAACTACTATAATACTCCCCCCTATGCACAAGAATATAACTACTATAATACTGCCCCTGTGTACAAGATTATAACTACTATAATACTGTCCCTATGTACAAGAATATAACTACTATAATACTGCCCGTATGTATAAGAATATAGCTACTATAATACTGCCCCCTATGCACAAGAATATAACTAGTATAATACTCCCCCCTATGCACAAGAATATAACTACTATAATACTGCCCCGGTGTACAAGATTATAACTACTATAATACTCCCCCCTATGCACAAGAATATAACTACTATAATACTGCCCCTGTGTACAAGATTATAACTACTATAATACTGTCCCTATGTACAAGAATATAACTACTATAATACTGCCCCCAATGTACAAGAATGTAACTACTATAATACTGCCCCCTATGTACCAGAATATAACTACTATAATACTGCCCCCTATGTACAATAATACAACTATGTGCAAGAATATAGCTACTATAATACTGCACCCTATGTACAAGAATATAACTACTATAATACTGCACCCTATGTACAAGAATATAACTACTATAATACTGCCCCTATGTACAAGAATATAACTACTATAATACTGCTCCTATGTGCAAGAATATAACTACTATAATATTGCCTACTATGTACCAGAAAATAACTACTATAATACTGCTTCCTATGTACAAGAATATAATTACTATAATACTACCCCTATGTACAAGAATATAACTACTATAACACTGTCCCCTATGTACAAGAATATAACTACTATAATACTGCCCGTATGTACAAGAATATAACTACTATAATACTGCTCCCTATGTACGAGAATATAACTACTATAATACTCCTCCTATGTACAAGAATATAACTACTATAATACTGCCCCTATGTACCAGAATTGAACTACTATAATACTGCCCCCTATGTACAATAATATAACTACTATAATACTGCCCCTATATACAAGAATATAACTACTATAATACTGCCCCTGTGTACAAGATTATAACTACTATAATACTGTCCCTATGTACAAGAATATAACTACTATAATACTGCTGTTATGTACAAGGATATAGCTACTATAATACTGCCCCTATGTACAAGAATATAACTACTATAATACTGTTCCTATGTACAAGATTATAACTACTATAATACTGCACCCTATGTACAAGAATATAACTACTATAATACTGCACCCTATGTACAAGACTATAACTACTATAATACTGCTCCTTTGTACAAGAATATAGCTACTATAATACTGCCCCTATGTACAAGAGTATAACTACTATAATACTGTCCCTATGTACAAGAATATAACTACTATAATACTGCACCCTATGTACAAGATTATAACTACTATAATACTGCTCCTATGTACAAGAATATAGCTACTATAATACTGCCCCTATGTACAAGAGTATAACTACTATAATACTGCACCCTATGTACAAGATTATAACTACTATAATACTGCTCCTATGTACAAGGATATAGCTACTATAATACTGCCCCTATGTAAAAGAGTATAACTACTATAATACTGTCCCTATGTACTAGATTATAACTACTATAATACTGCACCCTATGTACAAGAATATAACTAATATAATACTGCACCCTATGTACAAGATTATAACTACTATAATACTGCTCCTATGTACAAGAATATAGCTACTATAATACTGCCCCTATGTACAAGAGTATAACTACTATAATACTGTCCCTATGTACAAGATTATAACTACTATAATACTGCACCCTAAGTACAAGAATATAACTAATATAATACTGCACCCTATGTACAAGATTATAACTACTATAATACTGCTCCTATGTACAAGAATATAGCTACTATAATACTGCCCCTATGTACAAGAGTATAACTACTATAATACTGTCCCTATGTACAAGATTAAAACTACTATAATACTGCCCCTATGTACAAGAATATAACTACTATAATACTGTCCCTATGTACAAGATTATAACTACTATAATACTGCCCCTATGTACAAGAATATAACTACTATAATACCGCCCCTGTGTACAAGATTATAACTACTATAATACTGTCCCTATGTACAAGATTATAACTACTATAATACTGCACCCTATGTACAAGAATATAGCTACTATAATACTGCACCCTATGTACAAGAATATAGCTACTATAATGCTGCACCCTATGTGCAAGAATATAACTACTATAATACTGCCCCTATGTGCAAGAATATAACTACTATAATACTGCCCCCTATGTACAAGAATATAACTACTATAATACTGCACCCTATGTACAAGAATATAACTACTATAATACTGCCCCTATGTGCAAGAATATAACTACTATAATACTGCTCCTATGTGCAAGAATATAACTACTATAATATTGCCTACTATGTACCAGAATATAACTACTATAATACTGCCCCCTATGTACAAGAATATAATTACTATAATACTGCCCATATATACAAGAATATAACTACTATAATACTGCCCCCTATGTACAAGAATATAACTACTATAATTCTCCCCCCTATGCACAAGAATATAACTACTATAATACTGCCCCTGTGTACAAGATTTTAACTACTATAATACTGTCCCTATGTACAAGAATATAACTACTATAATACTGCCCGTATGTACAAGAATATAGCTACTATAATACTGCCCCCTATGCACAAGAATATAACTACTATAATACTCCCCCCTATGCACAAGAATATAACTACTATAATACTGCCCCGGTGTACAAGATTATAACTACTATAATACTCCCCCCTATGCACAAGAATATAACTACTATAATACTGCCCCTGTGTACAAGATTATAACTACTATAATACTGTCCCTATGTACAAGAATATAACTACTATAATACTGCCCCCTATGTGCAAGATTATAACTACTATAATACTGCTCCTTTGTACAAGAATATAGCTACTATAATACTGTTCCTATGTACAAGAATATAGCTACTATAATACTGCCCCCTATGTACAAGATTATAACTACTATAATACTGCTCCCTATGTACAAGAATTTAACTACTAAAATACTGCCCCCTATGTACAAGAATATAACTACTATAATACTGCTTCCTATGTACAAGAATATAATTACTATAATACTACCCCTATGTACAAGAATATAACTACTATAACACTGTCCCCTATGTACGAGAATATAACCACTATAATACTGCCCGTATGTACAAGAATATAACTACTATAATTCTGCTCCCTATGTACGAGAATATAACTACTATAATACTCCTCCTATGTACAAGAATATAACTACTATAATTCTGCCCCTATGTACAAGAATATAACTACTATAATACTGCACCCTATGTATAAGAATATAACTATTATAATACTGCCCCTATGTGCAAGAATATAGCTACTATAATACTGCACCCTATGTACAAGAATATAACTACTATAATACTGCACCCTATGTACAAGAATATAACTAATATAATACTGCCCCTATGTACAAGAATATAACTACTATAATACTGCTCCTATGTGCAAGAATATAACTACTATAATATTGCCTACTATGTACCAGAATATAACTACTATAATACTGCCCCCTATGTGCAAGAATATAACTACTATAATACTGCCCCTATGTACAAGAATATAACTACTATAATACTGCCCCCTATGTATAAGAATATAACTACTATAATACTGCCCCCAATGTACAAGAATGTAACTACTATAATACTGCCCCCAATGTACAAGAATGTAACTACTATAATACTGCCCCCTATGTACAAGAATATAGCTACTATAATACTGCCCCTATGTACAAGAATATAACTACTATAATACTGCCCCCTATGTATAAGAATATAACTACTATAATACTGCCCCCAATGTACAAGAATGTAACTACTATAATACTGCCCCCTATGTACCAGAATTGAACTACTATAATACTGCCCCCTATGTACAATATTATAACTACTATAATACTGCCCCTATATACAAGAATATAACTACTATAATACTGCCCCTGTGTACAAGATTATAACTACTATAATACTGTCCCTATGTACAAGAATATAACTACTATAATACTGCTGTTATGTACAAGGATATAGCTACTATAATACTGCCCCTATGTACAAGAATATAACTACTATAATACTGTCCCTATGTACAAGATTATAACTACTATAATACTGCACCCTATGTACAAGAATATAACTACTATAATACTGCACCCTATGTACAAGATTATAACTACTATAATACTGCTCCTATGTACAAGAATATAGCTACTATAATACTGCCCCTATGTACAAGAGTATAACTACTATAATACTGTCCCTATGTACAAGAATATAACTACTATAATACTGCACTCTATGTACAAGATTATAACTACTATAATACTGCTCCTATGTACAAGAATATAGCTACTATAATACTGCCCCTATGTACAAGAGTATAACTACTATAATACTGCACCCTATGTACAAGATTATAACTACTATAATACTGCTCCTATGTACAAGGATATAGCTACTATAATACTGCCCCTATGTAAAAGAGTATAACTACTATAATACTGTCCCTTTGTACAAGATTATAACTACTATAATACTGCACCCTATGTACAAGAATATAACTACTATAATACTGCACCCTATGTACAAGATTATAACTACTATAATACTGCTCCTATGTACAAGAATATAGCTACTATAATACTGCTCCTATGTACAAGAGTATAACTACTATAATACTGTCCCTATGTACAAGATTATAACTACTATAATACTGCCCCTATGTACAAGAATATAACTACTATAATACTGTCCCTATGTACAAGATTATAACTACTATAATACTGCCCCTATGTACAAGAATATAACTACTATAATACCGCCCCTGTGTACAAGATTATAACTACTATAATACTGTCCCTATGTACAAGATTATAACTACTATAATACTGCTCCTATGTGCAAGAATATAACTACTATAATATTGTCTACTATGTACCAGAATATAACTACTATAATACTGCCCCCTATGTATAAGAATATAACTACTATAATACTGCCCCAATGTACAAGAATGTAACTACTATAATACTGCCCCCAATGTACAAGAATGTAACTACTATAATACTGCCCCCTATGTACAAGAATATAACTACTATAATACTGCGCCCTATGTACAAGAATATATCTACTATAATACTGCCACCTATGTACAAGAATATAACTACTATAATACTGCCCCCTATGTACAAGAATTTAACTACTATAATACTGCCCCTATATACAAGAATATAACTACTATAATACTGCCCCCTCTGTACAGGAATATAACTACTATAATACTCCCCCCCATGCACAAGAATATAACTACTATAATACTGCCCATGTGTACAAGATTATAACTACTATAATACTGTCCCTATGTACAAGAATATAACTACTATAATACTGCTCCTATGTACAAGAATATAACTACTATAATACTGCTACTATGTACAAGAATATAACTACTATAATACTGCCTGTATGTACAAGAATATAGCTACTATAATACTGCCCCCTATGCACAAGAATATAACTACTATAATACTCCCCCCTATGCACAAGAATATAACTACTATAATACTGTCCCTGTGTACAAGATTATAACTACTATAATACTGTCCCTATGTACAAGAATATAACTACTATAATACTGCCCCCTATGTACAAGATAACTACTATAATACTGCTCCTATGTACAAGAATATAGCTACTATAATACTGCTCCTATGTACAAGAATATAGCTACTATAATACTGCCCCCTATGTACAAGATTATAACTACTATAATACTGCTCCCTATGTACAAGAATATAACTACTATAATACTCCTTCCTATGTGCAAGAATATAATTACTATAATACTACCCGTATGTACAAGAATATAACTACTATAATACTGTCCCCTATGTACAAGAATATAACTACTATAATACTGCCCGTATGTACAAGAATATAACTACTATAATACTGCTCCTATGTACAAGAATATAACTACTATAATACTGCTCCCTATGTACGAGAATATAACTACTATAATACTGCCCCTATGTACAAGAATATAACTACTATAATACTGCTCCCTATGTACGAGAATATAACTACTATAATACTGCTCCTATGTACAAGAATATAACTACTATAATACTGCCCCTATGTACAAGAATATAACTACTATAATACTACCTCCTATGTACAAGAATATAACTACTATAATACTGCTCCTATATACAAGAATATAGCTACTATAATACTGCTCCCTATGTACAAGAATATAACTACTATAATACTGCTCCTATATACAAGAATATAACTACTATAATACTGCTCCTATGTACAAGAATATAACTACTATAATACTGCTCCTATATACAAGAATATATACAAGAATATAACTACTATAATACTGCTCCTATATACAAGAATATAACTACTATAATACTGCTCCTATGTATAAGAATATAACTACTATAATACTGCCCCTATGTACAAGAATATAACTACTATAATACTGCCCCATGCACAAGAATATAACTACTATAATACTGCCCCATGCACAAGAATATAACTACTATAATACTGCCCCCTATGTACAAGAATATAACTACTATAATACTGCCCCTATGTACAAGAATATAACTACTATAATACTGCTCCTATGTACAAGAATATAACTACTATAATACTGATCCATTTGGATTTGATATATTCATCTCTTTTCTCTCGGATTGTACGTTTTTATTTACGCAGACGGTAACATTGGGTTTCATTTGTTAAAAAATAATCCTAAAATAAAAAATATTCAAATTAAGAAATATTTCTTGCGTTTTCCGTAAATTCCCCATAGGATTATGACATATCATCATTAGTTATAAATCTTCATGCTTTTTCTCTCGTCTGATGATTTGATACAGTTTTCTTTAAAATATCCGAGGGAAGAGGCCGAACTCACACACAGAGACAGAGAATTTTCTATGTCTAAGCAGATTCAGTTTTGCGCTGCCGAGGCCTCACAGTCATGTGTAACCCATTTTCGGCATTTTTTTACCCCTGCTGAGTGTATGGACTTCTAACGAGACCCTGATGGGAACTTGGGTTTAAGACATTATTCTCAGCAGGTTATTTGATCTTTATTTGCAGAATGCATTCAGCTGTGTCCCTATCTCTAAACAATATGAAGAATCTAATGCGCGGCACGCTCCATCAGCTCCCAAGCTCATCTTGATTTGCGGAGACAATTACAAGAGCCTTCCTTCAGCAGCCGCCGTGTTCCTCTCAACCTCTGCAAGTGCACAGATTTCATACTTGGTACCAGTCTAACCCTCTGCCTGCTGGAAACGGCTCCGTGTCAAGAAATGGGGGCGACTGCAACATGTGCAGGTCCAGATAATGAAATGACAGCAGGGTGCAACGTGATCGTTCTGGGCACCGATGAAAATCTGCAACAAAGCCGCCCATCTAACCTTTACTATTTGTGATACTAGTGTCTTCTTATTTAGCAGAGGCACCAGGGACCGGGTACAACAATTACCTCCGCACAGGAGGGGTTTTAGGGATAAGATGGAGGTGGCATGTAATGAAAAGGCATTGAAAGGGTTTAAGCCATGGCTGAACATAAGGGATTCAATACGGATGCTAGTTGTCCGCAGCCTGGATTATTTCTGAATTCATTGCACAAACTGTATGCAGCGTGCCCCCCCTAGTGGTGTCTACAGACAGAATCTTATCATGTATCTCTGTATACCGGGAGCTCCCCCTAGTGGTGACTGCAGACAGAATCTTATCATGTATCTCTGTATACAGGGAGCTCCCCCTAGTGGTGACTGCAGACAGAATCTTATCGTGTATCTCTGTATACAGGGAGCTCCCCCTAGTGGTGGCTGCAGACAGAATCTTATCATGTATCTCTATATACAAGGAGCTCCCCCTAGTGGTGGCTGCAGCCAGAATCTTATCATGTATCTTTGTATACAGGGAGCTCCCCCTAGTGGTGGCTGCAGACAGGATCTTATCATGTATTTCTGTATACAGGGAGCTTCCCCTAGTGGTGGCTGCAGACAGGATCTTATCATGTATCTCTGTATACAGGGAGCTCCCCCTAGTGGTGGCTGCAGACAGGATCTTATCATGTATCTCAGTATACAGGGAGCTCCCCCTAGTGGTGGCTGCAGACAGGATCTTATCATGTATCTCAGTATACAGGGAGCTCCCTCTAGTGGTGGCTGCAGACAGAGTCTTATCATGTATCTGTGCATACAGGGAGCTCCCCCTAGTGGTGTATACAGACAGAACCTTATCATGTATCTCTGTATACTGGGAGCTCCCCTTAGTGGTGTCTACAGACAGAACCTTATCATGTATCTCTGTATACAGGGAGCTCCCCCTAGTGTTGGCCGCAGACAGAATCTTATCATGTATCTCAGTATACAGGGAGCTCCCTCTAGTGGTGACTGCCGACAGGATCTTATCATGTATCTTTGTATACAGGGAGCTCCCTCTAGTGGAGGCTGCAGATAGGATCTTATCATGTATCTCTGTATACAGGGAGCTCCTCCTAGTGGTGGCTGCAGCCAGGATCTTATCATGTACCTATGTATACAGGGAGCTCCCCCTAGTGATGGCTGCAGACAGGATCTTATCATGTATCTCTGTATACAGGGAGCTCCCCCTAGTGGTGGCTGGAGGCAGAACCTTATCATGTATCTCTGTATACAGGGAGCTCCCTCTACTGGTGGCTGCACATAGAATCGTATCATCTCTCTCTGTTTGCCGGGAGCTCCCCATAGTGGTGGCTGCAGGAAGATTAAATCTTTTAATATCAGTGTTTTGCTATATAAGGAATTTCACAATTCATAGGCTATAAAGATTTATTACATAACTGCACAGAATTTTGTAATGATTTAGTAAAACTAAGTGATATCCATGGATCCTTTGTGCTTCTATTATATTGATAATATTTCACTATAGATCCCCATGATGGGCTAAATTCAGAAACCCTAAAATTTTGATTCCCTGTACACGGCCATACCTCACATCTCTAGGGATCGAAGGGTTATTTCCCAGAATCCTTGTGACAGTGTCGGTATGACAGCCCCGAGAAAACGATTTCTTCCCGGCATGGGAAAGGATGGTAAAATACTTTGACAATGCATGAAAGGAAAAGGCAAAGTTAATGAACTGTTGGAACCCGTGAGTAAAAGTGAATCCGTTTACTTATGCATGAAAGTTACTGATTAGCTTGGACTTTGGATCAGGGCTATAATGAGGGCTCAGCTGGTGGTACCTAGAAGAAGAATCCTGCCCGCCGCACGATTACGGAGCCGCCGATTCTGCAGTGACAGGCTCATCAGGCATGCAATGCTATGCTGACAACGGGACCCCTGTGGTCTTTTTATACAGCCTAAAGAGAACTGTTTTAAGTTGGAGATGCCCCAGCGAGCGGTGCAGGAGTTATCGCTCCTCTTAGAATCCCACAGTTCGGATGTAATCTAATTCCCCAAGATTCCTATTTAGTCATTTATCCCGTCCTTCCTAAGGCTTTATGAAATTGAAATTTTCTATTTTATTCTTTGAACTGGGGGGGATACAATGACGTTTATATCCATATATATTACTGATATCACTGGTTTTCAACACTAGGGGGCGATATGTCACTGGGCCACTATGATAACTCCATGTTGTAGACATCTCTCATTCCCCAATGATCATCATGCATGACCCCTTTAAAGTTGTGTAAAAAACCGGTCACACGGACTGGTCATCCAGATTAAATGCTATTAAAAAATTCTCCTTTGTATTAAAGTGATTATTCAGAGGCTGATAGTCATCTACCACACTAGAGGGCAGTATGCCACTTTAGGCTTGTAAATCTGCCCCGATTCTCAATAACAAAGACGATATTGCAAAGGTTAAAGGGGAATTTTCATTGGAGGTTTTTTATTTAAACAGAGTACCTCCTCCAATTGGTGCTGCTCCGCTGATTCTGGAACAGTTTTTCTTTTTCTTCTGTGCCCCTCCTTTCCAAAGATATGTCCCCCAGTAATAATGCTGCAAAATTATCCCTTCAACCAAAGGGGTGCATACCACAGAGCTTCCCTGTGGGCGGGGCTGTGTTTCCATTGGCCAGTGTCAGAGAAGAAAAGGCCAACGCCCACAGAGAAACTCAGTTTGTTGAAGGGATAATTTGCATCATTATTACTGAGGGGCATAACTTTGGAAAGGAGGGGCACAGAAGAAAAAGAAAAACTGTTCTAGAATCAGTGGATCAGCACCACTTGGAGAAGGTACTCTGTTTAAATAAAATAAATCCAGTGAAAGTTCCCCTTTAAGAGAAGGTTTCAACATAGCCACTCCAGTCCATCCAAAAAAACAACTGTGACACAGTCATGCTGCACCAAAAAACAACCAAAAAACATTTTTCACCAATCACTATGTGGGTCCCTGCTCTTAAAGGGGTAGTTTCATGATGAACACTTGATTGCCATAGGTTGAACTTTAGAAACACTCTGTGGTCAGCACTCCGATAAAGATTAGACAGGAATACAAAAATGGCCCAAACCTTAGATCTCTCAGCACTGCTGCTGCTTGGCAGATGAGCACAAGTACATTTTCCGGTATATTTTTTCCCTGTCATCTGACTATGATAAATGAGGAGGGGGCTGTCATATGTAGACTGATGTGAGCGCAGACATGAATACCCTTATTTAGAGCATCCACCGATTACAGCAAATTACTACAAGTTCTGTCATCACCAGAAAGACACATAAGCTGCCACAAAGCACATATTCAGGAGACGAGGCTGGGGATGCGCTCGCTGGTGGCCCCCGTGGCGGTATTGTGCTCACGGTTGGTTTATTTTCAGTCTGCAGTCAGGAATTGATGATCCCCTCCCTCCCATCAGATCCCTGCAGAGCTGCACTCTGTACTCGGGAAGAAGCCTCTAGTTACCAGGGAGGCCGGACCCCGAACCCGCAGAAAGCTGCAAAACGAGACCAAGATGTAGACCAAAGGGGTCTGGAGGCATCGAGACCCCAAACCAGAGGGCGAGAAACACAAAGATTTATTTCTTCACTCAATTCACTTCGGAATTTTCACAAAATCTGGTATTTCTGTGTTGATTTTGACTCTTTGTAAAATTAGATCTCAAAAAATTAACCCACAACTCTAGTAGATAATTTTTCCCCCATGGTCTCTTCTTTACGTAATCTGTGTATATATATATATATATACTGTGTATATATATATATATATATAATATATTTGTATAAATATTTCTTAACGTACAGATTTATTAATGCATAGGGGTAAATACATATAAACAAAGGGGCCCCTGAATACCAGCACTCAGTTTTCCTTCAGTAGCCTGTACAGGATGAAGCTTTTTTGAGCCTCATTCATCAGATCTGATTGACAGTAAAACTTTCTGCAGCCACCACTAGGGAGAGCTCCCTGTATACAGAGATACATGATTAGATTCTGTCTGCAGCCACCACTAGGGGGAGCTCCCTGTATACAGAGATACATGATTAGATTCTGTCTGCAGCCACCACTAGGGGGAGCTCCCTGTATACAGAGATACATGATTAGATTCTGTCTGCAGCCACCACTAGGGGGAGCGCCCTGTATACAGAGATACATGATTAGATTCTGTCTGCAGCCACCACTAGGGGGAGCTCCCTGTATACAGAGATACATGATAAAATCCTGTCTGCAGCCACTACTAGGGGGAGCTCCATGCATACAGAGAGACATGATAAGATTCTGCCTGCAGCCACCACTAGGTGGAACTCCCTGTATACAGAGATACATGATAAGATTCTGTCTGCAGCCACCACTAGGGGGAGCTCCCTGTATACAGAGATGCATGATAAGATTCTGTCTGCAGCCACCACTAGGGGGAGCTCTCTGTATACAGAGATACATGATAAGATTCTGTCTGCAGCCACCACTAGAGGGAGCTCCCTGTATACAGAGATACATGATAAGATTCTGTCTTCAGACACCACTAGGGGAGCTCCCTGTATACAGAGATACATGATAAGATTTTGTCTGCAGCCACCACTAGGGGGAGCTCCCTGTATACAGAGATACATGATAAGATTCTGTCTGCAGTCACCACTAGGGGGAGCTCCCTGTATACAGAGATACAGGATAAGATTTTGTCTGCAGCCAGCACTAGGGGGAGCTCCCTGTATACAGAGATACATGATAAGATTCTGTCTGCAGCCACCACTAGGAGGAGCTCCCTGTATACAGAGATACATGATAAGAATCTCTCTGCAGCCACGACTAGGGGAAGCTCCCTGTATATTGTTTATAAAGTGAACCTTCTATTTGAGCACCCTCTAGTGGTGGTTGCAGGCGGACATAATTTTATGTTAATGCTTTACCTAGGGAGGAGGTTTGTAGTTCTCGATCAGGAAAACTAAGCTCCAGGCAATATGAAGATATATTAAGTTTTTATTCAGGATAGGACATTAAAGCAATTTAGACATTAAAATATGATATGGTGTAAAGGACGGACATTCACTTTAAGGATCTTATATATATTCCTTTCTTCTCTGGAAACTTTTAGTTCTTTCCCTCGGGATGGTGCCGTAGTTGCTCCTGTTCCTCACCCCCCGGTGGACCGGAGAACATCTCCTGCTTGTCATGAATTTGCATAAGTTGATTGCAGGTTTCTTAACTGGCAGAGATTCATCTTGCTCCATCACGAGGCGGCCGCATCCTTCTTGTTTTCGCTCACGTCACTTGAAGTGTTTGGCATTTGATGTTGGAGCTGGTAAATCAGCGGCGAGGTGCTGGCATTTACAGCGTGCGCCACGCTCTCACACAAACTTCCATTAAGAATTAAATCATCTCATTAGGAGAACAGAGAGCGCCCGGCTCGGAGACTGTGCAGCCGCCCCGCCACCATCCTCCAGGGACACGGCAGAGATAAAAATATGTAGGAAAATTTCACTTTGTGATCCTCCACGTAACTCCCAGCGCTACATGTTGGATATGACGTACAGCACAGAGGACCACCCAGGGCTGGTGTTTACTTCCCTCGCTGCCCCCATTTTTCCAAATCCGCTCCGAACGTATAGATACTCGCCAGCCAATAGCAAAGATTATGGCTGGACCCTCTTTTACCCGTTTTTTTTTAACCCGTTTTTTTTTTTTACCCCCTCTCAGAGCAGCATATTGTAGGGCCAGAGACCCTGATTCCAGTGATTTGTTACTTACTGGGCTGCTTGATGTCATTTTGATACAATCACTGCTTTCTCTGCTGCAGAACTCGGAATGCTGAGCTCTGTATAACCCCGCCCAGAGCACTGACTGGCAGCTGTGTACACTGTGCATAGGCAGAAACCTGCCAATTACTAGTAGGGGCAAAGCTCATTAATATGATTGACTAGCTGGGAGCAGGTCTCCTGCTAATATAACAGTGATTTTATTAAAACTAGAGCAAGCAGCCCAGTAAGTGACAGCGCTGGAATCATGGTCTCTGCCCCTACATTATGCCACTCTCAGATTAAGTGGCAAAAAGCTGGTGACAGATTCCCTTTAAAAAGAGAGGTCCAGCCATAATCATTGCTATTGGCTGGTGAGGATCTACAGGGGAGAAAATAAGTGTTTGATACACTGTCGATTTTGCAGGTTTTCCCACCTACAAAGAATGGAGAAATCTGTAATTTTTATCATAGGTCACTTCACCTGTGAGAGACAGAATCTAAAAATAAAATCCAGATAAACACATTGTATGATTTTTACATAATTAATTTGCATAATATTGAATGAAATAAGTATTTGATACAATAGAAAAACAGAACTTAATATTTGGTCCAGAAACCTTTGTTTGCAATCACAGAGGTCAGACGTTTCCTGTAGTTCTTGACCAGGTCTGCACACACTGCAGCAGGGATTTTGGCCCCCTCCTCCATACAGATCTCCTCCAGATCTTTCAGGTTTCGGGGCTGTCGCTGGGCAACATTGAGTTTCAGCTCCTTCCAAAGATCTTCTATTGGGTTCAGGTCTGGTGACTGGCTAGGCCACTCCAGGACCTTCAAATGCTTCTTACGGAGCCACTCCTCAGTTGCCCTGGCTGTGTTTTGGATCTTTGTCATGCTGGAAGACCCAGCTATGACCCATCTTTACTGCTATTACTGAGGGAAGGAGGTTGTTGGCCAAAATCTCAGGATACAGTGGGTACGGAAAGTATTCAGACTCCTTTACATTTTTCACTCTTTGTTTCATTGCTGCCATTTGGTAAATTCTAAAAAGTTCATTTTTTTCTCATTAAAGTCCACTCTGCACCCCATCTTGACTGAAAAAAACAGAAATGTAGAATTTTTTGCAAATTTATTTAAAAAGAAAAACTGAAATATCACATGGTCATAAGTATTCAGACCCTTTGCTCAGTATTGAGTAGAAGCCCCCTTTTGAGCTAGTACAGCCATGAGTCTTCTTGGGAATGATGCAACAAGTTTTTCACCCCTGGATTTGGGGATCCTCGGCCATTCTTCCTTGCAGATCCTCTCCAGTTCCATCAGGTTGGATGGTGAACGTTGGTGGACAGCCATTTTTAGGTCTCTCCAGAGATGCTCAATTGGGTTTAGGTCAGGGCTCTGGCTGGGCCAGTCAAAAATTGTCACAGAGTTATTCCAAAGCCACTCCTTTGTTATTTTAGCTGTGTGCTTAGGGTCATTGTCTTGTTGGAAGGTGAACCTTCGGCCAAGTCTGAGGTCCAGAGCACTCTGGAAGAGGTTTTCATCCAGGGTATCTCTGTGCTTGGCCGCATTCATGTTTCCTTCAATTGCAACCAGTCATCCTGTCCCTGCAGCTGAAAGACACCCCCATAGCATGATGATGCCACCACCATGTTTCACTGTTGGGATTGTATTGGGCTTGTGATGAGCAGTGCCTGGTTTTCTCCACACATACCACTTAGAATTATCACCAAAAAGTTCTATCTTCGTCTCATCAGACCAGAGAATCTTATTTCTCATAGTCTGTGAGTCCTTCATGTGTTTTTAAGCAAACTCTATGCGGGCTTTCATATGTCTTGCACTGAGGAGAGGCTTCCGTCGGGCCACTCTGCCATAAAGGCCCAACTTGTGGAGGACTGCAGTGATAGTTGACTTTGTGGAACTTTCTCCCATCTCCCTACTGCATCTCTGGAGCTCAGCCACAGTGATCTTGGGGTTCTTCTTTACCTCTCTCACTAAGGCTCTTCTCCCACAATTGCTCAGTTTGGCTGGACGGCCAGGTCTAGGAAGACTTCTGGTGGTCCCAAACGTCTTCCATTTAAGGATTATGGAGGCCACTGTGCTCTTAGGAACATTGAGTAATGCAGAAATTCTTTTGTAACCTTGGCCAAATCTGTTCATTGCCACAATTCTGTCTCTGAGCTCCTTGGGCAGTTCCTTTGAGCTCATGATTCTCATTTGGTCTGACATGCACTGTGAGCTGTGAGGTCTTATATAGACAGGTGTGCGCCTTTCCAAATCAAATCCTATCAGTTTAATTAAACACAGCTGGACTCCAATGAAGGAGTAGAACCATCTCAAGGAGGATCACAAGGAAATGGACAGCATGTGACTTAAGTATGAGTGTCTGAGCAAAGGGTCTGAATACTTATGACCATGTGATATTTCAGTTTTTATTTTTTAATAAATTTGCAAAAATGTCTACATTTCTATTTTTTTTCAGTCAAGATGGGGTGCAGAGTGTACTTTAATGAGAAAAAAATGAACTTTTTAGAATTTACCAAATAGCTGCAATGAAACAAAGAGTGAAAAATGTAAAGGGGTCTGAATACTTTCCGTACCCACTGTACATGACCCCATCCATCATCCCTTCAATACGGTGCAGTCGTCCTGTCCCTTTTGCAGAAAAGCGTGCCCAAAGTATGATGTTTCCTCCCCCATTCTTTACGGTTGGGACGGTGTTCTTGGGGTTGTACTCATCCTTCTTCTTCCTCCAAACACGGCGAGTAGAGTTGATACCAAAAAGTTCTGTTTTGGTCTCATCTGACCACATGACCTTCTCTCATGCCTTCTCTGGATCATCCAGATGGTCATTGGTGAACTTCAAACCGGCCTGAACATGTGCTGGCTTGAGCAGGGGGACCTTGCGTGCCCTGCAGGATTTTAATCCATCATAGCCTTGAGTGTCACTAACGGTAATGTTTGAGACTGTGGTCCCAGCTCTCTTCAGGTCATTGACCAGGTCCTCCTGTGTAGTTATGGGCTGATTCCTGACCTTTCTCAGAATCATCCTTACCCCACGTGGCGAGATCATGCATGGAGCCCCAGACTGAGGAAGATTGACAGTCATCTTTTGTTTCTTACATTTTCTAATAATTGTGCCCACTGTTATTGCCTTCTCACCAAGCTGCTTGCTTATTGTCCTGTAGCCCTTCCCAGACTTGTGCAGGTCTGCAATTTTGTCCCTGGTGTCCTTGGACAGCTCTTTGGTCTTGGCCATTGTGGAGACACAAGGGTCAGTGGGTGCTCTCGTTCGCTGGCCCGGCTGTCTTTAGAAAGACTGCATGGACCAGGGCTCATCCCACTGAACGCCCACTCTCCTTTCCTGTGGGCAGAATACTACTCAGACAGCACAGGGTGAGGGTAAAACAGTGTGGCAATAATTTACTGAACCACCAACAAACAATAACATATACAACAGTCCCAGCAAATACTTAAGATAGTGCAAAAGACAGAGTTTCACCCTTCCGCTGGCTCGCCAGGATTAGAGCAGCAATGACCTGAAGAGTGCTGGGACCACAGTCTTAAACATTACAGTTAATAACACGCTGTCATGGATTAAAATCCTGCAGATCACGCAAGGTCCCCCTGCTGACGCCAGCATATGTCCAGGCCGGTTTGAAGTTCGCCAATGACCATCTGGATGATCCAGAGGATGCATGGGAAAAGGTCATGTGGTCAGATGAGACCAAAATAGTACTTTTTGGTTGTAACATTCCTGGCGGCGTGCTGGCATGGCTTACCTTCTCCCACCATGCAAGACCACCAACTTACCTGTCAGTCCAGGCTGCACACTTTGCTCCATTACTTGCTGTTTGCATGTCTCTTGTCTGATTGCTTAGGGCGGCAGCCCTGTTACTTCCTGATTCTTAAAGTTACAGTGTGCGCAGTCCTAATGCGTCCCCAGTCTATTGCTGTGAGTCACTGGATACTTAAACCCCCTCCACCCAGTAGGAGGTGCCTGAGCAACACTTTCTTTCAGTGTGTTCTATGCAACTGAGTTGCCAGGTCCCGTCCTGTATCTTGTCTGTTTCTGCCACCCTGGGGGCTGAGTACCCAGGCCCGTTACCTGTATCTGTGACTTCTAGTCTGTTTCCACCACCCTGGGGGCTGAGTACCCAGGCTCGTTCCTGTATCTTGTTCCAGGTTCAGTTCCTGTCTAAACTGTGTCCTAGCCCGTTACCTGTTTGTCTCTATGTCCGATCCTTTCCTTTTCCTGCAGTGTCTGAACCTGCACCTAACTCCAACTCATTGTCTCTGTACTTCTGTTTGTGAGTTTTGTGTCCACTCGCTACTTCATTGCAAGTACCTTGTGTGTATCTAGTTCTGCTTGTCTGCTTCCATGTGAACAAAGCCCTGTCCTGGCTGCCCGCGCCTGCGGTTCTGCTCTGCTCTGCTTGTCCTCCACGGCCTGCGGTTCTGCTCTGCTCTGCTCCACTTGTCCTCCGCGCCTGCGGTTCTGCTCTGCTCTGCTTGTACTCCATGCCTGCGGTTCTGCTCTGCTTGTCCTCTGCGCCTGCGGTTCTGCTCTGCTCTGCTTGTCCTCCGCACCTGCGGCTCTGCTCTGCTTGTCCTCCGCGCCTGCGGTTCTGCTCTGCTCTGCTTGTCCTCCGTGCCTGCGGTTCTACTCTGCTTGTCCTCCGTGTCTGCGGTTCTGATCTGCTTGTCCTCCGCACCTGCGGTTCTGCTCTGCTTGTCCTCCGCGCCTGCGGTTCTGCTCTGCTCTGCTTGTCCTCCGTGCCTGCGGTTCTGCTCTGCTTGTCCTCCACGCCTGCTTTTCTGCTCTGCTTGTCCTCCGCACCTACGGCTCTGCTCTGCTTGTCCACCGCACCTGCGGCTCTGTTCCTGTATCCCAGTCTGTACTGGTCCCTATCCAGCCTGTTTTCCTACCTGCCAGTACCCGCCTGTCTGCATACCTGCCGTGCCTGCCAGTACCCGCCTGTCTGAATACCTGCCGTGCCTGCCAGTACCCACCTGTCTGCATACCAGCCATGCCTACCAGTACCCACCTGTCTGCATACCAGCCGTGCCTGCCAGTACCCACCTGTCTGCATACCAGCCTAACCTGCCTGTTCCTACATTCCCCGGTGTGGGTCAACAGCTGTGACCAGGGTCTGACCTGGAGTAGCACCTGGGCCACCTCCCACGTCCCTCGTCGGACCACGGAGTCGATTAAGCCGCCGTGTGTTCGTGGTCAGATCTGGCGAGGCCCCTAGTCACACCCCTCCAGGCACTCCTCGGTTCGTGGCCCAGTGGGACCACTTACCACGCTCACGCCAGTCTGTCCGGGCGTGAGTGAAACAGTTTGCTCAGGCCATGGTCCCTATTGAGCCCCACGGCCCTTCGCTCTCGGAGACATTTGAATCCTTGTCTGGCGAATACGTGCACCAAGGAAAAAAATTTTCTCAAGCTCAGGTCCAGGCGATTTACACACCAGCCCAAATGGAGCTATCAGCACTCGTTCCTGCGAATCCACCACGGTACTAAGGGGATCCAAAACAAAGCCGTGCGTTTGTGGAGCAATGCACTTTTTAGAAGTGCATTGAGGTGAAGGGTACATTGCTGGAAAAAAATAAAAAACAACTCTTTAAATCTCTTAGTTTGCGAGTGTGAACGAGCTGCGTGTGTCCGGAGCGTAAGTGCGAACGAAAGTAAGTGTGTGACTTGTTTTTCAGTGAAGAGGTATTTGGGAATCCTGCAGAAAATACCTGTGTGAATTGCGGTGAGTGCTGCATTGTGACCTGCTGAGTGCTTTTCTACCTGTTTAGATTTATTGGGCTTTTTAAAACCTATTTTCTCACTACAGTTTTAGTTTCTTAGTTTACTACCTGTGTATTTAAGGGTTAACTACATTGCACTAAAATCCTGAGGTGTAGATTTACTCACAAGGGGTTAATTAAGGGGAAGGGGTCATAATTAAGGGTTTATAAGGGGCAGCTGGTTGGACATCAAGTCCTTTGGAAGTGCATTGAGGTGAAGGGTACATTGCTGGAAAAGGAAAAAAAAAAAAAAAAAAACCTCTTTAAATCTCTTAGTTTGCGAATGTGAACGAGCTGCGTGTGTCCGGAGCGTAAGTGCGAACGAAAGTAAGTGTGTGACTTGTTTTTCAGTGACTTTGGATTCAGGGAGTTTGGAAGGGAGGACTTAGGACTGAATTGCTGACTGTATTTCATCTTTCTTTACTTTACTTTTTACTTAATTAATCCACCTGACCTACTTATCTGATTCCCCCGTCCATACTTGATACTTAATTGATCCCCCGTCCATACTTTACTGATCCCCCGCCGATATCTAATTGATACACTTGCACATCCCTAATTGATCCCCGTCCATACACCTATATATAAATAATTGTGTTTTGTACTTGTATATATATACTGACTGTATCCCCATATTTAGAATGACGTCCATTTTGGCCGGAGCCGTGCAGTGTACATCTTAAGCAATGTATGCATTCCGCGAGCAACCGCTCGAGGATCCATACTGCTGCGAGAGATGTGAGCATATCGTGCACTTGGAAGCCCAAATTCTGGATCTAAGTGCTCAGATAGCGGTACTGAGGAGCATCGACAACATGGAACGGAGTTTGCTGCTCACCGAGCAGACACTCAATGGGTCAATACTGGGGGTGGAGCATAGAGGGGAAGTGCAGGCTGAACAGGCAGGGAGCTGGATAACAGTTAGGAGGGATAGAGGGAAGAAGTATAGGAAGGCTGGTTCAGAACCGGCATTATTGGAGCACGACAGATCCTCTGACCGCCGGGGGAGTGTATGCTCCAGTAATGAGGGGGAGGGGGGAAGTGTAGGGCAGGCAAGACAGGTTCTGGTAGTGGGTGACTCTATTATTAGGGGGACAGACAGGGCAATCTGTCACAAAGACCGGGATCGCCGAACGGTGTGCTGCCTCCCTGGCGCTCGAGTCCGGCACATCGCGGATCGGGTTGACAGGTTACTGGGTGGGGCTGGCGAAGACCCAGCGGTCATGGTCCACATCGGCACCAATGACAAAGTGAGTGGTAGATGGAGGGTCCTTAAAAATTATTTCAGGGACCTAGGTAGGAAGCTTAGGGCAAGGACCTCCAAGGTAGTTTTCTCAGAAATACTACCAATCCCGCGAGCCACACAGGAGCGCCAACGGGAAGTTAGGGAGGTGAATAAGTGGCTAAAGAGTTGGTGCAAGGCAGAAGGGTTTGGGTTCATGGAGAACTGGGCCGACTTCGCGGTCGGCTACAGGCTCTACCGTAGGGACGGGCTGCACCTCAATGGGGAGGGTGCAGCGGTGCTGGGGAAGAAGATGGCTAATAGGTTGGAGGAGTTTTTAAACTAGAGACGGGGGGGGGGGGACCAAGGAAATAGGTGGGATGTGAGGCAAGCAAGGGGGAAGGGGAGAAGTGAATATAATGAGGGTGGAGAGGGGGGTGGGGATAGTACAGTTAGATCGTTAGAGAAGAATAGGATGCTAAATAACCCCAAAGTTTTATCTTGCATGCTGACCAACGCAAGAAGCCTGACCAATAAGGCGGATGAGCTGCAGGCGCTTATATCAGAGGAGAGGTATGACATCGTAGGTATAACAGAGACTTGGCTAGATGATAGCTACGACTGGGCGGTAAATTTATTAGATTATAGTTTATTTAGAAGGGACCAGAAACAGGGGAAAGGCGGAGGAGTCTGCTTATATGTAAAGTCATGTCTAAAACCCAGACTAAGGGAAGATATAGGAGAGGGAGAAGAGGGGGTCGAGTCCATGTGGGTAGAGATAGAGGGAACTAAAAATAATAATAAAATATTACTGGGGGTCTGCTATAAGCCACCAAATATAACAGAGGAGAATGAGAATCTGCTATTAGGACAAATAGACAAAGTAGCAAAACATAATGAAGTGATTGTAATGGGGGATTTCAACTACCCGGATATTGACTGGGAAACAGAAACCTGTAGATCTCAGAAAGGAAAAAGGTTCTTGACAAATATTAAGGATAATTATCTCTCCCAACTAGTGCAGGAACCAACGAGAGGGAAGGCCGTGTTGGACTTAATATTGACTAATAGGCCTGATAGAATAACTGAGGTACAGATAGGGGGGCACATAGGTAATAGCGACCATAATATTATCGACTTCAAAATGCCCTTCAGTAGGGTTATCAATAAGGGAACAACAAAAACATTAAACTTTAGGAGGGCGAAGTTTGATCAGCTGATAGAAAACCTTCAACTTATTGACTGGGACAAAGTACTTAATCAAAGGAATACGAATAGTAAATGGGAAACCTTCAAAACAATTCTGAATACTCAGTGCGAGAGGTATATACCGTATATGAATAAAAGGGCCAGAAATAAGAGGAAACCAATATGGTTGAACAAGAACGTAAAAGGGGCGTTAAATAGCAAAAAAGAGGCATTCAAGAGATTAAAACAGGAAAACAGTAAGGAGGCACTAATGTCTTACAAGGAAAAAACGAGAACCTGTAAAAAACAAATAAAAATAGCGAAGGAGGAAACAGAGAGACGTATTGCTAGGGAAAGTAGATCAAATCCCAAACTGTTCTTTACGTATATAAATAGTAAAAGGATTAAATCGGATAATATTGGACCGATAAAAAGTGAGGAAGGCAAAATCATAGAGAAAGATGAGGATAAAGCTAATCTATTAAATAATTTTTTTCGGCAACTTTCACAAAGGAAATCGAACTAACAGGAGAAATGAGAAGTGACAAACTTAAACCTCCACTAAGTATGACAAATCTAACCCAAGCTGGGGTACAGAAACACCTCAGTAACATTAAAATAAACAAATCACCAGGACCTGATGGCATACACCCACGGGTACTAAGGGAACTAAGTAATGTGATAGACAGACCGTTATATCTTATATTTAAGGACTCTGTTGAGACTGGGTCTGTGCCACTTGATTGGCGACAGGCGAATGTAGTGCCAATATTCAAAAAGGGAGCGAAAAGTGACGCCGGAAACTATCGGCCGGTGAGTCTGACGTCCGTTGTGGGCAAAATTTTTGAAAGCTTCATTAAAGAGGCAATTACGGAGCATCTTGATGCTAATAATCTTTTAATCCCGAACCAACATGGATTCATGAGGAATCGCTCCTGCCAAACAAACCTGATTGACTTCTACGAGGAGGTTAGCTCTCGAGTAGATCAGGGGGAACCAGTGGATGTCGTGTATCTCGACTTCTCAAAAGCGTTCGATAGCGTGCCACATAATAGGTTGGTATACAAAATGAGAATGATGGGGCTGGGGGAAAATGTCTGCAAGTGGGTAGCTAACTGGCTAAAGGATAGAAGGCAGAGGGTGGTTATAAATGGAATATACTCAGATTGGGTAAGCGTCACTAGTGGGGTACCACAGGGGTCTGTACTAGGCCCAATGTTATTTAATATCTTTATTAACGACATAGTCAACGGGATAAATAGTAAAATATCAATATTTGCAGATGACACAAAGTTATGTAAAACAATTAATACAAAAGAAGATAGTGCAGACCTACAGAGGGATTTGGATAAGCTGGGTAGGTGGAGCATTAAATGGCAAATGAGGTTTAACGAGGACAAATGTAAGGTCATACATATGGGAAGGAAAAATGGAAGTCACCAGTACTCACTGAATGGGAAATCATTGGGGAATTCAGAGATGGAGAAGGACTTGGGCATCTTGATTGATAGCAAACTAAATTGGAGTGCCCAAAGTCAGGCCGCTGCTGTAAGGGCAAACAGGGTAATGGGATGTATCAGAAGAGGTATAGCTGCAAAGGATGAGAACATTGTTCTTCCACTGTACAAAGCACTGGTCAGACCACACTTGGAATACTGTGCTCAGTTATGGGCCCCAATATATAGAAAGGATATAAATGAGCTTGAAAAGGTACAAAGGAGGGCAACAAAATTAATAAAGGGAATGAAGGGACTGCAATACCCAGAGAGGTTGTCAAAACTAGGACTATTCAGCCTGGAAAAGAGAAGGTTGAGGGGGGACATAATAAATGTGTACAAATATGTTAGGGGACAGTATAGAGATCTGCCCGGGATTTGTTCAAAAGGAGGGATATTACGGTAACAAGAGGGCATTCACTAAGACTGGAAGAGAAAAGGTTTCAGCACCAGCATAGGAAGGGGTTCTTTACAGTAAGAGCAGTGAGAATATGGAATTCACTGAGTGAGGAGACGGTAATGTCGGATTCACTACACCAGTTCAAGCGGGGACTGGATGCATTTCTAGATACCAGGCAGATTTCAGCATATACTTAAAAATAAAATAAAATAGTAGGTTGATACAGGGATTTATTCTGACTGCTGGTTTCAGAGTCGGGAGGGAATTTTTCCTCAGGTGAAGATTGGCCAAATCATTTGGGGTTTTTGCCCTCCTCTGGATCAACTTTAGCAATTACAGAACTAACAGGTCGAACTTGATGGACGCAAGTCTTTATTCGGCTTTACAAACTATGTTACTATGTTACTATGCTGCATTTCAAATTCTATGCTCACTATTTTCCCACTGATTGGGTTAAAGTAGCATTTCTGATGTCCTACCTAGTGGGTGATGCCTTGAATTGGATCACCCCCCTATGGGAAGCATGGGATCCTATCGTCTCTCACCTGCGGGCCTTCCTGGTGGCCTTTCTAATGGTCTTCGATGACCCTAACCCTGAAGCTTCTGCTAAAGCTTCCCTTCCCAATATCCTGGAGCAGTCCCGATGGGTGATGCTTGTAGGTAGCCCACCAGTTCCCCAGCCTGAAGAGGCTGCTGCCCACGCAGAATCCACACAGGATGACAATGCTCCGCAGAATACTTCTCTTCCCAACCTCAAGAGGCAGTCCAGAAGTGCAAGGCGTAGAGGTAAACCGTCAAGTCAGGTTCTGTCCTCCCAAAGACCTCCTGTTCCCCAGCCTGTAGAGGCAGCTATCTGCACAGAATCCATGAAGGTTGACCATGTTCGTCAGGCAAAGCAGAGGCCAGAACTCAGTCATAAAATCGGATTGAGGTCCCGCTGCGGTTGTTTGGGACACTCTGACGGTCTTTGTCCAGTGAAGGTTGGAGAATCTCAAGACATTAGGCCTGTAGGAGAGGCTGCCCTTGGCGTTAGTGTTTCCTTTCCACAGATGACCATGACTGTCTCCGTGGCAAGTGAAGGCCTCGGATTAACCGGAAGTTTCGGGCTTAAAGCCTTGAAGAGTCGGTGTCTGATTCCCATCCGACAACTCCAGAATCCGGTTTGGGGATTGTCAGCGGAAGGACGAGCCCTACTCAGACACAGTCAAAATATGTCTGTACAAATTAAGCTCCAGATTGGAGCATTACACATGAAGAAGTTCACATTCCAGGTGCTGTCTGGTTTACCCACAGGTCGTCCAGAGCCGAGAGATCTAGTGCCCGCTCAGGCCTGGAGATCCTGCATGGTGTTTCCTGGGGGACTGCTGAGGTACAAGGGGTGTCCAGTCCCCATACCTTCAGGACAGTCAGCAATGTCTTCATCTTCTTCACCAGATCTGCTAGTCGCTGACTCGCTGTGCGCTGAAGTCTCTGAAGGAAGGGAAGCAGAGGCAATGTCCCCACACAGTCTCGATGATTGTACCAATGATCTGGCTTCAGGTACAGCCCCACCTCGCAGACGTGTCATCTCAGAAACCAGACTGAAGATGGTCCCAAAGCAAGGATCCTCCATCTCTAATAAATCTGGCAATAAGTCCATCAAGGTGGTGGCTACCTCCAAGTCTCTACACCCCTCTATCCTGGTGGAAGATCTCCAGTTGTGTACTATGTGTATGTGTGTAATGTGTTTGTGCTTACTTTATATATACCTGTGTGCATGTGTGTAATATGCATGTGTGTGTAATGTGTATGTGTTTAGTTTATATATGTCTGTGTATATGTGTGTACTATGTATGTGTGTGTGTGTAAGGTGTATGTGCTTACTTTATATATACCTGTGTGCATGTATGTAATGTGTATATGTGTGTAAAGTATTATCATGTATTTCATATAATGTGTGAATATGTGTGCTTCATGTGTATACACAGTGCTGCTCACCATTATCGGCATCCCTTCATTTTTTTCATAGACTGTACAATATCTTCAGACACTAATGGAAATGTACCAAAGTTATATTCTCAGGATTTTTTTAATTAGTGGTCCAAAGTAATACAATAAAACATTGTTTTTTCAACTTCCATGTTGCAATTTCAAAGAAAAAACAGTATAAACACCATGTGCAGCAATAAAGTCACCCCTAAGTAATACTTTGTTGCACACCCTTAGGCATTGCTGACAGCCTCCAAACGTTTCTTGTAGCCATCTATAAGCTTCTTGCACTTCTCAGCTGGAATTTTTTCCCACTCTTCCTTTGCAGTTTGTTCGAGCTCTTGAATGTTTGCAGGGTTCTTTTTCCCAATGGCAGATTTCAGCTCACCCCAAAGATTTTCAATGGGATTGAGGTCAGGACTCATTGCTGGCCATTTTAAAACAGTCCATTTTTTCTTTTTCAACCATTCCTGTGTACTTTTAGATGTGTGCTTTGGGGCATTGTTTTGCTGGAGGACCCATGATCTTCGACTCAAACCAAGTTTTCTCACACTGGGTAGAACATTTTGCTCTAAAATCTCTTGATAATTCTCTGATTTCATGATTCCTGTGATACGGTCAAGGCCTCCAGTACCAGACGCAGCAAAGCAATCCCACAGCATTATGGATCCTCCACCATGCTTAACTGTTGGTAAGATGTTCTTTTTCTTATCAGCTTCATTGTGCCGTCTATAAATAAACTGTTGCTTTGCATTGCCAAAAAGCTCTATTTTTGTTTAATCTGTCCACAGAACATTTTCCCAGAAGAATTGGGTACTCTTTGGCTAAGATCAGTCGTTTCATTTTATGTTTTTTCTTCAGCAATGGTTTCTTCCTTGGCCTTCGCCCATAAAGCTCTGCTTGGTTTAGTGTGCAGCACATGGTTCTTGTTGAAACTATGACTCCAGACTGTTCCGGGTTGGCCTTCAGGTCTTTGGATGTTTGATGTGGTGTTTTTTCCACCATTCGCACCAATCTTCGAAGACATCTCTTGTCAATTTTCCTCTTGGCAAACTTCTTAATAACATTGCACACTGTTGAAACTGGGATACCAAGGTCTTTGGAGATGGCCTTAAACCCTTTGGAAGTCTTGTGTTTGCTAATAATAGTAGTTCTGATGTCCTCAGACAGCTCCTTTGTCTTCACCATTGTGACAAAGGAACAAGGCCTACCATGTGGCTTTTCAAAACACTGAAGTCATCATTCATTGGCTAATTCATGTCACATGGGCACCGACAATTAATCACAGGTGAATCTCTTTTGTGATTTACCACAGGAGAGTCAAAATGTGTTTCCAAACTAAATTAATGTAAAGGGTGCCAATACCAGTGACACAGCAAGCTTTAGGTTTTTCTATTTTTCCATTGTTTTTTTTGTTTTAAATTATGGGTTATCATTTGCTCTTTTGTATTTAACACGAGTCTTTATCCAAAAAAACTGTTTCACTTGATTCATTTTTTTCAGGAGATATTCCACATTATGGGTGCCAATAACGATGAGCAGGACTTCACATGTAAATGTGCATTTGTATAAGTGGGTCAGTTATGTCATTGGGTATGCAAATGGACTCTTTGCTGTCAGTGTCCACCCCTGATCCTTGCATATTTGTGATTCCTGGAAGCAGAGAGTGACTATGTCACAAACTATTCATACAGCCAACCTATGTCATTGGCAGCCTAGTCGGAATGCAATATTACCTGTTAATCTTCCCTCTGTTCCTAATATCACAGTAGAGAGATTTGCTTTTGCTCCCTGCGGGTAATGACTAAAGTGTGAGGTTACGTAGGGAAATACAGAATGCTAAACCTCAGAGTAGTGAACGTGGATGCACACCTCCATCAGGTATAATGTCAACGATGAAAAGAGAGAAGAATTTATCTGCGGGGAAACTATCGAGTGGCTGGTTTTCAAGGTAAAATTACCATGGATACAACCACCGTAGAGATGAAGCGTCTCTTCACATCTGCTGTCAGTACTATAATAGTTAAGGCTGAGCGGCTTTTTCATTTTATAGACTACTGTGTGGAATTATAGCAGTAATCATGAGAAGGTCTTCATTCACACAATTTTCCGATCACCTGCTGTATGACTTTCCTTCAAATTCTCCTTCAAAACTTCTCTTGTGCTGCAGCTCTTCCGTAGAACGAGCTGCCTCGTGATATCAAACTATGGTCTCTTGAAGGAACCGACATGGCCCAAATGTCCTCTCCCGCATTGGCTTCTCTTTAGCTGTCCAAGACCATTTTTCATAGTTGTGTAATATGGGTTGCCAGAGTCTCCGGGGGAAGGCAAGTATTGTGTTCCCTGACTGGTGAATCGTTTAGTCCCTACCGCAAGTCCAGTATTGTATATTGAGGAAAATATTGTTGTAATTATAGTTTGAGCTTTCACCTCCTAATTTTTCAGCTTTTTTGCAAAAAAAATCTAAAATAAAAAGTTATACTTTGTTTGTTTTTTGCTTTTTGTTTCTTTTTATATTTTTTTTGTTGTTTTTTCATATGTAACAATTGTACGACCTCAGCCCTATCTATAACTCTAAAACTAATTGTATTACCTCTAACCCTAAAGCAAATTGTATTACCCTAGCCTATCTCTAGCCCTAAAACTTATTGTATTACCCTAGACCTATCTCTAGCCCTAAAACTTATTGTATTACCCTAGCACTATCTCTAACGCTTAAACTTATTGTGTTACCCTAGCCCTATCTCTAACCCTAAAACTTATTGTATTACCCTAGCACTATCTCTAACGCTTAAACTTATTGTGTTACCCTAGCCCTATCTCTAACCCTAAAACTTATTGTATTACCCTAGCCCTATCTCTAACACTTAAACTTATTGTGTTACCCTAGCCCTATCTCTAACCCTAAAACTTATTGTATTACCCTAGCCCTATCTCTAATGCTTAAACTTATTGTGTTACCCTAGCCCTATCTCTAACCCTAAAACTTATTGTATTACCCTAGCCCTATCTCTAACGCTTAAACTTATTGTGTTACCCTAGCCCTATCTCTAACCCTAAAACTTATTGGATTACCCTAGCTCTATCTCTAACGCTTAAACTTATTGTGTTACCCTAGCCCTATCTCTAACCCTAAAACTTATTGTATTGCCCTAGCCCTATCTCTAATGCTTAAACTTATTGTGTTACCCTAGCCCTATCTCTAACCCTAAAACTTATTGTATTACCCTAGCCCTATCTCTAACGCTTAAACTTATTGTGTTACCCTAGCCCTATCTCTAACCCTAAAACTTATTGTATTACCCTAGCCCTATCTCTAACGCTTAAACTTATTGTGTTACTCTAGCCCTATCTCTAACCCTAAGACTTATTGTATTACCCTAGCCCTATCTCTAACGCTTAAACTTATTGTGTTACCCTAGCCCTATCTCTAACCCTAAAACTTCTTGTATTACTCTACCCCTATCTCTAACCCTAAAACTTATTGTATTACACTAGCCATATCTTTAACCCTAAAGCAAATTGTATTACCCTAGTCCTATCTCTATCCTTAAAAGTAATCCTAGCCCTGAGTCTAACCCTAAACCTAGCCCCAAATCTAAGCCTAACCCACGTCCAAACCCTAAGCAAATCCCTAGCACCAACTCTAGCTAGGGTTAGAAAAAATGTCCAATATGAAAGCAGTTCTTGTAATGAATGAAGGCAGAATTGAATCATGTGCACTGCACCACCATAGATTTTGGGGCCCTGAGTAGCCTCGCCCTTGGAACACCAAAAGCCATGCCATGCCATACAGATCGTGTTTGCGGTTTCAATCATTTGGTGGAGTTGCATGGTTTACTGTGAAATTACTCTAGTGTTGAGTGCAAATCTGTGCGTTCTCTGTAGACAAATCAGATGGCAAGCTCGACTGGAAGCTTAATGGGCTTAATTAGCTTAAGGTTGTCTTCTGAGGGACATATACTACAAGTTTAAGTGTGATAAGCGGTTTCCCAAGTGTCACATCGTGCTTGAAACCTAATCATGGTGTCTCAGACAGTGTTTTTTATGCTTCATGTCTTCTGTTGAGCAAGTTGCTCAATTACCAATTTCTCGAGACGACCTAGTTTTCTGCCGATAAAACTTACTAAATGGTCTATACTCATCATAATGTTACTTCTAGATAATAAAAATGGAGCTAATGTCTAAACTAGGGATGCACAACATTTTTCAATCCAAGAGCCAAAAAGCCATACTGAACCAAACCCAAGGGTCGCATTTTTTATAAAGGGGTAGTTACATGAGTGCATCACCAAAACCACCATCAGAGCATTAATACATCACCACAGGCAATTTGAGTATTTGAGAAGGATTTGAAGAGTTTCTGCTCCCAAAAAAATTTGTGTGAACACATGCTAACGTAAACTGAGGTTTTTGGAGCAGAAACTTGCCAAATCCTCCTCATAATCTCAAATCTCTAGGTTTTGACACTTTTTAAGTTTTAACATAGCCATAGAACACGTTATGCATTTCTACATGTGTACAGGATCAGAACTACTGTCAGCACATGAATGCTTCACCAGAACCACCATTAGTACATGAATCCAGCATCAGAACCACCATCATTACATGAATGCAGCACCAAAACTACCATGAGAATTTGAATGCAGCACCAGACCCACCGTCAGTACATGAATGCAGCGTCAGAACCACTTTCATTACATGAATGCAGCACCAGAAACACCCTCAGTACATTAATTCAGTGGCAGAAACACCATCAGTACATGAATGCAGCTTCAGAACCACCATCAATACATGAATGCAGCTCCAGAACCACCATTGGAATATGAATGCAGCACCAGAAATACAGTTAGTACATGAATGCAGCACCAGAAACACCGTCTGTACATGAATGCAGTGCCAGAAACATCATCAGCACATGAATTCAGAACCAGAACCCCCGTTAGTTAATGAATGCAGTGCCAGAACCACTGTCGGCACATAAATGCAGCGCCGAACCATCGTCAATACATGCTCCCCCACACTGCCCTGCTAGAAAATATCCCCCACTCTGCCCATCTGTATAATATCCCCCCACACAGCCCCTCTATATAATATCTTCCCCACTTAATATTCCCCACATAACTTATCTCCATAATGCCCACCACATACTGCCCCTTTCCATACCTCCCCCAAACTATCTCTTTCAGAGTCCCCACTCTACTGTCCCTCGCTATACTATGTCCCCTTTCGCCATCCCCTCTAATAATGTTCCGCATTGCCCTATAATGTCCCAAATTTCCCCAAAATGTCCCAAATTGTCATATTATGTGCCCTCCTAGTAACACAACCCTTCCTTCTCCTGGTCCCTCAACTAAAATAACATGACATTTCATCTTTGGCTCCTCCATGGAGCGCTTACCAGTGCCCGACGCCTTCTCTGCCTGTGTGGCCCCGACGCCGGCAGTGGTGTGATGACGTCAGCAGCTTGCTGACCTCATCACGTCACTGCATTTCGGGGCGGGGGCTGACCAGTGATTTTTCTGTTCCAATTCCAGCATTGCAGTGTTGAAAAGTATTCGCGTCTGAAATATATTTGAATATGGGAAGAGGGAGCTGTTGCATCCTGGACAGCTCCGCGGGCCGCACAATATCCTTGTTGTGTGGCCGTATTTTGTGCAGGACTTGTCTAAACTCTTGTACCCATAGATCTGATAAATCATGGAAAGTCCTATAATTTTTTTGAAAGGAGGTTATGAGTTTAGTTTTTGTTGGATTTGATCATGTACTCTTGCCAAAACATCATCAATGTATGTCATGACTGGTCATAGGAACATTATTTAAGATATATTTATAGGAATAGTTACTTACTAAAGTCAATATGCAAATTGCCTCTGCATATTAAATTTCTCAGAAGAGCATTGCATTGCCAATAAGTCTCCTTATATTGGCATAGCAGGCATGTCACTCTCCACAAAGAGAAATGTTACCTCTTACTAGAGTCAGTAATGGTTCTAGATCTACAGATATTGAGGAAAGGAGCCTATATAATCATACTTTTCACTTTTGGGGCCCAATTTTCCCTTAAACTTCAATTTTGGTCACCAATATTCTACTGGCCTAAGGATTTCAATGCATGGATTTCTGCACATTAGGCCACCCAAGGTGCCATGTCATGTCCTATAGAGTAACACTAAACCATGGAAAAGTTGGCTTTTACATCTCTCTCTGTAACATCCCTGGCGGCGTGCTGGCATGGCTTACCATCTCCCACCATGCAAGACCGCCATCTTACCTATCAATCCAGGCTGCACACTTTGCTCCAGTACCTGCTGTGTCTCTTGTCTGATTGCTTAGGGCGGCGGCGCGGCTACTGCCTGATTCTTATAGTTACTGTGTGCGCACTCCTAATGCCTCCCCAGCCTATTGCTGTGAGTCACTGGATACTTAAACCCCCTCCACCGAGTAGGAGGGGACTGAGCAACACTTTTCTTCAGTGTGTTCCTTGCAACTGAGTTGCCAGGTCCTGTCCTGTATCTTGTCTGTTCTTCCCCCGGGGGCTGTATACCTAGGCCTCTTACCTGTATCTGTGACTTCTAGTCTGTCTCCGCCACCCTGGGGGCTGAGTTCCCAGGCTCGTTCTTGTATCTTGTTCCTGGCTCAGTTCCTGTCTGAACTGTGTCCTAGCCCGTTACCTGTTACTCTCTATGTCCAAACCTTCCCTTTTCCTGCAGTGTCTGAACCTGCACCTATCTCCAACTCTTTGTCTCTGAACTTCTGTCTGTGAGTTTTGTGTACACTTTCTACTTCATTGTAAGTACCTTGTGTGTATCTGGTTCTGCTTGTTCACCGCACCTGCGGTTTTGCTCTGCTCTGCTTGTTCACCGCACCTGCGGTTTCGCTCTGCTCTGCTTGTTCACCGCACCTGCGGTTTTGCTCTGCTCTGCTTGTTCACCGCACCTGCGGTTTTGCTCTGCTCTGCTTGTTCACCGCACCTGCGGTTTTGCTCTGCTCTGCTTGTTCACCGCACCTGCGGGTTTTGCTCTGCTATGCTTGTTCACCGCACCTGCGGTTTCGCTCTGCTCTGCTTGTTCACCGCACCTGCGGTTTTGCTCTGCTCTGCTTGTTCACCGCACCTGCGGTTTTGCTCTGCTCTGCTTGTTCACCGCACCTGCGGTTTTGCTCTGCTCTGCTTGTTCACCGCACCTGCGGTTTCGCTCTGCTCTGCTTGTTCACCGCACCTGCGGTTTTGCTCTGCTCTGCTTGTTCACCGCACCTGCGGTTTTGCTCTGCTCTGCTTGTTCACCGCACCTGCGGTTTTGCTCTGCTCTGCTTGTTCACCGCACCTGCGGGTTTTGCTCTGCTATGCTTGCTTACCGCACCTGCGGGTTTTGCTCTGCTATGCCTGTTCACCGCAACTGCGGTTTTGCTTTGCTCTGCTTGTTCACCGCACCTGCGGGTTTTGCTCTGCTCTACTTGTCTACCACACCTGCGGGGTCTTCCTCTGCTCTGCTTGTCTACGGAACCTGCGGGTTTTGCTCTGCTCTGCTTGTCTATCGCACCTGCGGCTCCGTTCCTGTATCCCAGTCTGTATTGGTCCCTATCCTGCCTGCGTTCCTACCTGCCAGTACCCGCCTGTCTGCATGCCAGCCGTGCATGCCAGTGCCCACCTGTCTGCATACTTGCCGTGCCTGCCAATACCCACCGGTCTGCATACCAGCTGTGCCTGCCAGTACCCACCTGTCTATATGCCAGTCTAACCTGCCTGTTCCTGCATTCCCCAGTGTGGGTCAACATCTGTGATCAGGGTCTGACCTGGAGTAGCACCTGGTCCCTCTGCTCGGTTCCTCCCTGGTTCACGGAGTCAACTGAGCCGCCGTGCGACCTTGGTCGGACCTGGTTGATACTTAGTCACGCCCCTCCAGGCACTCCTCGGTTCATGGTCCAGTGGGATCACTAACCACGCTCACGCCAGTCAGTCCGGGCGCGAGCGTAACAGTTTGCTCAGGCCATGGTCCCCTTTGAGCCCCACGGCCCTTCGCTCTCAGAGACATTTGAATTCTTGTCAGGTGAATACGTGCACCAAGGAAAAAGTTTTTCTCAAGCTGAGGTCCAGGCGATTTACGTACCAGCCCAAATGGAGCTATCAGCACTCGTTCCTGCGGATCCACCATGGTACTATGGGGATCCAAAACAAAGCCGTGCGTTTGTGGAGCAATGTATGCTGCATTTCAAATTCTATGCTCACTATTTTCCCTCTGATCAGGTTAAAGTAGCATTCATGATGTCCTACTTAGCGGGTGATGCCTTGAATTGGATCAACCCCCTATGGGAAGCATGGGATCCTATCGTCTCTGACCTGCAGGCCTTCCTGGTGGCCTTTCTGACGGTCTTTGATGACCCTAACCCTGAGGCTTCTGCTAAAGCTTCCCTTCCCAATATCCTGGAGCAGTCCCGATGGATGATGCGTGTAGGTAGCCCACCAGCTCTCCAGCCTGAAGAGACTGCCGCCCACACAGAATTCACACAGGATGACAATGCTCCACAGAATACTTCTCTTTCCAACCTCAAGAGGCAGTCCAGACGTGCAAGGCGTAGAGGTAAACCATCACTCCTGGTTCTGTCTTCCCAAAGACCTCCTGTTCCCCAGCCTGTTGAGGCAGCTACCCACACAGAATCCATGAAGGATGACCATGTTAGTCAGGCAAAGCAGAGGCCGGAACTCAGTCACAAAATCAGATTGCGGTCCCGCTGTGGTTATTTGGGACACCCTGATGGTCTCTGTCCAGTGAAGGTTGGAGAATCCCAAGACATTAGGCCTGTAGGAGAGGCTGCTCTTGGCATTAGTGTTTCCTCTCCACAGATGACCGTGACTGTCTCCGTGGCAAGTAAAGGCCTCGGATTAACCGGAAGCTTTGGGCGTAAAGCCTTGAAGAGTCAGTGTCTGATTCCCGTCCGACAACTCCAGAATCCGGTTTGGGCATTGTCAGCGGAAGGACGAGCCCTACTTAGAAACAGTCAAAATATGTCTGTACAAATTAGGCTCCAGATTGGAGCATTATACATGAAGAAGTTCCCATTCCAGGTGCTGTCTTGTTTACCCACAGGTCATCCAGAGCCAAGAGATCTAGTGCCCGCTCAGGTCTGGAGATCCTGCATGGTGTTTCCTGGGGGACTGCTGAGGTACAAGGGGTGTCCAGTCCCCATATCTTCAGGACAGTCAGCAGTGTTTTCTTCTTCTTCTTCTTCACCAGATCTGCTAGTTGCTGACTCGCTGTGCGCTGAAGTCTCTGAAGGAAGGGAAGCGGAGGCACTGTCCCCACACAGTCTCGACGATTGTACCAATGATCTGGCTTTAGGCACCGCCCCGCCTCGCAGACGTGTCATCTCAGAAACCAGACTGAAGTTGGTCCCTAAGCAAGGATCCTCCATCTCTAACAAATCTGGCAATAAGTCCATCAAGGCGGTGGCTACCTCCAAGTCTCTGCACCCCTCCAACCAGGCGGAGGACCTCCAGTTGCCTCCTGAATCCTCCGGGGTGCTATCTGATAACAAATGGAGAGAGACTTTTCTGCACCCTGTACCTGGTACTTCGCCCACTTCATCCAGTAAGCTTGGCAAAGTGTACGTCAAGGCGGTGGTTACCCCCGAGTCTCTGCACCCCTCCAACCCGGTGGAGGATCTCCAGTTGTCCCGTGAATCTTTTGGGGTGCTATCAGATATTAACAAATGGAGAGAGACTTTCCTGTGTCTTGTTCCTGGTACTTCACTCACTTCATCTGTTGCTGAGGATGGCTCGATGGGAGGAAGCATCCTAGTCACCAAGATGGTGAGACCAGTTTCGTTCCCTCTAGTGGACAGAAGAGGTAATCTTCTTGAAGAGAAGGATCGGCCTCCAAATTCTCTGCAGAAAATCCTTGCAGGCTAGAAGAAGAGGGAGTGTGGGGGGGGGTACTGTAACATCCCTGGCAGCGTGCTGGCATGGCTTTCCATCTCCCACCATGCAAGACCGCCATCTTACCTATCAATCCAGGCTGCACACTTTGCTCCAGTACCTGCTGTGTCTCTTGTCTGATTGCTTAGGGCAGCGGCGCGGCTGCTGTCTGCTTCTTATAGTTACTGTGTGCGCACTCCTAATGCCTCCCCAGCCTATTGCTGTGAGTCACTGAATACTTAAACCCCCTCCACCGAGTAGGAGGGGCCTGAGCAACACTTTTCTTCAGTGTGTTCCTTGCAACTGAGTTGCCAGTTCCTGTCCTATATCTTGTCTGTTCCGCCCCTGGGGGCTGTATACCTAGGCCTGTTACCTGTATCTGTGACTTCTAGTCTGTCTCCGCCACCCTGGGGGCTGAGTTTCCAGGCTCGTTCTTGTATCTTGTTCCTGGTTCAGTTCCTGTCTGAACTGTGTCCTAGCCCGTTACCTGTTACTCTCTATGTCCGAACCTTCCCTTTTCCTGCAGTGTCTGAACCTGCACCTAACTCCAACTCTTTGTCTCTGAACTTCTGTCTGTGAGTTTTGTGTACACTTTCTACTTCATTGTAAATACATTGTTCACCGCACCTGCGGTTTTGCTCTGCTCTGCTTGTTCACCGCACCTGCGGATTTGCTCTGCTCAGCTTGTTCACCGCACCTGCAGTTTTGCTCTGCTCTGCTTGTTTACCGCACCTGCGGGTTTTGCTCTGCTTGTCTACCGCACCTGCGAGTTTTGCTCTGCTCTGCTTGTCTACCGCACCTGCGGGTTTTGCTCTGCTCTGCTTGTCTACCGCACGTGGGTTTTGCTCTGCTCTGCTTGTCTACCGTACCTGCGGGTTTTGCTCTGCTCTGCTTGTCTACCGCACCTGCGGGTTTTGCTCTGCTTTGCTTGTCTACCACACCTGCGGGTTTTGCTCTGCTCTGCTTGTCTACCGCACCTGTGGGTTTTGCTCTGCTCTGCTTGTCTACCACACCTGCGGGTTTTGCTCTGCTCTGCTTGTCTACCGCACCTGCGGGTTTTGCTCTGCTCTGCTTGTCTACCGCACCTGCGGGTTTTGCTCTGCTCTGCTTGTCTACCGCATCTCCGTGTTTTGCTCTGCTCTGCTTGTCTACCGCTCCTGCGGCTCCGTTCCTGTATCCCAGTCTGTACTGGTCCCTATCCTGCCTGCATTCCTACCTGCCAGTACCCGCCTGTCTGCATGCCAGCCGTGCCTGCCAGTGCCTACCTGTCTGCATGCCAGCCGTGCCTGCCAGTGCCCACCTGTCTGCATACCAGCCGTGCCTGCCAGTACCCACCTGTCTATATGTCAGTCTAACCTGCCTGTTCCTGCATTTCCCGGTGTGGGTCAACAGCTGTGATCGGGGTCTGACCTGGAGTAGCACCTGGTCCCTCTGGTCGGTTCCTCCCTGGTTCCCGGAGCCGACTGAGCCGCCATGCGACCTTGGTCATATCGGGTTGATACTTAGTCACACTCCTCCAGGCACTCCTCGGTTCATGATTCAGTGGGATCACCAACCACGCTCACGCCAGTCAGTCCGGGCGCGAGCGTAACACTCTCTAGTAAATCAGAGGCCAACATAAAGAGAACCTTTATAACCTATTGAAGCCTATGAGGTTGTACCTAACAGTGATGAAGGTGATGAGAAAGACCCATCCAAATGCTGTTTGTAGTGAATGCCAATCCATAGATAAAGATCAAGCAGACACACAATCTTCACTTAGCAGTGTATAAAAAGAGTCTCAACAAAGCTGTATTGGTACCAAGAGGTTGACAACAGTCCATATAGCAAAAGATATAATCGGTGAAGGTCCATCAGCTGTGGACTGGTCACCTGCCTAAACTTCTCACTACTTGCTAAGAGTTCACACCACCAATATTTGCACAGGACTCTATAGATATTTATTTTTTGGGAGATATCTTTAGGTCCTTCACTTTTGTCTTCGTATGTTGGTGTCTCTTTTTTGGTTGTCCTTCTGGGTTTCTATTCATGCTAGGTGTTGTGCTCTGGTTCTTCTCGGTACTGTGGTTTCTGGTTACCCTACTCTAAGATAATTGACGATATGCACTGCAGATGTACCTACTAATGAGAACTGGACTTGTTGGCTTTAGTAGGATCAAGCCAGACTTGCACTTGTTAATTCTAGAAGGTTCAAGCCAAGCATGGACTTGTTGGTTCTAGTAGGGTCAAACCAAATGTGGACTTTTTGGTTCTAGTAGGGTCAAACCAGTTGTGAACTTGTTGGCTCTAGTAGGGTCAGGCCAGACTTGGACTTGTTGGTTCCACTAAGGTCAAGCCAGACCTAGACTTGTTGGTTCTGGTATTGTCAAGCCTGACTTGGACTTGTTGGTTCTAGTAGGGTCAAGCCACATGTGGTTCTGTCGATTATAGTAGGGTCAAGTCAAACCTAGACTTGTTGGTTCTAGTAGGGTCAAGGCAAACTTGGACTTGTTGGTTCTAGTAAGGTCAAGCCACACTTGGACTTGTTGGTTCTAGTAGGATCAAGCCAGAATTGGACTTGTTGGTTCTAGTCGGGTCATAGTAGGGTCAAGCCATACGTAGACTTTTTTGCTCTAGTACAGTCAAACCTACCACTCTTTTGAAGCCAACAGGAATCTGGAAAGGCACAAATTTAGATATTTGATAAGTTTATGAGTTTTCTTTTCTGGACCTGACTCCCTAGTGCTTGACTGGTTAAAAAAAATATTGATGGTAAATATTGACTGTTGTAGAGAAAAATTGTAAAATCCATAAAGACATCTCCGGAGAGGGGACATATCACCTTCACATTGAACATATGGGATTAATTATAACTGTGGAAGTGAGAAAGAGCTGACACTTCAACGTCCATTGAAGTAGGGGCCCTTGCCGTGAACACGTAATTACAACAGGGGATCTGCTGAGAGCCAGCCACCAAGTCTAGGAATCGAATACTCAGAGGCAGAGATGGCCATTTTCCAAGGCAGGGGTTTCCCATGTTCAAAGGAATTATCTCAGACACTCTTGAGTCAGTGGTCAATAATGAAAATTGCATTGATCCGACATTTATGGGAGATATATTTTCGGCATCGTGGCAAAGTAAAGAACATAACACATTCACTCCAACTTAATATCAGTCAGATGGATGATTCTATCCATGCTATGTTTCATCTCTATATAAAGGTAAAAAAGGTAAAATCGTGAAAGGAAACATGACAACAATATCTCCCGCCTGGAACCTCCAGGGGCAAAAATATCATGGAAGTTGGGGATCTCATAAGCTTCTAAACACCTAGCACATCCCACAACCAGCCATCCAGATGAGCTCACTAAGGTGATGTGTGTGGGTGTAACCTTGATCTAGTAAAAATCAGAGTTTAGGTTTCTGTCATTGGTCAGTTCTGTAAAACACAGTGCTCTGAGGAGTGCTTCCGTCCGCTAAGCTCTGAGCCATTTCCGTGACACAGGTTTATTACTTTTTTCTTATGTTATCCCTTTTATTACATGTGATTTTATATATTGTATTGTTTTACTCTCTTTTTGTAACATCTTTGTATATTTTCTATAAACACTGCCTATTTTTATGGATTAAATATGTAAAATTTAATAGCTCAGTTCCTCTTGCTCTGTAAACCGCACCCCTGAAGCCTTACGCTACCTGTCGGGTGTCCAATCGGCCTGTATTAACGATTGTTGGTGGCAGCTAGTTTTTCATAGGCTATTGGGAAGCTTAGCGGTGACCGTACCAGAGTGTATAAATATGTTCCATGCTTTGGTATCAGATGTGTATATACCATACGTTCACAATGAGCTTCCTAATATCCGACCTAGTGGTCAAAGACGCCGTGACCTCATCCATCAATCGTCAGCCAATTGCGTAATTGTCTTAATGATTGGAGGCGACGGGTTGCTGGCTTATGAACATCGGACAACAGTGGGGAGATATCTGCGGGATATCCCAGCTGTTCCCTGACATTGACCATAAGCCACTATTACCTTGGTTGCAATTTTTGGACTTAAACCTCATTCTCTGGGAAGATATTCTCATTGTTCTCCAGCATAGTATCTCTCTACTCGCTCTGCTTCCAGCTCACGCAATCAATTTCCTTAATTAGTTTTTAATCAGAAAAAGATTACCAGGTACCTACGAGTATGAGACATGTAGGTGCTTCATTACCATGCAAGTGAGATTTTTCTTATGTAATAAGACAGTCTCTGCAGGTCTGATCAGAGAGAACATAAATAAGACTGTTTATCAAGACGCTCTGCCTCCTTCTCATTCCTATTGTCGTCTTGGTGCCCTGAGAATTGTAATATTTGTCATCTTCTGTGGTTAACAAAGCTTCTGTCCTGTGCATCACTCTATAGAAAATTAATTATTTTATCATGTAGCCTCACACACAGCAGGACAGCAATAGTCTGGTCTCAGCGAAAGTGTATCAGTTCACAAGAAAACAGTGACAAAACTGAAGTGTTAGTCCAAAAATGTCTGCCCCACATGTTCTTATACATAAGGGCAGTATTATAGCAGTTATATTATTATACATAGGGGCAGTATTATTGTAGTTATATTCTTGTACATAGCAGTATTATAGTAGTTATATTCTTGTACATAGGAGCAGTATTATAGTAGTTATATTCTTGTATATAGGGGGCAGTATTATTGTAGTTATATTCTTGTACATATGGGCGGTATTATAGTAGTTATATTCTTGTACATAGGGGCAGCATTATAGCAGTTATATTCTTGTACATAGGAGCAGTATTATTGTAGTTATATTCTTGTACATATGGGCAGTATTATAGTAGTTACAGTTGAAACCAGAAGTTTACATACACCATATAAAAAGACACATCTGCATGTTTTTCTCAATATCTGACATGAAATCAAAATAAACCTTTCCTGTTTTAGGTCTGTACTGTGTGTGTATATATATATATATATATATATATATATATATATATATATATACACCGCGTGCAGAATTATTAGGCAAATGAGTATTTTGATCACATGATACTTTTTATACATGTTGTCCTACTCCAAGCTGCATAGGCTTGAGAACCAACTACCAATTAAGTAAATCTGGTGATGTGCATCTCTGTAATGAGGAGGGGTGTTGACTAATGACATCAACACCCTATATAAGGTGTGCTTAATTATTAGGCAACTTCCTTTCCTTTGGCAAAATGGGTCAGAAGAGAGATTTGACGGGCTCTGAAAAGTCCAAAATTGTGAGATGTCTTGCAGAGGAATGCAGCAGTCTTGAAATTTCCAAACTTTTGAAGCGTGATCACCGAACAATCAAGCGTTTCATGGCAAATAGCCAACAGGGTCGCAAGAAGCGTGTTGGCCAAAAAAGACGCAAAATAACTGCCCAAGAATTGAGGAAAATCAAGTGTGAAGCTGCCAAGATGCCATTCGCCACCAGTTTTGCCATATTTCAGAGCTGCAACGTTACTGGAGTATCAAAAAGCACAAGGTGTGCGATACTCAGGGACATGGCCAAGGTAAGGAAGGCTGAAAAACCACCACCTCTGAACAAGAAACATAAGATAAAACGTCAAGAATGGGTCAAGAAATATCTTAAGACTGATTTTTCAAAGGTTTTATGGACTGATGAAATGAGAGTGACTCTTGATGGGCCAGATGGATGGGCCAGAGGCTGGATCAGTAAAGGGCAGAGAGCTCCACTCCGACTCAGATGCTAGCAAGGTGGAGGTGGGGTACTGGTATGGGCTGGTATCATCAAAGATGAACTTGTGGGACCTTTTCAGGTTGAGGATGGAGTGAAGCTCAACTCCCAGACCTACTGCCAGTTTCTGGAAGACAACTTCTTCAAGCAGTGGTAGAGGAAGAAGTCGGTATCGTTCAAGAAAAACATGATTTTCATGCTGGACAATGCTCCATCGCATGCATCCAACTACTCCACGGCGTGGCTGGCCAGTAAAGGTCTAAAAGAAGAAAAAATAATGACATGGCCCCCTTGTTCACCTGATCTGAACCCCATAGAGAATCTGTGGTCCATTATAAAATGTGAGATCTACAGGGAGGGAAAACAGTACACCTCTCGGAACAGTGTCTGGGAGGCTCTGGTGACTGCTGCACGCAATGTTGATCGAAAACAGATCAAACAACTGACATAATCTATGGATGGAAGGCTGTTGAGTGTCATCATAAAGGAAGGTGGCTATATTCATCACTAATTTTTTTGGTTTTTGTTTTTGCATGTCAGAAATGTTTATTTCTAAATTTTGTGCACTGATATTGGTTTACTTGGTGAAAATAAACAAGTGAGATGGGATTATATTTGGTTTTTATTAAGTTGCCTAATAATTCTGCACAGTAATAGTTACCTGCACAAACAGATATCCTCCTAAGATAGCCAAATCTAAAAAAACCCCACTCCAACTTCCAAAAATATTAAGCTTGAATATTTGAGTCTTTTGGGTTGATTGAGAACATAGTTGTTGATCAATAATAAAAATAATCCTCTAAAATACAACTTGCCTAATAATTCTGCACACAGTGTATACTCACATTATATATATATATATATATATATATATATACTATACAAAGTTGAAACCAGAAGTTTACATACACTATATAAAAAGATACATATGCATGTTTTTCTTCAGATAAACCTTTCCCGTTTTAGGTCACTTAGGATTACCATGATTTTTAATATTTCCCAAATGCCAGAATAATGAGAGCGAGAGAGAGAATGTTTTAAGGCATTTTTATTACTTACTGCAAAGTCAAAAGTTTACTATGCCTGTAAACAATTCTGGACTGCCCATATGATGATCTCATGTGTTTGGAAGCTTCTGATAGGCTTTTTTGGCAACATCTGAGTTAATTAGAGACACACCTGTGGATGTATTTTAATGCACACCTGAAACACACTGCTTTTTTGTGTAGCATTATGGGAAAGTATAAAGAAATCAGCCAAGATATCAGTAAGAGAATTGTGGGCTTGCACAAGTCTGGTTCATCCTTCGGTACAATTTCAAGATACCTGAAGGTGCCTCGTTCATCTGTACAAACAATTATACGCAAGTACAAACAATATGGGAATGTCCAGCCATCATACCGCTCAGGAAGGAGACGGGTTCTGTGTCCCAGAGATGACTGTGCTTTGGTCCGACCCAAGGGCAAAAGCAAAAGACCTTGTCAAGATGATGGCGGAAGCTGGTAAGATGGTGTCAATATCCACAGTGAAACAAGTACTGTATCAACATGGGCTGAAAGGCCACTCTGCCAGGAAGAAGCCATTACTCCAAAAGAAACATAAAAAGCCAGATTAATGTTTGCAAATGCACACAGGAACAAAGACCTTATTTTTTGCAGACATGTACTGTGGTCTGTTGAAACTAAAATGTAACTTTTTGGGCATAATGACCATCGTTATGTTTGGAGGAAAAAGGGAGAAGATTGGAAGCCTAAGAACACCATCCCAACTGTGAAACACAGAGGTGGCAGCATCATGTTGTGGGTCTGCTTTGCTGCAGGAGGGACTGGTGCACTTCACAAAATAGATGGCATCTTGTGAAAAGAAGAGTATGTGGCAATACTGAAGCAACATATCAAGACATCAGCCAGAAAGTTAAAGCTTGGGCAGAAATGGGTCTTCCAAATGGACAATGACCCAAAGCATACTGCCAAAATGGTAACAAAGTGGCTTAAGGATAATAAAGTCAATGTTTTGGAGTGGCCATCACAAAGCCCTGATCTCAATCCTATTGAAAATTTATGGGCAAAGCTGAAAAGGATGCGAGCAAGCCGACCTACAAACCTGGATCAGTTACACCAGTTTTGTCAGGAGGAATCGGCCGAAATTCTGGCCAACTATTGTGAGAAGCTTGTGGAAGGAGATCCCAAACGTTTGACCCAAGTCATTCAGTTTAAGAGCAATGGTACCAAATACTAATGAAATGTATGTAAACTTTTACAGTAGTAGTTATATTCTTGTACATACGGGGCAGTACTATAGTAGTTATACTCTTGTACCTAAGGGGCAGTATTATAGTAGTTATATTCTTGTACATAGGGACAGTATTATAGTAGTTATATTCTTGTACATAGGGGCAGTATTATAGTAGTTATATTCTTGCATATTCGGCAGGAGGCAGAGACGCTGTTCCCCTCACCGCCGCGGCCCAGGTCCAGCGTCTTCCTGCTCCCATGCTACTGTGGCGCGCACCGCGCGCAGCTTTCCAGGCACTGTGCTTAGGGCGCGCTCCTTCCCTCTTAAAGGGGCTGTGCGTGCCGTCCTATAGAGTCCCCGGCCAATGGCCAGAGGACTTCCCCTATATAAGGCACCTCCTCCAAAATGGAGGTGCCTGTGCAAAGTTGTTGTTCCGTGTGCTAAACACTTGCTCCAGCCCTCATGTCCCGCTGCCTGTCAGTCCTGCCTGCCAGTCTGTCTGTCAGTCCAGCCCGCCAGCCTGTCTAACAGTTCTGTCCTCCAGTCTACAGTTGTGCCCGCCAGCCTGCTTACCTGGAGCACCTGTCTGTAACCTGCCGTGCCCGCCAGTCTGCTTACCTGGAGCACCTGTCTGTAACCTGCCGTGTCCGCCAGTCTGCCTACCTGAAGCACCTGTCTGTAACCTGCCGTGCTCGCCAGCCTGCCTACCTGGAGCACCTGCCTGTTACCTGTCGTGCCCACCAATCAGCCTACCTGGAGCACCTGCCTGTTACCTGTCGTGCCCGCCAGCCAGCCTACCTGGAGCACCTGCCAGTTACCTGCCGTGCCCATCTGCTTGCCTACCCGGAGGACCCGCCTGGCTATCTGCCGAACCAGCCTGCTTATCTCCCCGGATCACCCTCAGCCTTCCTGCCGTGCTCATCCGCTGTACCGGTCAATTCCAGCCATCTGACCCGTGGGAGTCACCTGCTCTCACACAAGGTCAGTCCCAGAGTGGCACCTGGTCCACCTGCCCGGTCCCTCCCTGGTTCACGGAGCCGACTAAGCCGCCGTGTGACCTTGTTCAGGCCGAGTAGGCACTTAGTCACACCCCTCTGGTCCCTCCTTGCACCGAAGCACAGAGGTTCCACCACCCGGATCCGTAACAGTTTGCACAGGCCATGGAACCCGGTGGCCCCCAGGCTCCTTCGCTCTCTGACCTGTACCAGGAGGTCTCACGTCAGAGATCCCAACAGGAGACTATCCTGTCCTATCTGCGGACTGTCAACTGCCACCTGGACACGCTGTCCAGCCCATCTGTGTCCGTCTCTTAGCGAGCGGCACCTCAACCCAGTGTCGCACCCGGCTCTGGACCCCAGCTCTCTGCGCCTCCACGTTTTGGTCTTATGTCGGGGCTTCTTAAATCAGTGCACGCTGCACTTTGAACTCCTGGCACACTAGTTCACCTCCGACCGGGCCAAGGTGGCGTTCATCATGTCTCACCTTACCGGGGAGGCATTGGCATAGCTAAACCCTCTGTGGGAAAGAGGGGATCCCCTGATGTCCGACCTTCTGGCTTTCCTCGCTGTCTTCCTGAAGGTCTTCGATGAGCCCGGACGAAAATCTTCTACTGCCTCCTCACTTCTCCGTCTCCGCCAAGGGAGTCTCACTGTGGGCCAGTATTCCATACGTTTCCGAACACTTGCATCTGAGCTTGCCCTGGTGTCCACCTTCTGGGAGGGTCTTACCGGACGGATCAAGGATGAGCTAGCTGGTCGTGACATCCCTTCCACCCTGGACGATCTGGTGTCATTAGCTACCCGTATTGACATCCGCTTTCTGGAACGTGCTAAGGAGACTACCCGGGAGAGAAGATTTCCGCGTCTCGCTCCTGTATTCCAAAGTCCAACCTCGCAACCAACAATGCCCCAGGCATGTTCGCCTGAGCTTATGCAAATTGACCAAATCAAGATGGTCAAGTCTCGCCTGGAGACACGTCCAGGCGAGGGGAGTTGAATCTACTGTGGCAGTAAAGAGCATCTGATCCATTCCTGCCCGGTGAGGTCGGGAAACTCCAGTGTCTAGGACCGCTCGGAGAGGTCGTCCTAGGCAAGAGTAAATCCTCTCCGTCCTTGACTCTGTCTGTTTCTATTTCCAGTGGTGAGACCCGCTTCTTCGAGACTGCCCATCTGGATTCCGGAGCCGCTGGGAATCTCATTCAATAGGCTGTTGTGGAGCGGTATCAGATTCCTACCGTACGTCTGGCTGAACCATTGGCTGTTGCCTCCGTGGATGGGAGGCTTCTTCCGGAGACCATCTTGCTCGTCACAGAGCCTGTAACCCTTCAGGTGGGAATGCTGCTGTGACGCCCAGCTGTGCTTAGTATCACAGATCCTAGAAGGGTGTATTGAAGGATTCCTCCACAAGAGGGCCCCATAGCCATTCACACATCTCCACCTTCCACCTCAGACCACCAGAGGGAGCTCCTTAGGGAGATATAAAAGGGAAGGTGGAGCCTGGCAGTTAGTCAGTTGGAGTCTGAGTCTGTTGATGAGTTCCTGCAGAGCGAGACACAGAAACAGGTCAGTCTGCAGTGGAGCTCAGTGACTCAGCAATTTCTCTGAGAGTTCAGTTGGTGCAAGCCTGAATACAGAGTAGAGTCCAGACTTGGGTGTTGCTCAGTGACGTGAGCTTTAGGTGTGCCGGCGCCATAAGATCGGTGAAACGCGGCACGCTGCCATTAGTGTGAGTAGCCTATTGAGGGTCCGAGTAGGCCAAAGGCAAAAGGAGTAGAGAGTTAGCTCATAGGGGGCAGAGGAGCTTAACTAGCTCACCCCGAAGAAGCAGTTACCGGACACCGGGTCCGAAGCTTACCGGGATCTCCACGACCCAGTAAGATAAACCGGAATCCCTGGAGAACTACAAGTCCCATGATCGCTAAAAGTGCTGATACGTACCAGAGCCAGGAGACACATAGGCCCCGTAGGTCGGGAGCGTGCACTCCAAGAGAAGGCCCTACCACAAGGTCAGCCAGCGCAGGACAGAGACAAAGTTAGGCCTAGCTCCAGGCAGGTCAGAAACTTACTACGCAGAGTCAAGGAGCAGGAGGCCCAAAACCTGCTCATTGGGGAGGATCCGGACATACACCCTTCACCCTACAGTGCTCCGGGGAGTGCCTGAAATTCCACCAGTAAAAGGTACTGAAGTGACTATTGTGTCTGTCCCTGTTCTTGCTCTGACCCGGCTGAGTCTCTCCGTCCTGCATCCCCGTCCTTACCCTGCCCTGAGGCCTAGCTCCACCTGTGGGGACCTATACCATCTAGCTGCCTTATCACCGGCCTCAGTGGACTGTGCAGCGCTGGTGAATATCATCAGAAACCATACGTGGCGTCACGAACTTTTATAAACTTAACATCTATCAACGCCTTTTTAAAGAGAGACCCCAGAGTACGGGAGCCGACCACCGCGACCTCCTTAAGGCTAAAGGCCCGGGTAACCGAGTCATCCCCCATCCCCTGGGCTTGTCATTCTCTTCTTGGCGTCACGAACAGGATTGCGTGCCCGCTGCAACGATGCCGTGTTTTGCCCGTTGCCACCGGATACTGTGCGCCTTTATTTTGAACTGTGTACGTGAAGTTGTGGTGAAGATAGCCGCCATTGTTGGGCCGTTGAGCGAGAAGAAGGGCGTAACCGCGGGAAAATAAGGGGCGCACCTGCAAAAGAGCGCGAAGTCCCGGACACGCCCCACGCCTCGACGTCAAAACAGGAAGCGCCAGGTCCTGAAAGGAGCATCGCTGAACGCTCTGACGTAGGACGCAAGCGACGCAAGGTCCTGAAGATAACCGTCACCTGCGGAGCTGCGGCCTACCGGAAGAAAAACCAGAAGGTAGGCCACGGTTAACTAGGGGGGCGCTAAGATGTCCGTCGAGCAGCAGAACGCCGACCTACCGGTCAACGTCCCTGAAGTTCAGCCCCTGCCCGATAATGGGCAGGCAGAAGCCGCCGCTCCACCAGCAGCGCCTGTAACACCTGTTATTCCTATGACTTTACCGTACATTCCTGGAGCAAAGTGGCTCCCCCAATATAACGGCAAACCAGATACCCTGTCTGGATTCAAGCGGAAGATATGTGGTATCTTAGACATGTACTCTATGACCGGCAAACAAAGAGCTGCCGTTGTATTAGGACAACTGACCGGTGCTGCGGAGCGGGAAGTGGAAACATGGTCAGCCGCAGACCAGGAGTCAGTGTCCACAATATTCCAAAAACTACAGACTGTATTTGAGGACCTTACTGAGGCGGACCTCCGGATGAGGTTCTAAAGCTGCTCCCAACAACCAGAGGACAATGTTCGAGACTACGCCTGGCGTCTCCAAGGGGCCCTGCGGGCTCTAAACCAGGTTAGTCCCACCAGCGTTGAGAATGAGAACAAAATGCTGAAGGAACAGTTTGTCCGGGGACTGAAGTCTCCAGAGGAGAGCAGGACTGTGGGTTGGTGGTCCCTGGATCATCCGGATGCCACCTTTGACAATCTTAAGGACATGGCTATAAAAGGACTGCAGCCCCTGGAAACAAATGCCATCCAACGTTACCAGGGTGGGGCCACCCCAGTGCTTGCTACACCCACCTTATCCCCAGTGGCTGCTGAAGTTAAAGTCTCAGCAACGACCCTAAAGAAATGGACAGTCTGCGCTCTGAGGTGCGTCAGTTGAGCTAAACTCTGACCACCGTGCTGAGTGCCCTACAGCTGCGGACGGAGCCTGAGGAAGGAGGGAAGATCCTGCTAGCCGACAGCCCTGAGGATGTCCCCTGGATGCGGAGGAGGAGGAGGCCAACACCACCCTCGCCGAGGACCAGTGACTAACGCCGTCCACCGAGGGAACCAATCTGCTACCGATGCCGTAAGACCGGACACATCGCTCAGAATTGTCCTTTAAGCGAGAAAACCCTGGGTCCGAGGGCCGCCACCCAGGAGTAGACTCACCAGGCCCATAAGACTCGTACAACAGGTTCGTCGGAGGAAGACCTTTCCTGTCCATTGTATTGGACGGGATCCCGACGTATGCCCTGCTGGACACAGGATCTCAGGTAACCATCATGCCTGAAGTCCTCTACAAGAGGTTCTGGTCCATGGACGATCTACGTCTGCCAGCTCCAAATTTGTCTGTATATGCTTCAAATGGACTTCCCCTTAACCTACTCGGGGTTAAGAATGTGACTGTAAAGGTGGGGAGAGTGGAGCTGAAGGACCAGGGACTAATTGTAGTGGAGACTAACCCTGATGACAGCAACCCATGTATGGTACTTGGCACTAACATTGTTGGTAACTGTTTGGGAGAGGTTGTGTTCTTACTCCAACAGATCGCTGACACTGCCAGACCGAGACAAAGGAGGGCGCTACAGAAGGAGATCCATGTCCTGATGTATCAACTGCAAGTAAGGTTGACAGATGGTGAAATCGGTAACGTGAGGGTAACAGACCCCATACCCATTGTCATCCCCCCAATGAGTGAAATTCTCATCTGGTGTAGAGCTGCCATAGGTCTTAGACGTTAGAGCTACCAGGCGGTAGTAGAACCCCTTTACTCTGAGCATAGACCCACGCTCTTAATCGCCAGGGGAGTGGTAGATGTACGTAATGGGAGGGTGCCAGTCCGTCTCCTCAATTTAGGGGAAGATGAGGTCAAACTGCCACGTTATGCCACTGTTGCTAAATTACATGCTGTCAACAACAACTGCATCCATGAGGCAGAGTCCTTAACTTCACCAGAAGAAGTGGAGGATAATGACCCTGCAACCCAGGTGGAGGATTGGTGTCAACAGCTCCATGTTGGGACAGACACCACTCCTGCCCATCAAAAACAGGGTGTACACCGGGTGGTTCAAGAGTACTCGCAGGTGTTCAGTAAACATCCACTAGACTTCGGGAGGGTTAGGGGGGTTCAACATCATATCCCCACAGGCAACCATTCCCCAATCAAAGAACGTTATAGGCCTATACCCCCAGCTCACTACCAGAAGGCAAAAGAAATGCTGCATGACATGAGGAAGGTGGGAGTAATTAGGGATAGTTGTAGTCCCTGGGCGGCTCCCCTAGTGCTGGTTAGGAAAAAGGACGGGAGCATGAGAATGTGTGTAGATTACCGTCAAGTAAATCGCATTACACATAAAGATGCATACCCTTTACCACGCATAGAGGAGTCCCTAGCTGCCTTGAAGTCTGCAAATTACTTTTCCACCCTTGACCTCACTAGTGGATACTGGCAAGTAGCTGTGGCTGAGGAGGATCGGGAGAAGACGGCCTTCACCACCCCGATGGGACTCTGCGAGTTCAACAGCATGCCGTTTGGACTCTGCAATGCCCCCGGAACGTTCCAGAGATTGAAAGAGTGCTGCCTGGGACACCGCAACTTCGAGACTGTGTTACTTTACCTGGATGACGTAATTGTGTACTCCAGAACGTACGAGGACTACTTGAAACACCTGGCAGAGGTATTTGAGTCACTGTCCCGATACGGGATGAAGTTGAAGCCCTCAAAGTGCCACCTGCTCAAGAAGAAGGTACAGTACCTGGGACACATTGTCAGTCCGGAAGGCGTAGCACCAGACCCGGAGAAAGTCACAGCCATCCAGAAGTGGCCGGAGCCGAAGAACCTCAAGGAGGTGCGTCAGTTCTTGGGACTAGTAGGATACTACCGGAGGTTCGTAAAGGACTACACAAAGAAAGCAGCTCCTCTGCAAGACCTCCTGGTAGGGCAGTCCCCCAAAGGCAAAAACCCTCCATTCCACTGGGGTAAGGAGCAAGCAGAGTCGTTTCAGGAGATGAAGGAGATCCTGACAGGTGATGAGATCCTAGCCTACCCTGACTACAGCCAACCGTTCCTGCTGTATACGGATGCCAGCAACGAAGGCCTGGGCGCTGTCTTAAGTCAGAAGCAGAATCGGCAAGAGAAAGTCATCGCGTACGCAAGCAGGAAGCTCCGCCCGACTGAGAGGAACCCAGAGAACTATAGCAGCTTCAAGTTGGAGTTCCTGGCCTTAGTCTGGGCCATCACTGAAAGATTCAAGCACTATCTGGCTTCCAACAAGTTCACTGCCTTTACTGATTACAACCCCTTGACCTATCTTGAAACAGCTAAGTTGCGGGCTCTGGAACAACGATGGATGGCTCGGCTGTCAAACTACCAATTTACAATCAAATACCGGGCGGGCCGCAAGAACGCCAATGCCGATGCCCTGTCTAGGATGCCTCACCAGTCAGACACAGAAGAAGAAGTGGATGACCTGGAAGAGATTGAGCTACCTGCCTTTCACCGGAGTGGGATGATCCATGAGCAACGAGCCTCCAGGAAGCCGCGTGAAAAGACGTTAAAACCCCCTTCCTCACCATAGCTGGAAAGAGACCCAGGACAGCGACCCGGTTGTCAGCCGCATCAAACAGCTGATAACCCAAGAAGGTGCCTCCCTGGAGAAAGATGCGTCTCTGCAAGCAAAGCAGCTGTGGAACGAGAGAAGCCGGCTGTTTATCTACTGTGAGAAGCTGTGCCGGAGGTACGTTAATCCAAGAACCCATGAGATGGTATGGCAGATAGTGGTCCCGAAGACGGACATCCAGATGGTATTCCAAGCTTACCACGATCAGGCGGGGCACTTTGGCTGGAAAAAGCTAGAGACCCTGCTGAAATGTCGATTCTACTGGGTAGGAATGCGCAGCTCCATTGAAAGGTGGTGTCGGGACTGTGGACCCTGCGGCCTAAGAAGGAAAGACTTCAGCAGCCAGAAGGCACCCCTGCAACCCATCAAGACGACTCGGCCCCTGGAGATCGTGGCCCTGGACCATGTCAAGTTGTCACCCAGCAGGTCAGGGTACTCCTATGCTCTGACCATGGTAGATCACTACTCACGTTTCCTGGTGGTCGCCCCCGTCAAAGACCTGACGGCAGAGACGGAAGCAAAAACGTTCCAAGCGTATTTCTGCAGACCCCATGGCTACCCTGAGCAGGTGCTGACGGACCAAGGCCCGGCCTTTGAGGCTGAGTTGTTCAAGGAGTTCTGCCATCTCTACGGGTGCAAAAAGATAAGAATTACACCATATCACCCACAAACTAACGGTCTCTGTGAAAAGATGAACAACATCATCATCGACCTGCTAAAGACCATACCACTTGAAGAGAGAAACCAGTGGCCAGACCTGCTACCAGACCTAGTGGATCTGTACAATCATATACCAGTCAGTTCCACCAATTGCACTCCGGCATATCTCATGCGGGCAAGGCCAGGAAAACTGCCCATGGATTTGGAGCTCGGTGTTGTTGAACCTGAAGCTGATATGACCACTGAGGACTGGGACACCACCAGACAAGAGCAGTACAGAAGGGTACAAGCTTGTGTCAAGGACAGTCTTACTCGGGTGAGAGAAAAGCAGGAAATGCACTACAACAAAAACGCACCAGCAGAACCTTTCACACCTGGTGAAACAGTACTAAAAACAAAAAGACGCAACCACAAACTCGATGACCAGTGGGAAAAAGACCCCTACACTGTGTTACCGTCAAGATTTGACAACAAAAAGACATGCATAATCAGTCGTGATGGAGGAAAAACATTTGCTACAGTGTCCAGGGACCATCTAAAATTGTGTCCACATCTACTAAAGACTCAGGAAGAATTGCCTCTCACAATCCCGGAAGAACCTGAAGAAGCGGTGATACACACTGACCTTGGAGACTTCCCAGTGGATTGGCCTCAGATAGGAGGTGCAGTAATCATTCTAGTACTCCAATTCTATGCACAGCCAGAAAACTCTCCACAGCAAGTTGAACCTGTAAGTGCTGCAGAAGAGCCAGCTCAAGAAGCATCCCCGGATGAAGGATCCCCGGCAGGAGAAGAGCAAGAAGGCCCAGCCAATGGTAGACTTGCCAGTCCAAGAGAGAGATTAAGGCAGTTTTACAACATGGTCACACGTAGAACTGATAGAGTAACTGAGGATACACACATTGACACTCCACCAACCACAGCACTACGCAGATCAGTACGCAGCACGAGAGGTAAACCCCCTGCTAGGTACACTCAGTAAATAGTCAAAGTTTCTGAAAAATATATATAGTTACCCCTGGGGTATTGTATATTAAATCGTGATGTACTGTATAGTTGTATAATTTCATGCAAATGTACATTATTTTGTGTTTTCCTTATTTGTGAACAGTTTAAGTGATATGGACACTTTGCCTATTTACTTCTTTATTTATCAAAGGACTGCGTGGCTGAGGACTGTGTGCAGCCCAAAAACTGCTTTTGTATATAATTGCGCTCCCTGGAGTGCCCTTTAGGTGACCTCAGAAGGAAAACCTGTCTGGAGTGGCACGTGTGGAGGTCCAACTCGGGATCTTCATGCCCTGCAGCCACCCCAGGGCCTACGTAGAGGGTTTAGGACAGGTCCCTCAAAAACACCAAGTACTCTACTTTGTGAGATGGACATCCTTTTTGGGAACCTCACCACCAGAGACTTGGATTCTGAGGACGCTTTGTAATTGTTATGGTTATGCAACGTTTAAGATTCGTGCCTCCCATAAAGGGAAGAATGTTCTAGTATTGCTTACGTTTAGTATTGTTACTGTTTTTATAAAATGTACTTCAGCCCGGGAGTGCTGAGCTTAACTAGGGGGGAATGTGACGCCCAGCTGTGCTTGGTATCACAGATCATAGAAGGGTGTATTGAAGGATTCCTCCACAAGAGGCCCCCATAACCATTCACACATCTCCACCTTCCACCTCAGACCACGAGAGGGAGCTCCTTAGGGAGATATAAAAGGGAAGGTGGAGCCTGGCAGTTAGTCAGTTGGAGTCTGAGTCTGTTGATGAGTTCCTGCAGAGCGAGACACAGAAACAGGTCAGTCTGCAGTGGAGCTCAGTGACTCAGCAATTCCTCTGAGAGTTCAGTTGGTGCAAGCCTGAATACAGAGTGGAGTCCAGACTCGGGTGTTGCTCAGTGAGGTGAGCTTTAGGTGTGCCGGCGCCATAAGATCGGTGAAACGCGGCACGCTGCCGTTAGTGTGAGTAGCCTATTGAGGGTCCGAGTAGGCCGAAGGCAAAAGGAGTAGAGAGTTAGCTCATAGGGGGCAGAGGAGCTTAACTAGCTCACCCCGAAGAAGCAGTTACCGGACACCGGGTCCGAAGCTTACCGGGATCTCCACGACCCAGTAAGATAAACCGGAATCCCTGGAGAACTACAAGTTCCAGGATCGCTAAAAGTGCTGATACGTACCAGAGCCAGGAGACACATAGGCCCCGTAGGTCGGGAGCGTGCACTCCAAGAGAAGGCTCTACCACAAGGTCAGCCAGCGCAGGACAGAGACAAAGTTAGGTCTAGCTCCAGGCAGGTCAGAAACTTACTACGCAGAGTTAAGGAGCAGGAGCCCCAAAACCTGCTCATTGGGGAGGATCCGGACATACACCCTTCACCCTACAGTGCTCCGGGGAGTGCCTGAAATTCCACCAGTAAAAGGTACTGAAGTGACTATTGTGTCCGTCCCTGTTCTTGCTCTGACCCGGCTGAGTCTCTCCGTCCTGCATCCCCGTCCTTACCCTGCCCTGAGGCCTAGCTCCACCTGTGGGGAGCTATACCATCTAGCTGCCTTATCACCGGCCTCAGTGGACTGTGCAGCGCTGGTGAATATCATCAGAAACCATAAGTGGCGTCACAAACTTTTATAAACTTAACATCTATCAACGCCTTTTTAAAGAGAGACCCCAGAGTACGGGCCCGGGAGCCGACCACCGCGACCTCCTAAAGGCTAAAGGCCCGGGTAACCGAGTCATCCCCCATCCCCTGGGCTTGTCACTGCACTCGGAGAAGATCTCCTTTCATGTGCTGTCTGGTCTCTCTCACCCCCTCTTGCTTGGTCTACCCTGGTTACAAAGACATGAGCCCGTCCTGAATTGGAGATCTGGTGAAGTCCTCCGTTGGGGTCAGGAATGTCATGAATCCTGTCTGGTTCCGGTTCGTCCAGCTCGACCCCCGTCTACTCCAGCTAATCTACCTGGTCTGCTGGCACCCTACTGGTCCTATGCGGACGTCTTCGACAAAAAGGAAGCAGAGACACTACCACCTCATAGGCCGTATGATTGCCCCATCGACCTGGTACCTGGAGCTTCTCCTCCTCGCGGGCGTATCTACCCCTTGTCACTGGCTGAGACCCGGGCCATGTCTGAGTACATAGAAGAGAATCTTGCTAGGGGATTTATCCAGAAATCCACCTCTCCGGCTGGAGCAGGATTCTTCTTCGTCAAGAAGAAAGACGGCTCTCTACGTCCCTGTATCGATTACAGGGGCCTTAACCAGATTACCATAAAAAATAAGTACCCCCTGCCTCTCATCTCGGAGCTGTTCGACCGCCTTAAAGGCGCGAAGATCTTCACCAAGCTCGATCTTCGTGGGGAATACAATTTGGTCCGGATCCGCCAGGGAGAAGAGTGAAAGATGGCTTTCAACACCCGGGACGGTCACTACGAATATCGCGTGATGCCCTTTGGTCTCTGTAATGCTCCTGCCATCTTCCAGGAGCTGGTTAACAACATCTTCCGTGATCTCCTGTATTCTTGCGTGGTGGTGTACCTGGACGATATCTTGGTCTTCTCTCCGGATCTGCCCTCACACCGGAGGGATGTTCGTCAGGTTCTGCAGAGGCTCCAGCAGAATCGCCTATACGCTAAATTCGAGAAATGCCTCTTTGAGCAGACCTCCCTACCGTTCCTGGGCTATATCATCTCCGAGACTGGTCTGCGGATGGATCCCGAGAAGGTCTCTGCCATCTTAAAGTGGCCCCGACCGGAGGGGTTGAAGGCGATTCAGCGATTCCTGGGCTCCTCAAATTATTACCGCCTCTTCATTCCTCATATCTCCTCCCGGACTATTCCCATCTCCGCGCTCTACCTGTAAAGGAGCAAATCCCAGGGAATGGACTTCCGAAGCGGAGGAGGCCTTCGTCTCTCTAAAACAAGCCTTCTCCTCTGCCCCTGTGCTATACTGTCCGGATTGCAACAAGCAGTTCTTCCTGGAGGTTTATGCATCCTCCTCCGGAGCTGGAGCGGTGCTCACCCAGAAATCCTCGTCCGGGACAATGGTAACCTGCGGCTTCTTCTCCAAGCTCTTCTCCTCGTCCGAGCGCAACTACTCCATTGGAGATCGTGAGCTGCTGGCCATCAAATTAGAGCTTGAAGAGTGGCGCTACTTGCTGGAGGGGGCTCAGCACCCAGTGGTCATCTACACTGACCACAAAAACCTTGCTTATTTACAGAACGCAGAAGGCTAAATCCGCATCAGGCCAGATGGTCACTATTCTTTGCCCGATTCTGCTTCACTCTGCATTACCGCCCGGCGGACAAGAATATTAAAGCTGACGCTCTATCCCGCTCATTCCTGTCTTCCGACCAGGAGGAGGAGCCTCTACATATCATTGACCCCTCCATAGTAATGACTGTGGTTTGACCTGTCTCATCTTCCACCCGGTAAGACCTTTGTAGCGGTTTTGGATCGAAAGAAGGTCCTACTCTGGGGCCATTCATCCAAACTAGCCGGTCATACTGGCCAGGGGAAGACATTTCTGCTCATCGCCCGACATTACTGGTGGCCTTCCCTGTGCAAGGATGTTGCGAACTTCGTCGCGGCTTGTTCCTCCTGTGCCTGTAACAAGGTTCCCAGGCACCTTCCATTCGGCCACCTCCTTCCTCTTCCCGTGCCTTCTGCTCTGAGGCAACACATTGCAATGGACTTCATTACAGATCTCCCTGATTCTGCCGGTTGTACTGTCATTTGGATGGTCGCTGACTGCTTTTCTAAAATGGCCCACTTCATCCCTCTGCCTGGTCTTCCATCTGCATCTGTGCTGGCTAAGGACTTCATCCATCACATCTTTCGTCTTCACGGCCTACCCCTCCACATTGTGTCTGATCGCAGGGTTCAGTTCACTTCGCGCTTCTGGAGAGCTACTTGCAAGCTGCTGGATGTCTCCTTGGATTTCTCCTCTGCTTATCATCCTCAATCCAATGGTCAAGTGGAACATATCAACCAGGTCCTTACCAGCTTTCTTCGCCACTTTGTCAACGCTCACCATAACAATTGGGTTGAGCTCCTGCCCTGGGCCGAGTTCTCCTATAACAACCATGACAGCGAGTCTTCTTCTAAATCCCTGTTCTTTGTGTCTACGGTCAACACCCCCGGATTCCGTTTCCCGTCTCCTCTTCAGTGGACAATCCTGCCACGGAGTCTCTTGTCAGCGAATTTTCAGCTATTTGGGAAGACACTAGATCTGCACTTCTTCAGTCATCCGAGCAGATGAAGAGACATGCTGATAAGAGACGTCTGGATCCGCCTCAATTCCTTCTGGGAGACAAGGTCTAGCTTTCCTCCAAATATGTTCGTCTCAAGATACCTTCCTATAAGTTGGGTCCGCGGTTCATCGGTCCGTTCGAGGTTCTGAACCAAATCAATCCCGTGGCTTACAAGCTGAAACTCCCGATCACCTTACGGATTCCCAACTCCTTTTATGTATCCCTCCTCAAACCTGTTGTCCTTAATTCTTTCTCTGACGATCCAGGTACCGCTCCAGCTTCAGTCTCTGCTGAGGATGTCTTTGAGGTAGAAAGCATTTTGGCCACCAAGAGGATAAGAGGAAAGACCTTCTTTCTTGTGGATTGGAAGGGGTTTGGCCCTGAGGAGAGGTCTTGGGAACCCAAGGAGAACATTCATGCCCCTCATCTTCTTAAAAAATTTCTCACGGGCCTAAAGAAGAGGGGGTGTAAAGGGGGGGGGGGGACTGTAGCATCAGCGTCTCTGCCTCCTGCCGGGCAGAGATGGTGTTCTCCTCACCGCCGCGGCCCAGGTCCGGCGTCTTCCTGCCCCCCTGCTGTTGTGGTGCGCACCGCGTGCAGCTTCCCGAGCACTGTGCTTAGGGCGCACGCGCTCCCTCCATCTTAAAGGGGCAGCGCGCGCCGTCCTATACAGTCCCCGGCCAATGGTCGGAGGACTTCCCCTATATAAGGCACCTCCTCCAAAATGGAGGTGCCTGTGCAAGGTTGTTGTTCCATGCGCTAAACACTTGCTCCAGCCCTCAGGTCCCGCTGCCTGTCAGTCCTGCCTGCCAGCCTGTCTGACAGTTCTGTCCTCCAGTCGGTCTACAGTTGTGCCCGCCAGCCTGCTTACTTGGAGCACCTGTCTGTAACCTGCCGTGCCCATCAGTCTGCTTACCTGGAGAACCTGTCAATAACCTGCCGTGCCCACTAGTCTGCCTACCTGAAGCACCTGCCTGTAACCTGACGTGCCCGCCAGCCTGCCTACCTGGAGCACCTGCCTTTTACCTGTCGTGCCTGCCAGCCAGCCTACCTGGAGTACCTGCCAGTTACCTGCCGTGCCCACCTGCTTGCCTACCCAGAGCACCCATCTGGCTATCTGCCGAATAAGCCTGCTTATCTACCCGGATCACCCGTCAGCCTTCCTGCCGTGCTCATCCTGCCATCTGACCCGTGGGAGTCACCTGCTCTCACACAAGGTCGTGTGCTAAACACTTGCTCCAGCCCTCAGGTCCCGCTGCCTGTCAGTCCTGCCCGCCAGCCTGTCTGACAGTTCTGTCCTCCAGTCTGTCTACAGTTGTGCCCGCCAGCCTGCTTACCTGGAGCACCTGTCTGTAACCTGCCGTGCCCGCCAGTCTGCCTACCTGAAGCACCTGTCTGTAACCTGCCGTGCTAGCCAGTCTGCCTACCTGGAGCACCTGCTTGTTACCTGTCGTGCCCACCAGTCAGCCTACCTGGAGCACCTGCCTGTTACCTGTTGTGCCCGCCAGCCAGCCTACCTGGAGCACCTGCCAGTTACCTGCCGTGCCCATCTGCTTGCCTACCCGGAGGACCCGCCTGGCTATCTGCTGAACCAGCCTGCTTATCTCCCCGGATCACCCGTCAGCCTTCCTGCCGTGCTCATCCGCTGTACCGGTCAATTCCTGCCATCTGACCCGTGGGAGTCACCTGCTCTCACACAAGGTCGGTCCCAGAGTGGCACCTGGTCCACCTGCCCGGTCCCTCCCTGGTTCACGGAGTCGACTAAGCCGGCGTGTGACCTTGGGCCGAGTAGGCACTTAGTCACGTCCCTCTGGTCCCTCCTTGCACCGAAGCACAGAGGTTCCACCACCCGGATCCGTAACATTGTACATAGGAGCAGTAGTTATATTCTTGTACATAGGTAGCACTATAATAGTAGTTATATTCTTGTATATAGGAGCAGTATTATAGTAGTTATATTCTTGTACATAGGGGGCAGTATTATAGTAGTTATATTCTTGTACATAGGAGCAGTATTATAGTAGTTATATTCTTATACATAGGGGGAAGTATTATAGTTGTTATATTATTGTACATAGGGGCAGTATTATAGTAGTTATATTCTTGTATTTAGGGGCAATATTATAGTAGTTGTATTCTTGTACATAGGGGCAGTATTATAGTAGTTATATTCTTGTATTTAGGGGCAATATTATAGTAGTTATATTCTTGTGCATAGGAGCAGTATTATAGTAGTTGTATTCTTGTACATAGTGAATAGTATTATAGTAGTTATATTCTTGTACATACGAGCAGTGTTATGGTAGTTATATTCTTGTACATAGTGGGCAGTATTATAGTAGTTATATTCTTGTACATAGGGGCAGTATTATAGTAGTTATATTCTTGTATATAGGGGGCAGTATTATAGTAGTTATATTCCTGTACATAGGGGGCAGTATTATAGTAGTTATATTCCTGTACATAGGAGCAGTATTATAGTAGTTATATTCTTGTAAATAGGGGCAGTATTATAGTAGTCATATTCTTGTACATAGGGGCAGTATTATAGTAGTTATATTCTTGTACATAGGGGCAGTATTATAGTAGTTATATTCTTGTACATAGTGGATAGCATTATAGTAGTTATATTCTTGTACATAGGGGCAGTATTATAGTAGACATATACTTGTATATAGGGGGCAGTATTATAGTAGTTATATTCCTGTACATAGGGGGCATTATTATAGTAGTTATATTCTTGTACATAGGGGCAGTATTATAGTAGTTATATTCTTGTACATAGGGGCAGTATTATAGTAGTTATATTCTTGTACATAGGGGCAGTATTATAGTAGTTATATTCTTGTATATAGGGGCAGTATTATAGTAGTTATATTCCTGTACATAGGGGGCAGTATTATGGTAGTTATATTCCTGTACATAGGAGCAGTATTATAGTAGTTATATTCTTGTACATAGGGGCAGTATTATAGTAGTCATATTCTTGTACATAGGGGCAGTATTATAGTAGTTATATTCTTGTACATAGGGGCAGTATTATAGTAGTTATATTCTTGTATTTAGGGGCAATATTATAGTAGTTATATTCTTGTACATAGGGGCAGTATTATAGTAGTTGTATTCTTGTACATAGGAGCAGTGTTATGGTAGTTATATTCTTGTACATAGGAGCAGTATTATAGTAGTTATATTCTTGTACATAGGGAGCCGTATTATAGTAGTTATATTCTTGTACATAGTGGGCAGTATTATAGTAGTTATATTCTTGTACATAGGGGCAGTATTATAGTAGTTATATTCCTGTACATAGGGGGCAGTATTATAGTAGTTATATTCTTGTACATAGGAGCAGTATTATAGTAGTTATATTCTTGTACATAGGGAGCCGTATTATAGTAGTTATATTCTTGTACATAGTGGGCAGTATTATAGTAGTTATATTCTTGTACATAGGGGCAGTATTATAGTAGTTATATTCCTGTACATAGGGGGCAGTATTATAGTAGTTATATTCTTGTACATAGGGGCAGTATTATAGTAGTTATATTCTTGTACATAGGGGCAGTTTTATAGTAGTTATATTCTTGTACATAGGGGCAGTATTATAGTAGTTATATTCTTGTATATAGGGGGCAGTGTTATAGTAGTTATATTCCTGTACATAGGAGCAGTATTATAGTAGTTATATTCTTGTACATAGGGGCAGTATTATAGTAGTTATATTCGTGTACATAGGGGCAATATTATAGTAGCTATATTCTTGTATATAGGGGGCAGTATTATAGTAGTTATATACCTGTACATAGGGGGCAGTATTATAGTAGTTATATTCTTGTACATAGAGGCAGTATTATAGTAGTTATATTCTTGTACATAGGGGCAGTATTATAGTAGTTATATTCTTGTACATAGGGGGCAGTATTATAGTAGTTATATTCTTGCACATAGGAGCAGTATTATAGCAGTTATATTCTTGTACATAGGAGCAGTATTATAGTAGTTATATTCTTGTACATAGGGGCAGTATTATAGTAGTTATATTCTTGTACATAGGGAGCAGTATTATAGTAGTTCTATTCTTGTATATAGGACCAGTATTATAGTAGTTATATTCTTGTACATAGGGGGCAGTATTATAGTAGTTATATTCTTGTATTTAGGGGCAATATTATAGTAGTTATATTCTTGTACATAGGGGCAGTATTATAGTAGTTATATTCCTGTACATAGGGGCAGTGTTATAGTAGTTATATTCTTGTACATAGGAGCAGTATTATAGTAGTTATATTCTTGTACATAGGGGACAGTATTATAGTAGTTATAGTGTTGTACATAGGGGCCGTATTATAGTAGTTATATTCTCGTACATATAGGGCAGTATTATAGTAGTTATATTCTTGTACATAGGAGCAGTGTTATGGTAGTTATATTCTTGAACATAGGAGCAGTATTATAGTAGTTATATTCTTGTACATTTGGAGCAGTATTATAGTAGTTATATTCTTGTACATAGGAGCAGTATTATAGTAGTTATATTCTTGTACATAGGGGGTAGTATTATAGTGGTTATATCCTTGTACATAGGGGGCAGTATTATAGTAGTTATATTCTTGTACATAGGAGCAGTATTATAGTAGTTATATTCTTGTACATAGGGGGCAGTATTATAGTAGTTATATTCTTGTACATAGGAGCAGTATTATAGTAGTTATATTCTTGTACATAGGGGCAGTATTATAGTAGTTATATTCTTGTACATAGGAGCAGTATTATAGTAGTTATATTCTTGTACATAGGGGACAGTATTATAGTAGTTATAGTGTTGTACATAGGGGCCGTATTATAGTAGTTATATTCTCGTACATATAGGGCAGTATTATAGTAGTTATATTCTTGAACAAAGGAGCAGTATTATAGCAGTTATATTCTTGTACATTGGGAGCAGTATTATAGTAGTTATATTCTTGTACATATGAGCAGTATTATAGTGGTTATATCCTTGTACATAGGGGGCAGTATTATAGTAGTTATATTCTTGTACATAGGGGGCAGTATTATAGTAGTTATATTCTTGTACATATAGGGCAGTATTATAGTAGTTATATTCTTGAACAAAGGAGCAGTATTATAGCAGTTATATTCTTGTACATAGGGGCAGTATTATAGTAGTTATATTCTTGTACATAGGGGGCAGTATTATAGTAGTTATATTCTTGTACATAGGGGGCAGTATTATAGTAGTTATATTCTTGTACATAGGAGCAGTATTATAGTAGTTATATTCTTGTACATAGGGAGCAGTATTCTAGTAGTTATATCCTTGTACATAGGGGCAGTATTATAGTAGTTATATCCTTGTACATGGAGGACAATATTTATGTTAGCAGAACAATGGGGTTTATAGGTAGACATGCACTTTGTGCCATTGTTTGCTCATTATTTGTGCTGTGTAGTCTCAGTATCGAGCAGTCAGTAGATTGTAAATAGTATTAGTTAAGCAGAAGTAGCACATTAACACATTATCGGACAATTATTATATTCTTCTCCCAGAGGAAAGAATTATTTAGGAAGGACGTTTCATTTTTCACAAGGTGACTTCATTGAAAGGGTTAAGTGGTGCTGCAGACAGACTGTAGAATAACTCGCTGGCCTTACAGTGCATGCAGGGAGATAATTAAGAAAACAATTCAATCTCATTAGTAAATGTGATGGGGTCTGGGAGAGAGATGCCAGAGTAATTGAAATGAGCATTTCCCCTCAGGGAGGGGGTCACGTACCCTCTTACAGACCACTGGCATTTCTGTTTGTGCAAAGACATTATTCTGATCCTTCAATAGAGGAAGAAAGAATAAGTGCAGGGGATGGAAAGGATCTCATACAGGGGGCGGCATAGCCATAGGGGGCGCAGAGATATAGGGGGCGGCATAGCCATAGGGGGCGCAGAGGAAGCAACTGGAGTCCTGGTGCATGTTTTGCATTGGGGTCTCTTTATCTGGTCAGGGTCTTCAGCCTCCTCGGGCACCAGGATCTGGATGCATCTGTTACCCCTGCACCCCTACAGTTACACCCCTGTTACGGATTGACTTTGCACCCGTGGCCCTCAGATTTTGGCCGGCTTGTCGTCTCGCTCTTACATAGCGGAAACATTGCTAGTATAAGCCATTTATTTTCTATCCACACCTTCCCTGCAGCAGATTCCCCCTGTGCTGACGCGGCAGAGATGGGGATTTATGTTCCAGAGACATCAGCTGTTACAGGATGCAGGTGGAGTGGCATTTATTGTAACTCTGCTCAGCAGATGAGAGGCGCGACTCAGTTCAGATGTTTCTGCAGCTGTGCTATATGTGACCGTGTAGGCAGCTCCACTGCTGCCTGATGCTGGAGCCATACACTAAGGCCAGGCAGAGTTGTCATGGGGCTGCAGCATATCCCTCCATACTGGTGACCTGTCATCTCATCAGGACTAAAATATTCTCTTATCAGACCAGAAGGCAGAGGCATAGCTAGAGTCCGATGGGCCCTGGTGCAAAATTTGAACCGGGACCCCACCTGCATGTTTCTCAGATGTATGGGCGTTGTAGATGTCGTCACTGAATTTTGGGTCTTCTATCCTTTGGATTACGAGCTCGGAGAGAATGAAGACACAGGGCAGGATGTTTGTGTCTAAACATACTCTAAAAACTTTATTACAAAACACAGGGCTAATATACACCCTAAAGGCAGGAAACGGATTTGCCATATATGGTTCGATTATACAGTTTAGCTGAACAAGCGAAAAAAGCTAGTTTCTGTATGCTTTAAAATATTTAATTAGACTTATCTAGTTAGCAAGGTCATTTCATCTTTCTGCAAGAACACATTATTGCTACAAGAAGAAACATCTGGCCAGGGAGAATCACTTTATCTTCTCCCAAGGACACGCTATTGATACAAGAAGGAACATTCATAGCTGTTGTTTTCACCAAAAATAACTGTCAGACTTATATAGCATAGATGGGGCCTTTAAACTTGAGGGACTCCATCTTCTGCTATAACATTCCATCCTTTTGTTCCTTCATTTATCAATACGAATTTCTATGTTTTCTTTTAGTACAACGCTGAATACACATTAGAAAAAGCTTAAAAACCAAATAAACCGCAAGACACATTAGCAAAACCTGTAAAATAGCTTGTACTATGCCAGCCAACCACCCACCAATACCTTTAAACCAATTTGTGGGATTTAGAAAGGAAAATCTCTGTGTGGAATTATTGGCCAAAGTATCTGAACAGTTCACCCAAAAGTTTATCTCTTCCCATGAGACCGGGACAGCGAGAAAGGGTATGCTAGTGGACGTCACAGGGGCATGTGTACATATCCAACAATTAGCAATGGTCTGGTTTTGCTCCTTTAGTCCATCGATTAGAGCAAGATGGTGTCTAATGAATCTATTGTCGTCTCCATCCATGGTGCCTAACGTAGTCCATGCACCTGTGGTCGCAAGGATGCAGGTAAGTATAAACAATGTCATCATTCTTTGTCCGCTGGTTCTCCTAGTATCTTTTTGCAATGGGACGCGTGGATCCAGGTCTCTTTTCACTCTAGCTTAACGGCTGTACTTGTGGTCAGCAGAACTTGAAAGGGTCCGTCAAACTGTGGATCTAGGCTTTTCCTCACGTGTCTTTTTATAACCACCCAGTCTCCAGGTTGCAGTGTATGGCTGCTAGAGTCTTGATCTGGATCTGGAAGAGAACTGAAGACATTATCATGTACTTGCTTAATCTTTTTGTGTAAAGCCCTCACATAGGAACTTAGCACATGGTTGTTCATTTCTAATGCTTGCGGATAGAAACACCCTAGGCTGGGTACGTTGCCAAACAATACCTCATATGGAGAGAGTCCAGTCTTTCTATTAGGCGTGTATCTTACTGAAAACAGAGCAAGTAGTAAACAGTCCGGCCATGGTTTTCCTGTCTCAGCCATGGCTTTCTGAATTTTTAATTTCAATGTCCCATTCAGTCTTTCCACTTTACCACTACTTTGTGGGTGATATAGGGTATGGAATGCTTGTTGAATTCCTAGAGCTGACATGACTTCATTCATTATTTCACCTGTGAAGTGTGTACCTCTGTCACTCTCAATTACCTCTGGTACCCCATACCTGCAGACCACCTCCGCAAGCAGTTTCTTTGCGGTTGCCGCAGCCGTGGCTTTGGCAATCGGGAAAGCCTCTGGGAATCCTGAGAACAAATCAATACAGACCAACACATATTCCCATGATCCTGACTTTGGCAGCTGAATATAATCAATTTGCAGTCTCTGGAATGGATAGAGGGGCCGGGGGGTGTGTTTGGGTGGTGTTTTAACTACTCTACCCTGATTATGTGTAGCACATATCATGCACCCTTGTACCAGGTTTTCAATACAGGTGGAGAATCCTGGTGCCACCCAATGTTTCTGCATCACACTCATCACACCCGTTTTAGATTGGTGTGTCGGCCCATGTAGTATCTGGGCAGCTGCTGGGTACAGTGCCCTTGGAAGGCATCGTCGTGTCCCTTTCCCCCATACCCCATTTGCTTCATTCAGGCATGTACCTTCCTTTAAACACTTATCGACCTCCTCCTTTTGAGCCTGAGCCTGCATTTGGGATAAGATGTCCTCCGACACAAAAGGGTTTTTAGGGGCACTTAACTGACGTACTGTTGACCCTTGTTGCGGCTTACAGGCTGCTGTTTTTGCCGCTGCATCTGCCATCGCGTTTCCTCTGCTTACCTGGTCCGTGCGTCTGGTATGTGCTCTTACCTTTATGACAGGTACTTGTTTGGGTAGTTGTAGCGCATCAATTAACTGCTGGACCGCATCAGCATTCTTAATGGGGTGTCCTGCTGCCGTCAGGAAACCTCTTGACTTCCATATTGGACCAAAATCATGCGATATACCGAATGCGTACCTAGAATCTGTGTAAATGTTAACAATACTACCTTCCGCTAGTTTACAGGCCTCGGTTAGGGCCCTAAGTTCAGCTTCTTGAGCCGACTGGTGTGGGAGCATTGGTTCTGCCTTGATTACTGCATTGAGGGAGACAACTGCATATCTAGTATGGAAGGTACCTGAATCGTCCTGATGACGGGATCCATCTACAAAAAATTCAAAATCTGCATTTTGTAATTCATGTTCAAATACAGTAGGTAAACCTGCCGTTTCTTGTGCCATCATTTGTACACAGTCATGAGGAACTTCCTCTCTTGGATCTTCCTTAAAAAGCACAGTACCTGACCCCTCCTTCAGATCCGAGAGAGGTAACAAAGTTGCTGGATTCAGGGTAGTACACCTCTGTAAAGAAACATTGGGAGGCATTAACAGTGCACATTGTAACCTGAGATGACGTGCTGCGGAGAGGTGAGCGGGTTGCACTTGAGTCAATATAGTATAGACATAATGAGGTGTTAGAACGGTGAGCGGGTGGTCAAGAACAATGTCTGCGGATTTATGGAGTAATAGTCCAACAGCATGCAGAGCACGTACGCAGGATGGTGCACCTCTGGCTACCGCATCCAATCTGCCACTAAAATAGGCAACAGGTCTCTGATTATCACCGTGTGTTTGAGTTAAAAACTCCTGCTGCATGTCCAGCTTGTTCATGAAGGTACAGAGTAAATGGGAGCTCATAATTAGGTGTACCCAAAGCTGGAGCGGCCAAAATACGGTTCTTGAGAGAATAAAAACAGTCTATTGCCTCTGATGTTAGTACAAAAGGTGTTGGAGTAAGACAGTCATAGAGGGGCTGCATTAAAACAGAGACGGCATGAATCCACTGTCTGCAATAGGAAACAAGTCCAAGAAAAGTTCTGAGGGCTGCAACATTAATGGGGACGGTGAATGCCTGTACTGCTTGTTTACGTGCATTTGTTAAATGACGAGCTCCTGGTGTAATACAATGTCCCAAAAAGGTGACTGAAGATTTACAAAACTGAAGCTTATCTTTCGATGCCTTGCAGCCAGCGTGATAGAGAAACAACATAAGCGATATAGTTGCACTATGACATTGTTTCCTGGAGGGGGCACAAATGAGCAGGTCATCGACATATTGCAAAACAACGATATGTGGTTCAGACCATCCCTCCAGCATTTCCTGCAGACTTGCAGTGTACATTGTGGGTGAAATTCTGGGCACCCTGTGGCAACACTGTCCATGTATATTGACTGCCCTGGAATGTGAAAGCAAACAGGTACTGGCAGTCAGGATGTAATGGTACACTGAAAAATGCATTTGCCGAATCAACCACTGAAAAGCAAAGCGAGTTAGAAGGTATCTGTGACAGAAGAGTATGCGGGTTGGGCACAACTGGTGTTAGAAGTTCTGTGGCTTTGTTAACCAACCGGAGGTCATGGACCATTCTATATGCGGCTGGTTGTCCTGACACACTCTTTATCTATACTGGGAACAGGGGAGTGTTGCAAGGGGACTGGGTTTTGACTAGGACTCCTCTCTGTAGTAATTTTTGGACCTGCTGGGCTATGGCATTCTCCTGAGCCGAGCTAAGGGGATACTGCCGCTGTTGAGGCAAGATGGCTCCTGGTTTTAATTTCACCATTACTGGTTGAACTCTTAACCTACCAACATCTGTTTTGTCTGAGGCCCAAAAATCATGTGGTACAGCCTGCTCCAATATCGGGTGAAACTCATTTGTCTCTTCTATGCTGGCAATATCTAGTGACATAATTTTGCAAAGGGTACTTGGTTTTAAACCTGGGGTCATGGTGACAGTGCCATCGGGATGATACTCAATATGTGCTTGTAATTGGGACAACACATCATTTCCCAAAAGGTTACATTGGCCTCGGGGCGATACCATGAGCTGGCTATGTACAGTAGCTCCTTGAATTTGCAGGGGAATTCTCTTGGTGACAGGGAGCAGGACAGACGGGGAATTGAAGGGGGTGGCAATGACATGATGTGAAAAATCAGTGTCAGTGTATGGCCAATCACCTTGCGTAATTACTGAATTGTCGGCCCCCGTATCTACTTGGAAATCAATTTCATGTCCCCCTGGTAGGTTCACCTGCACTATACAACTGGGAGTTGGGGGTAAGGAGATGAGGGGGTTCATGTGCAAGCTACCCTCATCCTATGGGGGCGTTGTTTGGTCGGCTGGAGGACCCGTACTCTGAGCATTTGGATACGGGTTGGTCCTACAGTTCTTTCTAAAATGTCCTGGCTTTTTACATCCGTAACACAGTTTCTGTCCTCCTCCTTCAGTCCGTCCTCTGCCTCTGTTGTTTCTGGGGGTCGTCTCTACTATATGTATTCTGGCAGCTCTTTTTGCCTGCGCTATGTAATGCTGTGCCCCCTGAGCTATTCTAGCTAAATCTTCTGCCTTCACTGATCTCCAGTCTGGCCTACTTGCTTTTACCTTCTCTGCAATCTCTTTCTTTAGTCCATTCATGAAAGCACTTGCTAATACCCTCTCACTAGTCTTATTCCCGGGGTTGAACCCCATTTCTGACCAGGTTTTCTTTAGTGCATAGAAATAATCCTTAGGATCTTCCTCCTTTCTCTGCACTCTATCTTCTAGTGTAACTTGCTTTTCTGCTTGCCTGTCTTGACATGCTTTTACCAACGCTGCTGCGAATAGGACTCCAGCTGCTGCATCATTAGATTCTGCATCTACGGGTCCGGTCCTACTGGCATACTGTTTTTTTGTCTCATCTATCAACCTATCATAGCGGGCTTCATCTGCCAATTTTCCCTTAATTACCCCCTGCAGATCTATTCTAGTGGCATGATACGTATCCTGTATGGTGGTGATCATTCTAGCAAAACCCATAGGGGACTGGGATGGATCTGGCAGCTGGGCGATCAGTGCCAACTGCTCTGAAGGGCTCCATGGTCTATACATTAACATTGTACGAGCTTCCTGACCTGGAACCACTGCATCCCCCCCTGCTGCTGCTGCTCCCGGTGCTCCTGGCACAACTACCGTCCTCACTGGGAATTGTCTAGCTGGGTGGGGTCTCGGTCCTCCACATGCCACACAGATGTCTACTGTCAAGGGATTCTGCTGTCCACATCTGGGGCAAACCCAACATTTAGGTTCCTGGGAATTCTGGTACTGGGGTGGGGGTGACGTCGGGAGCGGACAGGGAGGAAAATCTGTCATTCCAGTTTTTGTCAGTCTGTAACGTCCGTCTCCTAATTCTTCAATCTTTCCTTCAAAATAAGCGCATGCATTCATCCATACATCTACTGTCCCTAACAGACCCTTATCTTTCAGCCATCCATGATAGGAGTTAAAGAAGGATTTCCATTTCTCTCCATTCATCTCTCCATTCTCATTCATTCCCGCTTTACACAATATTTTGTCAATTCCAATCAGTGCCTGTTTCCCTTCTCTGCGTACTACTAAGTCTTTGGCTATAATGCCTTCCTTGGCATTTTGGTTCCCCATTTTTTTCGGTTCTCCTCACCTAGAAGAGACTCCTCAGTCACTTAGACAATGGTCACTTAGACAATGGGCCACAAAGGTTTCTGAACCATTCCACTACTAGCCTCTCTAGGACTTATACGCCAACCAGAAAAACAGACCAAAAACATCAATCCCGAGACACACCCACAACACAATCATTGGATCCATACTTTCATTCTTAAATTCTCCAAAGGATAGAAGGCAGGACTGTCAATTTATCTGAGGGATTCTACTGGTTCAAAAGGACCTGAGCCAGACAACAATCTGTTGAATTACCTGGGGAGCCGACCGCTCGGGGGTGAGGGAGTCTCTTCTATGCAGTGATATAATTAGGTAGAATATAACAGTTATTCTTACCTCAGCGCTGTATATATCACCAACAGAGAGCTTCACTCGTCCCATGTCTCGGACCGGTCGAGCACCCTTGGGTAGATTAACTCAAGGTCCCTGTTCGAGGCGCCAGCTGTCGTCACTGAATTTTGGGTCTTCTATCCTTTGGATTACGAGCTCGGAGAGAATGAAGACACAGGACAGGATGTTTGTGTCTAAACATACTCTAAAAACTTTATTACAAAACACAGGGCTAATATACACCCTAAAGGCAGGAAACGGATTTGCCATATATGGTTCGATTATACAGTTTAGCTGAACAAGCGAAAAAAGCTAGTTTCTGTATGCTTTAAAATATTTAATTAGACTTATCTAGTTAGCAAGGTCATTTCATCTTTCTGCAAGAACACATTATTGCTACAAGAAGAAACATCTGGCCAGGGAGAATCACTTTATCTTCTCCCAAGGACACGCTATTGATACAAGAAGGAACATTCATAGCTGTTGTTTTCACCTAAAATAACTGTCAGACTTATATAGCATAGATGGGGCCTTTAAACTTGAGGGACTCCATCTTCTGCTATAACATAGAGTTCCTGATCCTGTGAAGACATACGTTTGCCCCCCATGTAACAATGTCCTCCATTCTGTAATAATGTCCCCGATCTTGTGCTCCTTTCCTGTAACAATGTCTCCCATTATGGTCCCCTTCCTGGTATATTATTTCCCTTTCCTGGTATAATGTCCTTCATCATGGGCCCCCTCTTGGTATAATGTCCCCCATCCTTGCCCTTCCTGGTGTAATGTCCCCCATCATGGCCCTTCCTGGTATAATGTCCCCCACCCTCGGCCCCTTCCTGGTATAATGTCCCCCATTATGGGCCCCTTCTTAGTATAATTTCCTCTATCCTTGGGCCTTTCCTGGTATAATGTCCCCCATCCTGGGCCCCTTCCTGGTATAATGTCCCCCATCCTGGGCCCCTTCCTAGTATAATGGCCTCCATCCTGGGCTTTTCCTGGTATAATGTCCCCCATCCTGGTCCCTTCCTGGTATAATATCCCCCTACCCTGGGCCCCTTCCTGGTATAATGTCCTCCATCCTGGGCCCCTTCCTGGAATAATGTCCCCCATTCTGGGCCCCTTCTTGGAATAATGTTCCCCATCCTGGACCCCTTCCTGGTATAATGTCCCCCATCCTGGGCCTCTTCCTAGTATAATGTCCTCTATCCTGGGCCTTTCCTGGTATAATGTATCCCATTCTGGGCCCTTCCTGGTATAATGTCCCCCTACCCTGGGCCCCTTCCTGGTATAATGGCTTCCATCCTGGGCCCCTTCCTGGAATAATGTCCCCCATTCTGGGCCCCTTCCTGGAATAATGTTCCCCATCCTGGTCCCCTTCCTGGTACAATATCCTCCTGGTATAATACCATCCATCCTGGGCTCCATCCTGGTATAATGTCCTCCATCCTGGGCCACTTCTTAGTATAATGGCCTCCATCCTGGGCCTTTACTGGTATAATATCCCCCATCCTGAGCCCCTTCCTGGTATAATGTCCCCCATCCTTGGTCCCTTCCTGGTATAATGGCCCCCATCATGGGCCCCTTCCCGATATAATGTCCCCCATCCTGCTGTCACGGTTGTGTCAGAGGTGACAGACAGTCGCCCTGCAGTTGATTGCTGGAGATCTCTATGTTTGGCATTACAGACATCTTCTTATAGGCTGGCTGTCTCTAGGACCCAGCGGCTACCTCCCTCTTGCTAATTGGCTCCCTGGCCTGGGTGTATAAATACCTGGTGTGTCTGAGAGGGTAGTGCCGGTGATATTCATTACTACTTGTGAGGCTTTAGCAAGAGCAGTACTTCTTCCTCTCTGGAGCTTGAGGCCGTGTGCGCATTTGTTTGGTGTCGTCTAAAGCTAAGCAATTCCCCCCTGTTTGTCTACTCTTGTTGTCAAAAGCGTTTAGTAGAGATCGACTAGTGGTCATCTCTTTCCTTCCCTAGCCTTAGCCAGGGAAAGTCAGGGCGAGGCACACGTGCGGTGATTGGTGAAGAGCCAATATAGGGACAGTAGTTGAGACAGGGTGACACTACACCAGACTAGGAGGTCTTCACTCCCCCCTTTCCCTAATGTCTGGGATCCCTTTCCCTCTTCCCTCTGTGTTGCACTAAGTCTTTCTCACACCTTGGGTGACACCTGGGCCCCTTCCTGATATAATGTCCCCCATCCTGGACCCCTTCCTGGTATAATGTCCCTGTTCTGCTGTTCTTCTCTAACAAATGTAAAAAAATAAAAATAAACGATTCTTCTCACCTTCCTCTGGTCCCAAGACGTGTGGCATCGTCTTCCATACCCGGTGAAGAAGCTGTAAGCTGACTTGCACTTGACTGTGATCGTTATGCTCCTGCCAGAAGATAGACCTACCTATCTATCTATCTATCTAACTATCTATCTGCCAAGTGTGAACAGGTGCAAGCTGTAGTGACTGCATAATATAGAACCAAAAGAACACGACCACCTCTGTAAGCACTAAGATATAAGAAAACATCCCAGGAGTGCACAGGTGACTATTCCTAAAAAAAAACAGCATTCTCCTCTCCTGAAATACTCTGTGCTCCTGTAACATTGCTCTCTCCATTATCTTTCATTTTGTGACCTCCAACTTCCCCTTCTTATATCAACGCTCTTGTCACATCACCCATTTCTGTTATAATTCACTGCCTCCACAAGATCAACCCAAATCTCACCTGAAACACTCTGTGCTGCTGAGGTCCCTCCTCCTTCCTCTATGACACTCAGTCTGCCTTTTCTTTTTGCCGCTGTGTCTTCTCTGAGACCATCATGTGATTGGACAGATCACTAACCCTGAAACTTCACCTTATCCCCCTCTGCCAGCAAAATCAACACATCATGTTCCTGAAATACTCTGTGCTGTCAAGGTGCCTATTTTTTTTTATTTTACTCCTGGGTGCTGACATCTTGGCACTTTTATGTTATATGCTGCTGTATTACAAACTTTTCCTAAAATACTCTGCACTGCTGTGACAATGCTTCTTCTGCTGTAACCTCCCACTTGTCTCTCCAGAATCATGATGCTGTCCCAGTCCTGTTGTGCCTCCTCACCAGATCAGCACGCGCTTGTCCTTAAACACTCTGTGCTGCTGTGGCAGTGTCAACTTAGCTGATTTTACATGGAGCTCCCCTTTAAGAATGCAGCACAAGGGACCTGCGCATGCGACACGACTTCGTAATTCCTCGACATACGGGGTAACCAGTTATTTGCTGAAGCCAGAATTACCATCAGCCACTTGAGAGGGTCGGATTTATCCCACGTCTATTGTTTGTTGTAGAAAATCCGGCTTTTTTTTATTCTAATTCCAGTGTAATCAGCTCATTTGCATACGGCGGCGGAACAACCGTGGAATGACTTAATCGCTGCCCTTGAAATGAAAGGAATTAATTGCGACTTGCAGGTGGATAGAGGGTTAAACCAGACAAAAGACAAAATAATTTTCTACATTTTTTCTTCTTTTTTGCATAAGAATGGTTAACCCTCTAGTGACTACCTAGAGCGGTGATTTCCAACCAAAGTACAACTACTCCCAGCATGCTATGCTAACTCGAACATGAGAATCTTATTGTACCTAATCCTCAGGATTATGCTTAGATGTAACAGACCTGGTGCAGAGACAGAACAGAGTGGTGTACCATCCGGCGCTGTACGAGCAGAGCACAGCATATCTGTTCTGTAGTATACAGGCTTCACTGTCCCGTATCTAGTGGGGCAGACCCCGGTTTAGGAAGCTTTCCTGCTCTCCCAGGAGGTCAGCTGCAGGTACTGTAGTTGTGACTTTAGGACACAGATACAGTCACAAAACCATAAGGCTGAGGCTCAGCACAGGAGGCGCGATGATATCACTACACTGTGCCTGCTGCGACTCTCAGGTCTGCTCCACACATCAAGGGAATGGCACAGGGGGAGAATTTCTTCTCTTTTGCCAGCATAATGGAATGGACCATTTGGGGACATCTTACTGTGTTGGGGTTCACTAGGGGCTTCATACTGTGTGCAGGCAGCTTTGGTGGCATCATACAATGTAGGGGACACCATGGGACCATCATACTCTATATGTTGGTGGTGGGTGCTTTAGGATCATTATGTGTTGGCATTATACTGTGTTAGGGGACTATGGGAGAATCATACTGTGTGTGGGGTGGATGCTTTAGGAGCATCATGTGTGGGCATCACACTGTATGAGGGGGATTCATTGTGAGATTCAGAACTGGGGGCATCTTTACATGTGTGGGGGACACTATGGGGGTATCATTATTTTGAAGGCATTGTTGGGGCTTCTTAATGTGTAGGAGAGACACTGTGGGAGCATCATTGTGTGGGCTGTGGGTGTATCATTCTGAATGGTGGGCAAGAGGGCATCTTCATTTGTGTGGGGGGCACTATGGGGTATCATTAACTGGGGGATACTGTAGGGCCGTTTAATGTGTGTGGAATAGACTGTAGGGATAGTATGGGAAGAGCACTGTGGGGGGCATCACTGTATGTGGGGGCATCTCTTTGGAGCAACATGCTTTGCGGAGGAGACTTAGGGGGGCATCATATCGCACAGAGGCCATAAGCATAAAAGCGGTATAAACAGTGTGACAACTGTAAGGGGCATTTATAGCAGTATTATTTCTGTGTGGTCGCACAAAAAATACTGGATTGGGTTAGGAGCGCAGCTAAAGTGTAAAAATGTGTCCCTTCTTCCTGTCCTTCATAGTTGGTAGGACTGGTAATATGCCTGACAACATTTAGCCCCAGGTTGTGGGTCTCCCTAAATAGCAGCAAACAGAAACCTGGAGGAGGGAGATGCAGCTGCAGTTTCTCTCTCTCTCTCTCTCTCTCTCTCTGAAGCAGCAAAGTGAGACATCTGATTGGCCCAGACCACACAGCACAGCTCTGACATCACAGCAGGAAGTATCCGCCCACTCAGCACAGATGGAGAGAGAGAGACTGTGCAGCAAAAGGAAAGGAACCCCATGCACTCTGCAGATTACACACATTTGGGTCTGCATCCGTCTTCTATAGCTGCCTAAAGAGGGAGAAGGATTTGGGATATTCCGAAAGAATCACATAATATTTATCTCAGCCAAGCATTACATGTTACATTGTGTTACTACCTGATACATTGTATCATTAAATGTGCACATTGTACCCACACGACTGGTCCCCAGGGCGCCACCTGGTGGAGGCTAATATATAGCATCAGAAAACCGTTGTAAATGATGGGGACATATTAACAGCAAATTAATTAGTCGAGAGGCCCCAACCCAATCATCTGCCTGTGTTCACGAAAACCTGCTTAGCAGACTAATTGATCATCGTCTCCTGTAACCGATCATTACTTACATGCATATACCCAACTGTTAACCCCTATCGTGAGACAATTAGATTCTCAGCCCCTTGCGACGTCTTTCTTGTATAAGGGCTTATGCATTAGCCACTGGCTACAAACTTTTGCCCCAATTCAGTATTTCCGCACAACAACCCCATCTGCAAGAAAACAAATCTGACCATCAGCTCCTAACGGGAATGGAGCAAATGTGAACAGGTGCAAACTGTAATGACTGCTGTAATATATACAAATCACTGAGCGCGGCAGACACTGTGCGCAGCCATAAATGTACAAACACTGAATGTGTGGAATATAAACTGCAATTACTGCCATATAGATTATACGTGTAAAAATGAAGCTAATTAGTGCACAAATTGGTCAACTCGTGTGCGCCCATCAGCCACAACAAGACAACCTTTGATGGGATCCGTGGCTGATGGGCGCACACAAATTGACCAATTTGTGTGTTAAGCATCTCATTTTTTTCAGTATAGTTATATGGTAATAATGCAGTTTACATTGCACATATTCATTGAAGCAGCTTCATCTCGCAGATACAATGCACTTCTCAGCTTGCAATAAATGTGAAATATCTTCCCCAGTGAATAGAAGTCATTACATCCTTTCCTTTGGCCACTAGGGGGCAGTAGCTGTCTTTTTTTTTTTACTAACAATAAACCTGCACTCCCACCCTGCACCTTTCTGGATGTACAACCATCTAGTTACATAGGAGCCCAGAGCAAGGGCTGGGAGAAGCAGAAGGTGAGAGCGGGAGGGGGGGGGGGGCCGCGGCTGCTGGAGAGGTTCTTGATGATAATTTGAATGCACCCGTTAATGATCAAAGTGTTACACACTAATTACTAGCACTTACCTATGAGATATTAAGTAATCTGTCTCTTTTTTTGCACCCAACGATGATTCTCTTAATGAGCTTCAGACTGACTCTTTTATAAATATTTTATTTATTTATGGCTTAATTTTTATTTTAAGCTGATAATTCCCCGGTGGAAGCGCGAGAGGATGGGAAGAGCGATAAGTTAAGTGAAGAAAGTTGCTGGCGGATATGGAGGATGACAGACTTTACACGTATTGATAAAATACCCAGTGAGCGCCAGTCGGCTGTGAACGATGGACGGACACATCAGTCACCGGAATACAATGGGCGAGGTAATTAGCCAAATTTAGGTTTTGTTTGCCAAAAATAATCAATTTCCTTAAAGATGATACCCCCCGTCTAGAGGCGCATGTAGTCAATAATGTAATTGACGCACCCCCTGGGCCATATTCTTTAGGGGGAATATCCGGAGCCGGATCAGATGGGAGTTGTAGTCTTCCGAGTGGCTGTGACCCGGTCCGTGCCCAGGGTGTCAAACTGAGTTGTATGTGGCAGTCCTACAGATGTTATTAAGTTCTTTATTGTCGACTACGCCACCCGTTGTATTGCGGTCACTATGGCCGCCGCTGCAGCAGGGTCCGCTGAGGCTGATGGTATAGGTGCAGCTTGTGATGGTATAACCCCCAACGGGTGGGGTATAGCCTCAGGGGGATCAGGTGCAGAGGATGGGAGTTGTGGTGATGCAGTGTAGACGGCAATCAGAGACAGAGTCGGGTTATGCAGTTTAGGATGTTTACTCACTGCTGATGTTCTGGTCACTCCAGCTTCAAGTGACCTCCCGAGCCGTGCTGCGTCCACCAGGTTCTGGATCCAGCCAACTCCCAAATAAGTCCGGAGCGTGACCCTGAGCTCTCCTTCTGTCCTTTCTCTGGCCGTCCCCACTATTGATCCACCCAGGTCCAGCTCCCTCGGGCCTTCTGTGGGGAGACCCTTGGCCTGGGGTTCCCTGACCCTCCTCGTGGTATGCCTTCGTGGTGGATGTGGTGGGTGACCGTGACAAACGCTGCCCACGGTCTCCGGTCTCTGGCTGGGGAGTGTTTTTGCCCCCACCAGCTTGGGTTCCGGTACCCTGTGCCGACTCTTCACCCGGGGATTTAATTTGGGGTCTTAGAGTCCTTTCTTCTGCTTTCCCCTCTGGGTCTCTCTTTCTCCTCTCTCACTCTGGGTCTCTCTTCTCCTCCGCTCGCTGACTTTCTCTCTGCAACTGACCCTGTTCTTAGTTGGTGCCCACCTTATATACACCCTCTATGTGTGAGCTCAGGTGACCAGCACCCAATGAGCTCCTATCTTTACCCAGGCTGCTCCCCCTTTCTGCCCCTACACTACTTGGGATGTACCACCCCCCTCCCACTCCAGCCAGGAACAGACTCGGTCGTACCTGCACATTTCTAAGTGGGAGTACCGTCGGCCTGTTCCTCGGAAATGGGATGTGTGTAGTGCATGCAGCCTACCGAGCTCAGATCCACACTCCATCCTTACCCGGGAGTGGAATATCACACCTCTGGGTTGAGGTGCAATACCCCTGTAGCAGCCGAATCCTCAGGGTGCTACATTCCCCCCTGGTAAATCACAGCACGTCCTCGGGCTGTAAGACAAAACCACCAAAACATACATTTTTTTTTCATAAACATATAAAACATATTAAACAACATATCTTAGCAGATAAAACATTCTCGTCGCCTCAGGCTCCTCCTCCGGTCACTGTGCAACGTGTGACCGGGTAAAGCGCGACAGTCTCTCTGGAAAACTGGTTTTCCCTATAAAACCGGTAGGGGGCGCTTTAGGACGCGCAACTATTTACAGGGATATGGCCGCTCTCAGTCCTCGGCCAGGTAAGGAGGGAAAGGGAATGGCTGCTCACAGTCCTCAGCCTGTGGGATTAAGGGTAAACGGGTAAACAGTTCACTCAGCTGGTCCCAACGGGGACTATTTTTGCAGTAACAGTTTCTTTATACCCCGATTGGGTAACTATTTACAGCACCTACTCCGCTGTACTCAACAACGTCTTCCTCCTGCTCCTGCTTTGGGGATCTCAGCTTCAGACCCGTCCGGATCCTCTTGCTCTTCCTCCTCACATCGCAGCTCCTCCTCTGTCAGGCGATGCACATGGAGGGCGTAAGGTCCTTTGGCACACTTGTGCCGGGTGAAGGTGACCTCGTCCCCGATATAAAGGTCACGACCTCTGTGCCCCTCCGGCAGATGGGACTCCACATCTCTGCGCGTGACAAAGACGTCGCCGGGGGTGTTGTGGTCTCTGATGAAGCCCCACCCATGCTGCATGTTGAACTTAATTACAGTCCCGGTGGTGCGGGGACTGTGCGCTGCACGGGAGTCCCTCCTGGTTCGGCTCTTCTGCTCGGCGCTCCTTATTTGGGCCTGTTGTTCCCGGACCCGCCTCTCTCTCCGCTCCCTCGCAAACTCCTCGAGCTGCTGTCGGCAGCACGCAGCACGCTCCGCTGCAGCTGCCCTGGTTTCTTGAGTGAACCCCATTAGGTCTTCTCCGGTGGGGTCCCACTCAAATTGGGTCTCTTCAAGCGGGGGCGAGATCCTTATCACGGGCTTCGGAGCCGGAATCAGGGGTGCACACATGGCCCCAACTCTCCTCTGGTGCTCCAGTTCATAATATTTCTGGGGCCAGATGAAAGGCTGCCCGTCCGGCCACGTGTGCTGGGCAAACAAGTCCTCTCCCAGACGCGGCACCTTTGGTTTTACGGGTGCGGGCGCGGTGGTGGTGGCGCCCGGGTTGCCCAGGCCTTGCGGCCAGACCTGGGGCACCTGGAAGGTGAAGGGCACCGTTAGGACGGCGGCGCCCTGGGCTACCTGGCCTTGCGGCCAGGCCGGAGGCTCCGCGGAGGTAGGGGGCGCTGTTGGTGATGCGACGCCCGGGAATTCTAGGCCCTGCGACCAGGCTGGTGTTACTTCCTGTTTTGCCACGCTCGGGGTCGGTGCGCATGGCGTCACAGGGGTCGCGGCGGCGGCTTCCGGTTGGGGCCTAGTCTGCGTCGGTGACATGGCGTTTTCGGGCACAGCAGGGGGACTTTCGGGCTCTGCGACGGGGAGCTGGGGCAGGTAAGCGGTGTCCTGGTTTGGGGTATAGACGTCCCCTTTACCTGCCTCCATGCGTTCGGCTCCCTTCTCGGCGCCGTCTCCGGCCTTGGGTCCTCCCGCGCCATCCTCAGAGGCGGTCTGTCTCCTCAGCTTGGCTGGCGTGCTCCGGGTCTTGGTTTGCTGGGCCATCTCTCGGCTCCACTCCGCCAATGTCTCTCGCTGTACCCGGGCCATCCTCCGTGCGAGGCCCTCCAGGGCAGTCTGTGCACACTCCCGGTCTCGGGGGAGCTGTGTGAGGACCTCCACTAGGCCTAGTGGGGTCGTGGTTTCCAGCAGGCTCCTGACCAACGGGTCGGTGCTGCTCTGCTCTTCTTCAGTTGTCTCCAGCAGGCTCCTGGCCAGCGGGCCGGTGCTGCTCTGCTCTCTGGCCATCTCCGGGTGAGCTTCTCTGCTACTCCTCTCCAGGCTTCTTGCCTCCGGGTCCGCTCGCTCCAGACTGCTCCAAGCGACACCCATCTTTGCTCTCTCCTTTCGTCTCCTCCCCCTTCGAGGGCGGTCCCGGGGCCACTTGGTGATTGTCAGCTCCAGGGGCTGTTCTTTCACGCTGACAGACACCTCTAGCATCACAGTCTCTGTTGGTGGGGGCGGTTTCCACTTTTGGCGCCATTTTCGGTCCTGGCCCACGATGGGAGGTGGCCTCTCGCCACCCTCTGGCACGCCCATAATGGCGTCCGCTCTTCCAAGGCGGGAAACCTTTGGAAATGGCGGGAATCGCTTCCCAGTGGCGGGAAACTCTGCAGATGGCGGGAAAACGCTGTTAATGGCGGACAACCGGCTGGAATCGACTGGTGATGGGGTCCGATGGCGGGGACCCTCCGGAACCGGCAGGAGACTTCTTTTTGAGGTAAACTCGCACTTTTCTTCAGGCACGCAGTACCCGGGTGTTGCGGGCACGTAATCCTGCCGACTACGCCAAAGTTGACGCACCCCCTGGGCCATATTCTTTAGGGGGAATATCCGGAGCCGGATCAGATGGGAGTTGTAGTCTTCCGAGTGGCTGTGACCCGGTCCGTGCCCAGGGTGTCAAACTGAGTTGTATGTGGCAGTCCTACAGATGTTATTAAGTTCTTTATTGTCGACTACGCCACCCGTTGTATTGCGGTCACTATGGCCGCCGCTGCAGCAGGGTCCGCTGAGGCTGATGGTATAGGTGCAGCTTGTGATGGTATAACCCCCAACGGGTGGGGTATAGCCTCAGGGGGATCAGGTGCAGAGGATGGGAGTTGTGGTGATGCAGTGTAGACGGCAATCAGAGACAGAGTCGGGTTATGCAGTTTAGGATGTTTACTCACTGCTGATGTTCTGGTCACTCCAGCTTCGAGTGACCTCCCGAGCCGTGCTGCGTCCACCAGGTTCTGGATCCAGCCAACTCCCAAATAAGTCCGGAGCGTGACCCTGAGCTCTCCTTCTGTCCTTTCTCTGGCCGTCCCCACTATTGATCCACCCAGGTCCAGCTCCCTCGGGCCTTCTGTGGGGAGACCCTTGGCCTGGGGTTCCCTGACCCTCCTCGTGGTATGCCTTCGTGGTGGATGTGGTGGGTGACCGTGACAAACGCTGCCCACGGTCTCCGGTCTCTGGCTGGGGAGTGTTTTTGCCCCCACCAGCTTGGGTTCCGGTACCCTGTGCCGACTCTTCACCCGGGGATTTAATTTGGGGTCTTAGAGTCCTTTCTTCTGCTTTCCCCTCTGGGTCTCTGTTTCTCCTCTCTCACTCTGGGTCTCTCTTCTCCTCCGCTCGCTGACTTTCTCTCTGCAACTGACCCTGTTCTTAGTTGGTGCCCACCTTATATACACCCTCTATGTGTGAGCTCAGGTGACCAGCACCCAATGAGCTCCTATCTTTACCCAGGCTGCTCCCCCTTTCTGCCCCTACACTACTTGGGATGTACCACCCCCCTCCCACTCCAGCCAGGAACAGACTCGGTCGTACCTGCACATTTCTAAGTGGGAGTACCGTCGGCCTGTTCCTCGGAAATGGGATGTGTGTAGTGCATGCAGCCTACCGAGCTCAGATCCACACTCCATCCTTACCCGGGAGTGGAATATCACACCTCTGGGTTGAGGTGCAATACCCCTGTAGCAGCCGAATCCTCAGGGTGCTACATAATCACTTGAGACCCCATTGTGGAGACCCCGCTCCCCTCCACCAGATACATCTGTTACAGCCACGGAGACCACGAACTACAAAATATCACAGTAAGATATCGCTCTGTGCCCGCGAAGATAAATGGACGTCCATGTAATGCCCTGGTGCCAACTGATCGACAGAGGGGGAGTCTTTAATGGAGACTTCTAATGCCTCTAAATCTACAATTTAACTTATATCTACCTATCTCTATATATCTCATATCTATCTATCTATCTCTCCATCCATTCACCATTTATCTATATATCTATCTCTCTAACTATCTCTCCATCTCTCTGTCCATCCATCCATCCATCTTTCTATCCATCTCTCTATCCATCCACCATTTATCTATCTCTCTATCTTTCTATCTATCTCTCCATTTATCTATTGCTATATATTTCTATCTCTCTATCTCTCCATCTAATTATCTCTCCATCTCTCTATCCATCCATTCATCTTTCTATCCATCTATCTATCTATCCATCCATTTATCTATCGCTCTATATTTCTGTCTATCTATCTATCTATCTATCTATCTATCTATCTATCTATCTATCTATCCCTCTATCTATCCCTCTATCTATCTATCTATCTATCTATCTATCTATCTATCTATCTATCTATCCCTCTATCTATCTATCTATCTATCTATCTATCTATCTATCTATCTATCTATCTATCCCTCTATCTATCTATCTATCTATCTATCTATCTATCTATCTATCTATCTATCCCTCTATCTATCTATCTATCTATCTATCTATCTATCCCTCTATCTATCTATCTATCTATCTATCTATCTATCTATCTATCTATCTATCTATCTATCTATCTATCTATCCCTCTATCTATCCCTCTATCTATCTATCTATCTATCTATCTATCTATCTATCTATCCCTCTATCTATCTATCTATCTATCTATCTATCTATCTATCTATCTATCCATCCATTTATCTATCGCTCTATATTTCTGTCTATCTATCTCTCTATCTCTCCATCTAATTATCTCTCCATCTCTCTATCCATCTATTCGTCTTTCTATCTATCTATCTATCTATCTATCTATCTATCTGTCTGTCTGTCTGTCTCTGTCTGTCTATCCATTAATTTATCTATCGCTCTATATTTCTGTCTATCTATCTATCTATCCCTCTATCTATCTATCTATCTATCTATCTATCTATCTATCTATCTATCTATCTATCTATCTATCTATCTATCTATCTATCTATCTATCCCTCTATCTATCTATCTATCTATCTATCTATCTATCTGTCTGTCTGTCTCTGTCTGTCTATCCATTAATTTATCTATCGCTCTATATTTCTGTCTATCTATCTATCCCTCTATCTATCTATCTATCTATCTATCTATCTATCTATCTATCTATCTATCTATCTATCTATCTATCTATCTGTCTGTCTGTCTGTCTGTCTGTCTGTCTCTGTCTGTCTATCCATTAATTTATCTATCGCTCTATATTTCTATCTATCTATCTGTCTGTCTATCCATCCATTTATCTATCGCTCTATATCTCTTTCCATCCCTCTCCGGGCAGAGCCTGGCACCGGGCACAGCTGTCTCCGTCGTGCAGCACCATGGACGGCTCCTGCTGGCAGCAGATATCAGGAAACAAGAAGATGATTCCTAGTATTAGTTTCCAATGTCAGTTCGTTAGCAGAGAAGATGACAGATGAGACGCCAGGTCATAGATAATAAAGAGGTTAATGCGACATGATAATATAATAATAATAATCAACATGATCATCATGATAACATAGAACAATAGCACCCATCATGAATCCACCTCCTCATCTTCACACCTGATACCAGTGTTCTGCTATTTTCTCCAGGCATCAGATAACTTTTATTTTCTATAAAGGAATATTCTGGCTTTTGTCTGACATCTTGACTGTAAGAATCTCCGGATCACTGCCGTTCCTGTGATGCCTTTCCCACTTATCGCAAAACAAGGTGTGAACAGATGACATTTCACCAAAGCTGTAGAACGTTTCACTTTTGAGCGGGAGAGGAGATTTCAGATTAAGGCCCAGGAGAGGCGAGAGGCTGCGCCCTGTGCAGCAGCAGCCGCATGTCGCAGGCAGGAGCAAACTCCAGTCCAACTGTACAGAAGGGGTCAAAATATGGTTAAAATCCCCACCCACCATTCCCCTCCTACTTACATGACTGTTGTACAGCAGCTGCCCACCATAGCATTGTCACTGAACCCTCTGCCCCCGATATTATTCAACATATTTTGCCCACTGTGAAAATAGTGTCGGGAAGTATAATTTGGCTGTCTTGTTTAATTTTATATGGTTTGGACATAATATGCAATGATCTGATCCCAGATGATCAAGTCGGATAAACAACTGTTCAATTACCCTGCAGCGCCACCACAGGGGAAGTGAAGTTTTACATGATTCCCATTGAATTCAATGTCCCCCAAAGAGAGAGACCCTCTTGCTGACAGTTTTGATTGTGAGAACCCCCCACCTTGAGAGATTTCCCTAATAGGATACTGGACCGTGGGTTTTATGAACCCCTTTTATGCAGGTTATGTTATCTGAGTCCCAACGTGACCTTATTAAAGACAGCAGAGGACGCGGGAACATGACGTTTTTGCTGTAGAAGTGGCCGGTGCGTCTTGTCTTCTGTATAGAATTCTGCCGTCATTTTTTTTAGCGCAGTAATGAAATGTCTTGACCTTTATATTGTAGCCATTAAGACATAAATGAACATGAGGTTTACAGCCCCGGCGCATTCATCACGGTGCAAATGATGGAAATCAGCCCCTTGTACAGCGAATAAACGGAGGAGAGAAGCTGAAAAATGGCAGCAAAAATGAAAGAAAAGACATCACATGCAGCGGGAATCCCAATACTACGGAAGAATATCTATCTATTACCTATCATATAGCTATTATCTATCATCTATCTATCTATCTATCTATCATCTATTATCTATCATATATCTATCTATCATCTATTATCTATCATATATCTATCTATCATCTATCTATTACCTATCATATATCTATCATCTATTATCTATCATCTATTATTTATCATCTATCTATTATCTATCTATTATCTATCATCTATTATCTATCTATCTATCTATCTATCTATCATCTATTATCTATCATCTATCTATTATCTATCTATTATCTATCTATCTATCATCTATCTATCCATTATCTATCATCTATCTATTATCTATTATCTATCTATCATCTATTATCTATCTATTATCTATCTATCATCTATCTATCTATTATCTATCTATCATCTATCTATTACCTATAATATATCTATCTATCTATCATCTATTATCTATCATATATCTATCATCTATCTATTACCTATCATATATCTATCTATCATCTATTATTTATCATCTATCTATCTATCATCTATCTATCATCTATTATCTATCATCTATCTATTATCTATTATCTATCTATTATCTATCTATCCATTATCTATCATCTATTATCTATCATCTATCTATTATCTATTATCTATCTATTATCTATCTATCCATTATCTATCATCTATCTATTATCTATCTATCTATCTATCATCTATTATCTATCTATCATCTATTATCTATCATCTATTATCTATCATCTATTATTTATCATCTATCTATTATCTATCTATCTATTATCTATCTATTATCTATCTATCTATCATCTATTATCTATCTATCTATCTATCTATCTATCTATCTATCTATCTATCTATCTATCTATCTATCATCTATCTCTCCATATCTATCTATCCACCAGTCTATGTCCCTTCTTTCTATTGTGCAATCATCCCGACATGTCCCCGCACCTTCTCTCTTTGGATGTGGCCCTTTTGCCCTTGGGCTCAGGTACATTTGCCACCTTTGCCCCCTCTGTATTTACCCCACTACACATAAGGGGACCCCAGTAATTCTTTACTGGGTGGAGCGAGTAAACAGACCCCAGAAGATGGTTGGAGAACGGTCCTGACCGTCTCCATTTGTCTCTCTAGAACATGAATATCAATGGGGTCAGTAATTCCAATTGAACATGACTGGGACCTAAAAGCCACGAATGTATCCAGAGAATACATGAATTATTCCATCTGATGAAAGCGCAAAAAAAGTCCACATCTGACATTAGCGGGAGTGTGCGATGCTATAATTGAGTCATACTCTGGTGCTTTTAGGAATGGCATCAGGATAATCCCTACGGCGCCGCTGACTTCCCCAGTCTGAACTGTTCCAATTCTGCCTATTGTCTGAATGAGTGAGAACTCAAACAAGTCTGTGCAGTATAAAGAGGCAGTCTACTGTACAGCAGATAGATCATGTGACCTCTTCAATATACATTGTATCCAATGAGTGGAGGTCGGGTGACTGCAACTCTGCAACATGAACTTACAATACTGCAAAACTACAACTCTCAGCATTCACCAAATACCTCTATCTGCCAGTCACTTGCAGTTCTTTCTATGCTGTTTTTCCCCATAAAGTCATGCTTCTTCTTTTTTTTTCCCATAAAGTGATATGGTTTCTGGTGCAATCTTCTAATTGCTAGACTGAAGGGAAATGATCACATTCCTGTGCGGCATGGAGAGGAAGTCTCCTGTACAGCAGAACAGCTATAACTTCTGGTGACATTTTAACACACATGGACCCAAAAAATGATCAAAGAAATGGGTAAGTGACTGGCCAGAAGCTGTTAAAGGGGTTTTCCAGGACTAAGATATTGATTTTTTTTATTTCTAGGCTCAGCTATCAATATCGGATCGGTGGGAGTCCAACACCTGCCATGCCCACCGACCTGCAGAGATGGGGTCCTGCCAGAAGTTCTCAGTCTACAGAGCCAGAACAGCACAGCTCTGTGCACCATGCAGTGGTCGTTCTTGGGTATTGCAGCTCAGCTCCTATTAAAGTGAATATAATCTGATCTGTAGTACCAAGAATGACCACTAGGCAGCGCGTGGAGCTGTGCTGTTCTGGCTCTGTACATTGCTTACTTTGCTGGTCCTGTTAATAACTGATTGCTGGAGGTGTCAGTTGTCAGACCCCACTGATCTGATATTGATGATCCCTCCAGAGGATAGGTCATCAATATCAATGTCCTGGAAAACCCCTTAAAGGCATCTTTGGAGTTGCAACTGTTTAAGACCCCCATATTGGAGAGCACTGCCCTATAGAATCCAGTATGGAGGGAACGTCAATAGGAGAATGAATAATTCCACTATGTGCATCCAGCCGCTCTTGCTTTACCCTGATACAAAGTCTATCGATGGTGACCCTCAGTCTCCGCTTCTGGAATTGCAATTCTTATATGAAAAATAATTTTCCTTTATTCTTCACTTTAAAGTCAGATAAGACAAATCAAACAGGAATCCTATACAGTGAGGAGGCGGAGGGTGAGATCAATACCATGACAATGCCACTATCAATAATCTCAGAACAAATGACATCAGCAAACCACGATTTACCGGGAACTTCATTTCTGCGCCGAGTCTCACTCCCATGGAGCTATTTCACATGGGGGCGGATATTCTTTAAAACCAAATTATCTATAATTTTTGCACGCTGCAACAAAACATTGAGCACAGAGATATCTTTGGGTCTGGAGGACCCAACATATGTATTGATTTCAGTATGAACTGTGTAATACTTGATTTCTCCTGTAAGGGGCGCTGTAGGGAAAAATCAATACCTGCTGTCCCCTGAACCCCCTAACAATGAGCTACAAAGAACATCTCTCTTTCTAAAGGACTCAACACCTACGTGAAGTACATGGACAGCCTATTCACTTCAGTAAAAAGGGTGTAATGCTTCAATTCTCCTGCGGGAGTGCTCTGCAGGAATTAAATACTTCCTGTGTTCTGAATGCCCATTGCTTATCCAAATCAAAAAATAACATCATGGGCCCAGCACATGCTTAAAGTACATGGATAGCCCATTAATTTTAGTAAAATTGTGCTATACTTAATTTCCCCTGTGGGGGCGCTGTAGTTGAATGTGACAGTTTCTATACTCTTGTTGCTTAAATATTATTTGAAACAATGGGCTACAAAGAACATTTCTCTCTTTCTGCTTGGAGGACTTAACACATACATGCATTATATGGACAACCAATTGACTTACAAAAATAACAGTTTGACGATAAAAATGGTGTAATACTTAATTTTTCCTGCAGGGGCACTGCAAGGAAACAGACTCCTATATATCATCCAAAACAATTGGCTACAAAGAATAATATCTCTCTCTGGAGGACCAAACATGTACTTACATCACATGGTTAACCCATTGATTTCAGTAGGAACCGTGAAGTACTTCATCATTCCAATGGTGGCGCTGTATGGGAAACGAGCACCTGCTGTGCTATGGATGACTATATGTTAGCTGAAACAATGGGCTCCAAAGAACATCTCTCTACCTCTGGAGGACTCAACACGTACGTGCATTACATAGAAAACCTATTGAGTACAGTAAAAATTGTGTAATACTTATTTTCTCCTGTGTAGGAACTGAAAGGAAATAGACTTCTATCTATCATCCAAAAACAATGGGCTACAAAGTATAATCTCTCTCTGAAGAACTCAAAATGTACTTACATTACATGGTTAACCCATTGATTTCAGTAGAAACTGTGTAATACTTCATTATTCCTGTGGGGGTGCTGTACAGGACACGAGCACCTGATGGGGTCAAGACCACTATATATTAGCTGAAACAATGGGCTACTAAGAACGTCTCTCTACCTCTGGAGTACTCAACACGTACCTTCATTAAATGGTCAACCTATTGACCTAAGTAAAAATGGTGTAATACTTCCTTTCTCCTGTGGGTGCAGTGTAGGGAAAATGATCACTTACAGCAGAGTTTCTAAGACTTTTAGAGCAATCAATTCGCTGATGGTGAGTCTTCCATGAGATAAATGGGAGTTTGTGACCAATGAGGCCGAACCTTCATGTGATTGACGTCATTATGTCTTTTTTTTTAGACAACCCATTAATATCCGATTGGTGCGGGTTGCGACCAGCTGGAGGTGGCGCTCTCTGGTTCCCTTCACCATGTATTAGGGACAGCGCCATGCATTTGATTGTGGCTGCCCTCGGTATTGCAACTCAGTCCCACAAGGTAGGAGGAAGAACTGTAACAGATTTTGCATTGGAACCCAGGGGCCCTAAATTACAGCTTTTTTGGGGGCCATACATTATGGGGCCATCCCTCACTTTCGGCTGGGGCTACATAGATTTTCGTACTATTGTATCAGTTCAGATCCTAATTAATTCCAACAATTAGTTCTCAAAGCCCGGCCCCTTCATTTACATATGCTAATAACGGGACTTCGGCCCCCGTGGACGGTGGCACAGATGGTTACTTTGGTTTAGTTGATGCCGCCTGGGATTTTTTTTTTCCAGACCCGGTCACGTGACGACTGCACCTGAAGCTTAATTGAAAAATCCTCGACACCGGGACGAGTATGTAAATAGAAGTTATTAAAATTGTATCGAAGAATAAATGTTGTATTAAAAAAAAGTAAAAGATTATTACTCCTCCTGCTCAGATCAAAGGAGAGGGAACAATGACAGGTTCAGAATATTGTTATTACCGCCGCAACGCTCCAGGAGCAGAGGGAAAAACGAGGGCGAGGCGGGGGAGGGGAGCGTCGGGAGATAGAAAGAGGGAGAGAAATGGAAGAATTGGAGGAGAGTTTTGACAAATGTATGAAAACCCACTGATTACATATTAGATCAAAACTAAGCAGAAGATTTGAAATCACTGCAGCACAGAGCAGGGGCGTACATAGAAATCATGGGGTCCCATAGCAGAAGCTCTAATTGGCCCCCCAACAAAAAATAAATAAATATTTGTCAGTGTCAGAGAAGAGGAGATCTCACAACTTTCCAGCCTTTCCTAGATTCCTCTTTCATTGCCCCATAAAGTATGATGCCAATAAAAGTGCCCCCCAAACACAGTATGATGCCCCCATGGTGCATGCCTCCACATGTGCAGTATAATGACCCTACGGTACCCCACCTCAACTCCCAAGGCAAAGTATGATCCCCCAACTGTGACTCCCACACAGCCCGCCGTGCACTATAATGGGCCTAAATACAGTATAATGGCCCCACACAGCCCTCCAAACCGTATGATTGACCCCACACAAACCTTCACACCGTATAATTGCTTTCATGCAGCATAATGGCCCCCCACATAGCCCTCAAAATAGTATAATGGCCCCACATAGCCTTCCATCTATATATATAATCGTCTTATCCCGTCTGTCTGTCTGTCTGTCCTGGAAATCCCGCGTCGCTCATTGGTCCGGCAGCGGGCAATCAGCGCCGCGGAATTTCTGAAAAAAGATGGCGGCCGTTAGCAGCTCATCTGCGGGACGGAGCTCAGCGGCGATGCAGCCGGGAGATGACCGGCGCGAGGTGCTCATCTCCCGGTCGGTACCAGCAGAAGGACCTTGACCGCCGGACCCATCTGCGGGACGGAGATGCAGCCGGGAGATGAGCGGCGCGAGGCGCTCATCTCCCGGCCGGTAGCAGCGGAAGGACCGCCGGCGTCGCTGACCTCCATGCGGAAGGGAGGACCGGGGAGCGGCGCTGCGGGTCGGGATACTTCTGCTGCGAGAGCCCGCTCATGTCCCGGGTTCTCGCAGCGGAAGTACCCGCCCAGGCAGCGCCGCTCCCCGGTCATCACCAAGACGATTCGATGATTGGTCGCGGTCTTCGGACCCGACCAGTCACTAATCTTACCGCAAAAGTTAAACACCGCTGTGCTGATTGGTCGCGGACGCTGCCCACAACCAGTCACCGATTTGGGCGCCACATTTAAATATCGGCCGCGACCAATCACCGATTTTGGCGCCACATTTAAATAGCGTCCGCGACCAATCAGCACAGCGGTGTTTAAATGTGGAGCCAAGATCGGTGATTGGTCGCGGCCGATATTTAAATTTGGCGCCCAAATCGGTGATTGGTCGCGGGCAGCGTCCGCGACCAATCAGCACAGCGGTGTTTAACTTTTGCGGCAAGATCAGTGATTGGTCGCGGGCCAAGACCGCGACCAATCACCGATTTGTGCGGCACATTTAAATAGCGGCCGCGACCAATTGGATGTCAGCGCCGCTCCCCGGTCCTCCCTTCACACCCTAGGCGCATGGATGTCAGCGGCGCTGCCTGTGCGGATACTTCCGCTGCGAGAACCCCGGACATGAGCGGGCGCTCGCAGCAGAAGTATCCCGACCCGCAGCGCCGCTCCCCGGTCCTCCTTTGACACGCTAGCCGCTGATGTCCCCACAGTATCCGCATGGTGTTACAAAGGTCCGGACATTTGTGTTAAAAATCGCTAATTGGTCGCTGGCACTGCCTGCGACCAATCACCGATCTTGGCGCCACATTTAAATATCGGCCGCGACCAATCACCGATCTTGGAGCCACATTTAAACACCGCTGTGCTGATTGGTCGCGGACGCTATTTAAATGTGGCGCCAAAATCGGTGATTGGTCGCGGCCGATATTTAAATTTGGCGCCCAAATCGGTGATTGGTCGCAATCAGCGATTTTTAACACAAATGTCCGGACCTTTGTAACACCATGCGGATACTGTGGGGACATCAGCGGCTAGCGTGTCAAGGGAGGACCAGGGAGCGGCGCTGCGGGTCGGGATACTTCTGCTGCGAGCAGTCGCTCATGTCCCGGCTTCTCGCAGCGGAAGTATCCGCACAGGCAGCGGCGCTCCCCGGTCCTCACCAAAACGATTCCGCTCCCCGGTCCTCACCAATACGATTCGCTGATTGGTCGCGCTCTCCGCCCACGACCAATCAGTGATCTTGGCGCTAAAGTTAAACACCGCTCTGCTGATTGGTCGCGGACGCTGCCCGTGACCAATCACTGATTTGGGCGCCACATTTAAATAGCGGCCGCAACCAATCACCGATCTTGCCGCCACATTTAAACACTGCTGTGCTGATTGGTCGCGGACCCCGACCGCGACCAATCAGCGAGATTAGCGCAAAATTTAAACAACGCTCTATTGATTGGTCGCGGCCGCCAGCCGCGACCAATCAGCGAGATTGGCGCCTAATTTAAACAGCGCTATGATCTCCCGACGGCAAGTGTGAACGGAGGACCGAGGAGCGGCGCCGCCGCTCGGGATGCTTCTGCTGCGAGCAGCCGCTCATCTCCCAGCTGCTCGCAGCAGAAGTACCCGCACGGGCAGCGCCGCTCCCCGGTCCTCACTAATACGACGCTGATTGGTTGCGGCCGCCGGCCCCGACCAATCATTGATATGGGCGGCAAATTTAAACCCCGCTCTGCTGATTGGTCGCGGTGGCCGGCCCCGACCAATCAGCGATTTTGGTGGCAAATTGAAACACCGCTCTGCTACCGCCAGCCGCGACCAATCAGCGATTTTGGCGCAAAATTTAAACCTCGCTCTGCTGATGGGTCGCGTTCGCTGGCCGCGACCAATCAGCATTATTGGCGCCAAATTTAAACCCCGCTCTGCTGATTAGTCGCGACCGCCGGCCGTGACCAATCTGCGATATAGGCGCCAAATTTTAACACCGCTTTGCTGATTGGTTGCGGTTGCCGGCCTCGACCAATCAGCGATTTTGGCGCCAAATGTAAACACCGCTCTGCTGCTTGCTCCCGGTCGGCCGCATACCTATTCTAGAATACCCGATGCGTTAGAATCGGGCCACCATCTAGTATTGTATAATATGCCACCCATAATCCTCCCTATAGTATAATGCATTCCCCATAATCCTCCATATAGTATAATGCGCCCCCCATAATCCTCCATATAGTATAATGCACCCCCCATTATCCTCCATATAGTATAATGAACTTCCCATGGTCCTCCATAGAATATAATGCACTCCCCATAGTTCTCCATACAGTATATTACACACCCCATAGAGTAAAATGCAGCCCCCATAGGGTAAAATGCACCCCACAGTCCTGCAGTATTATGGGCACCACGTACTCACTTATTTTAAAATACTGTATATTTTAAATAAGCCAACCCGAGTATAAGCCGAGGCCCCTAATTTTACCACAAAAAAATGGCAAAACATATTGACTTGAGTATAAGCCTAGGGTGGGAAATGCAGCAGCTACTGGTAAATTTCCCCATACTGGTACTCATGGCTCCCTCATCACCACTTCTGGTATGTACGGCACCCTCATCCTCCAATCCCGGTATGTGTGTCCCTCCTCATCCCCTAATCCTGGTATGCATGGCACCCCTCACCCCCAATCCTGGTATGCATGGCACCCCTCATCCCCAATCCTGGTATGCATGGCCTCCTCATCCCCCAATCCCGATATGTATGGCACCCCTCACCCTCAATCCTGGTATCATGGTACCCCTCATCTCCCAATCCTGGTATGTATGGCCCCCTCATCCCCCAATCCTGGTATGTGTGTCCCTCCTCATCCCCCAATCCTGGTATGTGTGGCCCCCTCATCCCCAATCCTGGTATGTGTGGCCCTTCTCATCCCCCAATCCTGGTATGCATGGCACCCCTCACCCCCAATCCTGGTATGCATGGCACCCCTCACCCCCAATCCTGGTATGCATGGCACCCCTCACCCCCAATCCTGGTATGCATGGCACCCTTCATCCCCCAATCCTTGTATGCATGGCACCCCTCATCCCTCAATTCTGGTATGCATGGCCTCCTCATCCCCCAATCCTGGCATGTATGGCACCCCTCATCCCCCAATCCTGGTATGCATAGCACCCCTCATCCCCCAATCCTGGCATGCATGGCACCCCTCATCCCCCAATCCTAGTATGTATGCCCCCTCATCCCCCAATCTTGGTATGCATGGCACCCCTCATCCCCCAATCCTGGTATGTATGGTCCCCTCATCCCCCAATCCTGGTATGCGTGGCCTCCTCACCCCCAATCCTGGTATGTGTGGCCCCCTCATCCCTCAATCCTGGTATGTTTGGCCCCCTCACCCCCCAATCCTGGTATGCGTGGCCCCCTCACCCCCCAATCCTGGTATGTGTGGCCCCCTCATCCCCCAATCCTGGTATGCGTGGCCTCCTCATCCCCCAATCCTGGTATGTGTGGCCCCCTCATCCCCCAATCCTGGTATGTTTGGCCCCCTCACCCCCCAATCCTGGTATGCGTGGCCCCCTCACCCCCCAATCCTGGTATGTGTGGCCCCCTCATCCCCCAATCCTGGTATGCGTGGCCTCCTCATCCCCCAATCCTGGTATGTGTGGCCCCCTCATCCCCCAATCCTGGTATGTTTGGCCCCCTCACCCCCCAATCCTGGTATGTGTGGCCCCCTCATCCCCCAATCCTGGTATGTGTGGCCTCCTCATCCCCAATCCTGGTATGCGTGGCCCCCTCATCCCCCAATCCTGGTATGTGTGGCCTCCTCATCACCCAATCCTGGTATGTGTGCCCTCCTCATTCCCCAATCCTAGTACGCATAGCACACCTCATCCCTTAATCCTGTTATGTATGGCCCCCTCATCCCCCAATCCTGGTATGCGTGGCCTCCTCATCTCCCAATCCTTGTATGTGTGGCCCCCCCATCCCCCAATCCTGGTATGCATGGCACCCCTCATCCCCCAATCCTGGCATGTATGGCCCCCTCATCCCCCAATCCTGGTATGCATGGCCTCCTCATCCCCCAATCCTGGTATTGGCCCCCTCATCCCCCAATGCTGGTATGTGTGGCCCCTTCATCCCCCAATCCTGGTATGTGTGGCCCCCTCATCCCTCAATCCTGGTGTGTGTGGCCCCCTCATGCCCCATTCCTGGTATGTGTGACCCCCTCATCCCCCAATCCTGGTATGTGTGGCCCCCTCATCCCCCAATCCTGGTATGTGTGGCCCCCTCATCCCCCAATCCTGGTATGCGTGGCCCCCTCATCCCCCAATCCTGGTATGTGTGGCCTCCTCATCCCCCAATCCTGGTATGTGTGGCCCCCTCATTCCCCAATCCTAGTACGCATAGCACACCTCATCCCTTAATCCTGTTATGTATGGCCCCCTCATCCCCCAATCCTGGTATGCATGGCCTCCTCATCCCCCAATCCTGGTATGCGTGGCCCCCTCATCCCCCAATGCTGGTATGTGTGGCCACTTCATCCCCCAATCCTGGTATGTGTGCCCCCCTCATCCCCAATCCTGGTATGTGTGGCCCCCTCATCCCCCATTCCTGGTATGTGTGGCCCCCTCATCCCCCAATCCTGGTATGCGTGGCCCCCTCATCCCCCAATCCTGGTATGTGTGGCCTCCTCATCCCCCAGTCCTGGTATGTGTGGCCCCCTCATCCCCCAATCCTGGTATGCATGGCACCCCTCATCCCCAATCCTGGTATGCATGGCCCCCTCATCCCCCAATCGTGGCATGCATGGCACCCCTCATCCCCCAATCCTGGTATGTATGGCCCCCTCATCCCCCAATCCTGGTATGCATGGCCTCCTCATCCTCCAATCCTGGTATTGGCCCCCTCATCCCCCAATGCTGGTATGTGTGGCCCCTTCATCCCCCAATCCTGGTATGTGTGGCCCCCTCATTCCTCAATCCTGGTAAGTGTGGCCCCCTCATCCCCCATTCCTGGTATGTGTGGCCCCCTCATCCCCCAATCCTGGTATGTGTGGCCCCCTCATCCCCCAATCCTGGTATGTGTGGCCCCCTCATCCCCCAATCCTGGTATGCGTGGCCCCCTCATCCCCCAATCCTGGTATGTGTGGCCTCCTCATCCCCCAATCCTGGTATGTGTGGCCCCCTCATTCCCCAATCCTAGTACGCATAGCACACCTCATCCCTTAATCCTGTTATGTATGGCCCCCTCATCCCCCAATCCTGGTATGCATGGCCTCCTCATCCCCCAATCCTGTTATGCATGGCCCCTTCATCCCCCAATGCTGGTATGTGTGGCCCCTTCATCCCCCAATCCTGGTATATGTGCCCCCCTCATCCCTCAATCCTGGTATGTGTGGCCCCCTCATCCCCCATTCCTGGTATGTGTGGCCCCCTCATCCCCCAATCCTGGTATGTGTGGCCCCCTCATCCCCCAATCCTGGTATGTGTGGCCTCCTCATCCCCCAGTCCTGGTATGTGTGGCCCCTTCATCCCCCAATCCTGGTATGCATGGCACCCCTCATCCCCAATCTTGGTATGCATGGCCCCCTCATCCCCCAATCGTGGCATGCATGGCACCCCTCATCCCCAATCCTGGTATGCATGGCCCCCTCATCCCCCAATCGTGGCATGCATGGCACCCCTCATCCCCCAATCCTGGTATGTGTGGCCCCCTCATTCCCCAATCCTAGTATGTGTGGCCCAATCATGGCACATATAAAACAAATAAACACTTATACTCACCTTCCTTCCTCACCTCTGCTCCAGCGCTGCACCCTGTCTGCCAGCAGCTCATGTCAGCATCTGAGCAGCGTGCGCTCTCAGACGCTGATGTGAGCTGCCGGCATATTCTCTCCACGCCGGGAATATGTGCTTGGAGAAGAGTGAATATGCATTCTCTTTAGTAGCGGGAACTGTCAGCAGAAGCCGCGGCTCAGCCCTCCTCCATACCTGCTACTAAAGAGAATGAATATTCATTCTTCTCCATGCCCATGTGAGTGGAGAAGAGGGAATATTTATTTCCCTTTAGGAGCGGGCCCACGTGGTAGCTGCAGCAGCCGGCTACTGTGTGTGCCCCGCTCCTCCGCCGCCGCAACCTCCCCTCCCCCCCGTAAATACAATACTCACCTATCCTCCTCGTTCCCTCACTGCTTCGGGGCCCCCCGACTCACGGGCGCCATAGCGGTAGCATGGCCTGCCGCCATTGGCGGTACGCCACTGGCACAGAGTATTTTAGGGGAAGAGAATGGAAGTGTTATAGGGTGTTACAGACTGAGTGTTACATGGTGGAAAAAGCAGTCTTCTCTCTCAGCACAGAGCATTTCAGGAGAAGATTGTGCTAATCTTGTGGGAAGTCACAGCTCGGGAATAACATGATGGAAGGAGCCGGTTCCTCCAGCAGCACAGAGTATTTAATAAAAGGAGCATGCTAATCTTGTATAGGGCATTACATGATGAGTGTTACATGCTGAAAAAAGCAGAGTTCTCCAGAAGCAAAATATGTTTTGGGAAAGAAGTGTTCTGGTTTTATAAGTTACAGACTGAGAGTCAAATGGTGGGAGGAGCAAGGTCTAACAGCAGTACAGAGTGTTTTAGGAGAGGAGAGTGCTAATCTTATTCACAGCTGCGCTGCTCAATACTGATACTGTATAATTTTGCTCCATGATGCAGCTTTCTAGTAAGTGTTTGATTTCACACCAGAGTTGGATTCATAGGTACACTGCTCAGTACTATTCTATAATCTATTCCATGCTGTTGCTTTCTAGCAAGTATATATCTCACCACATGAATTCACATCTACACTGCTCTATTAAGTGTTTTATTTCACACCACAGTTGGATTCATAGGTACACTACTCAATACTGCTCTATAATCTCTTCATGCTGTTGCTTTCTAGCATGTATATATCTCACCCCATGAATTCCCATCTACACTGTTTAGTACTGTTGTATAATATCCTCAATGATGCAGCTTTCTAGTGTTTTATTTCACACTAGAGCTGGATTCATATGTACACTGCTCAGTACTATGCTATAATCTCCTCTATGATGTTGATTTCTACCAAGTATATATCTCACCCCATCAATTCACAGCTACACTGCTCAGTACTGCTGTTTAATCTCCTCCATGTTGCAGCTTCTAGTAAGTGTTTTAATTAACAACAGAGCTTGATTCACAGCTACATTGCTCAGTACTGCTGTATAATGTCCTCCATGTTGCAGCTTTCTAGTAAATGTTTTAATTAACATCAGAGCTTGATTCACAGCTACGTTGCTCAGTACTGCTGTATAATGTCCTCCATGTTGCAGCTTTCTAGTAGATGTTTTAATTAACATCAGAGCTTGAGTCACAGCTACATTGCTCAGTACTGCTGTATAATGTCCTCCATGTTGCAGCTTTCTAGTAGATGTTTTAATTAACATCAGAGCTTGAGTCACAGCTACATTGCTCAGTACTGCTGTATAATGTCCTCCATGTTGCAGCTTTCTAGTAGATGTTTTAATTAACATCAGAGCTTGAGTCACAGCTACATACACTGTTCAGTACTGCTCTATAATGTCCTCCATGCGACTGCCGTTTCTGAACATATACGACACAGAGACAAGAGAGGAGGAATCCCTCATGACTCTGTGTGCATTGTATGGCAGACAACATAGGAGCTACTCTCCAGCCTGCAGAGGGAAAACTTGAGAAAAATGCAGGATGCACGTCATATAACGGCCAGAGATAATGTCGTCCATCATGTACACACAACACATTATTCTGAAGTGATAAAAGTCACCTGAAATGACGCACGCTGTAAGGTAGAAATTTGTGAAGAGGTTATTCTTTGCACAAGTTTGGTCAAGTGGACAGTGGCAAATTTTGATCTGGCCCCTTCTCCTCGGGCAATATGGCAGCCATTGTTGTGGCTTCTGTTATCAATTGTTTCAATTTATTTTCTTGACTCCTATTTTTCGCTACATTCCAATTCTAATGGTCGCCCTTGGAAACCGACAGCAGTTAAGCTCCGCCGCGTGTCATACATGTGACCACTAACATTCCAGGAGGAAACGTTACATTGTATAGATGAACAATTGTTACATTGTGTTTAAGGATTTGGCTTTTGCTGCTCAGAAATGATTCTCTGACTCATGGAGGGAAAATATGGATCCTCTCCGGAGCAGATGTACGAGGAGGATATACATATGCTTATTGCCACCGAGGTGGGACTAGAAGCCACAACAGACAATAAAGATGTCAGCAGACCGGGAGAACGGTGACATCCAATGATACAAACACGTCAAGAGGAAAAGCAGAAAATGAAGGCAAGACGAGCGCTATAGATACAGGGAGAGATAGCGGAAAAGCTGTATATTACCTGACAGCTGATGTGCCGAGATAAGGAGAAGACACGAGGCGAGAGAAGTGATACCGAGCCGGCGGAGATGGATATATATATATATACTACAGGCTCACTGCCGCTATAGGTGTCGCCATAGATCACACATTCTGATTAACCAATGCCAGATGATCAGATTTTAAGAACTACTTAAAGTTTGAAATGTCCAAAATTCAGACGAATGTGTCTTAAAGGGACACTTCAGACAAAAATGAAACAGTGTGTTATGCCTCAGGCATGATAGGAGGGGAGGAGCACGATACCGGATTCTTCCCTGCTCCACCCCATGAATGGTTGGATGGGAGGACATGACGAGGGATTCTTCCATGCTCCACCCCATGATGACTGGATGGGAGGAGCACGATGCGGGATTCTTCCATGCTCAGCCCCATGATGACTGGATGGGAGGAGCACGATGTGGGATTCTTCCATGCTCCGCCCCATGATGACTGGATGGGAGGAGCACAATGTGGGATTCTTCCATGCTCCGCCCCATGATGACTAGATGGTAGGAGCACAATACGGGATTCTTCCATGCTCCGCCCTATGATGACTGGATGGGAGGAGCACGATGTGGGATTCTTCCATGCTCCGCCCCATGATGACTGGATGGGAGGAGCACGATGTGGGATTCTTCCATGCTCCGCCCCATGATGACTGGATGGGAGGAGCACAATGTGGGATTCTTCCATGCTCCGCCCCATGATGACTAGATGGTAGGAGCACAATACGGGATTCTTCCATGCTCCACCCCATGATGACTGGATGGGAGGAGCACGATGCGGGATTCTTCCATGCTCAGCCCCATGATGACTGGATGGGAGGAGCACGATGTGGGATTCTTCCATGCTCCGCCCCATGATGACTGGATGGGAGGAGCACAATGTGGGATTCTTCCATGCTCCGCCCCATGATGACTAGATGGTAGGAGCACAATACGGGATTCTTCCATGCTCCGCCCTATGATGACTGGATGGGAGGAGCACGATGTGGGATTCTTCCATGCTCCGCCCCATGATGACTGGATGGGAGGAGCACGATGTGGGATTCTTCCATGCTCCGCCCCATGATGACTGGATGGGAGGAGCACGATGCAGGATTCTTCCATGCTCCGCCCCATGATGACTGGATGGCAGGAGCACAATGTGGGATTCTTCCATGCTCCGCCCCATGATGACTGGATGGGAGGAGCACGATGCGGGATTCTTCCATGCTCCGCCCCATGATGACTAGATGGCAGGAGCACAATGTGGGATTCTTCCATGCTCCGCCCCATGATGACTGGATGGGAGGAGCACGATGCGGGATTCTTCCATGCTCTGCCCCATGATGACTGGATGGGAGGAGCATGATGCGGGGTTCTTCCATGCTCCGCCACATGATGACAGGATGGGAGGAGCATGATTCGGGATTCTTCCATGCTCAGCCCCATGATGACTGGATGGGAGGAGCACAATGCGGGGTTCTTCCATGCTCTGCCCCATGATGACTGGATGGGAGGAGCATGATGCGGGATTCTTCCATGCTCAGTCCCATGATGACTGGATGGGAGGAGCACGATGCAGGATTCTTCCATGGTCCGTCCCATGAATGGCTGGATGGCAGGCGCATGATGTGGGATTCTTCCATGCTCCACCCCATGATGACTGGATGGCAGGAGCATGATGTGGGATTCTTCCATGCTCCATCCCATGAATTGTTGGATGGCAGGAGCACGATGTGGGATTCTTCCATGCTCCCTCACATGATGACTGGATGGGATGAGCACGATGCGGGATTCTTCCATGCTCCGTCCCATGAATGGCTGGATGGCAGGCGCACGATGCGGGATTCTTCCATGCTCCACCCCATGATGACTGGATGGCAGGAGCATGATGTGGGATTTTTCCATGCTCCGCCCCATGATGACTGAATGGGAGGAGCATGATGCGGGATTCTTCCATGCTCAACCCCATGATGACTGGATGGGAAGAGCACGATGCGGGATTCTTCCATGCTCAGCCCCATGATAACTGGATGGGAGGAACATGATGCGGGATTCTTCCATGCTCAGCCCCATGATGACTGGATGGGAAGAGCATGATGCGGGATTCTTCCATGCTCAGCCCCATGATGACTGGATGGGAGGAGCACGATGTGGGATTCTTCTATGCTCCGCCCCATGATGACTGGATGGGAGGAGCACGATGCGGGATTCTTCCATGCTCAGCCCCATGATGACTGGATGGGAGGAGCATGATGCGGGATTCTTCCATGCTCAGACCCATGATGACTGGATGGGAGGGGCACAATGCAGGATTCTTCCATGCTCCGCCCCATGATGACTGGATGGGAGGAGCACGATGCGGGATTCTTACATGCTCCGCCCCATGAATGACTGGATGGGAGGAGCACGATGAGGGATTCTTACATGCTCCGCCCCATGAAGACTAGATGGCAGGAGTGACTCGCCCCCTGGGCCGTGGGGCACTCGGATCCGGGCAATTAGGGAAACAATGGGAGTAGTAGTGGCAACCCGGTTCCGTGGCTCAGGGTGGTCAGGCCAGTGGTAGTCCGTTATGTGTTATTGATAATGTCCGACTACGCCACCCGTGGATTGCGGTTATTAGGAACCGCCGCTGCATGCAGACCGCTGGGGCTGATGAGGTGTGCAGCTAGGGTAGTGTGACTCCCCACGGGAAGAGTGCGGCCCCAGGGCAGTGTAGTGGATGGTGGGAGTGATGGTAGTGCTGGAGGAGCAAGGAGCACACAGACAACAGATTGCAGTCCAGGGTCTTTACTAAACAGGTAAACTGACCCACAAACAGTCCCAGCTAGGAGGGGACCTGGATGTCTGAGAGCAACGGGGAAATTGGCCCTGGTCAGGGTGAGGGTGTAGGCCTACCGTGCTTTCTGCGCTCCTTCTGGCTATCTCCTCTTTATAGGGTAACAGCCCACGTTTCCAAGCTTTCCGTGTATTCTCGCCTGTATGGCCTGCGACGTGGGTTCCTTTCTGCTCCCAGCCTTGTACGGCTTTACTGGTCCCTTCGGTTGTGGCAGGGCCTCCAGGCTTCTTAGGCCAAGGAAAGTACAGTCCCTTGCGAACTGGTTCTCTGCTGGGGGATGTGGAATCCTTCCAGCCTCAGACACCAAAGTCTGGTAAAATTAAGTCTTTTCTCTGCCAAGACAGGCTCTCTTCGCCTCTTGTCTCTGGCTTGTGGCTCTCTCCTACTGCCACACTTCCTCTTAGGTGCAATCAACTTTCTGTCCCTGCTCTGGGACACGTCTCAAAGCTGAGACAGGCAATCCAGTTCTCTCTAACCCTGCCCTCAGTACCAGCTTTTATAGGGGCAGCCAGCTCCCCCTACTGGCCTGAGACAGGAGGCATTGCATGCTAATGTTCCCCTGACCAGAGAACCTCCCCCTTGCTCTCAGACACAGCTTTATTACACTTGTGGCATCCAGGTAGGGTGACACATTCCCCCCTAGTGAAATTTAGTACTCCGGGACTAAACAATACACAAAGACAATATGCATAACAATAAAACATTATCAGGAAAATGAAGCACAAATTGAGTTCTTTAGGTCACAGTGTGGTCTGTGACCGGGTGTCCATATCACCAAAACAACGGGAGCCTTAACCAGGTGGGGGTCTGTCCTACCCCAAGTCCTTTACAGTCTTAGTTCATTCCTGGGTTAGGCTCCGAACGCAGTCCATACAAGGTCCCGGTTATAAAAAAGTCCATAACCTGTGAGTCCTTACGGTAGCTGCAAGAAACTGAAACACACTATTAATAAACATGCAGGTAACTTTGGCAAACATTTTAACATTTGGCAACAAGGTTATTTACAATTTAGTACACTCTATATTCTCCAGCGAGCGGGTATCTGTCCCTTTGTGCTCCTGGTTGACCTCCTTACCCCACTGTCTGGTGGTGGACCAACCTGGCTTTCCCCACTAGCGTTAGGGGTACAGCTACCAGCTGGGTGTACAGGTAGGGCAGGCAGCTGTCTGCGGGTCCTTTGGCTTACCGCAGGCATGGCAGGCTCACTGTCAGCAGAGGGTTGACTCTCCTGGGCTGCTGGAACAGGCTCTTCTGCCTCTGGAACTGCTTGCTCCTCTTCACCTTCCGGCTCTGGTGTTGGTTGTTGCTGTGCTGGTTGCAGGAAATGCAGGACAGGTACCACTATAGCATCATTTATGCGAGTCCAGGACTGAGAGAACTCTCCGAGAATGGTGCTGATCATTTCTTCCTTGTCCTCTGCGGGTTCAAGGTCACTCTGATCTTCTTCTGCACTACGGAGTTGCTCGGGGCATCTTTTGAGGTGGTCCCTGGAGACGACACTAGTGGTTTCTCCTCCGTCCTTGGTGATTACGCACACCTTTGGGTTGTCGTGGTCAGACTGCAGTACGGTGTAGGGTTCCCTTTCCCACTGGTCGTCCAACTTATGTAGCCTTCTTTTTCGCTTTAGGACTTGCTCACCAGGTTCTAGGGGACTAGCAGGGGCGTGTTGATTGAAGAGTCTTTCTTGCTTCTCTCTCACCTGGGCCAGGCTCTTCTGCACACTCTCCTGTACCTTCTTGTACTGCAGTTGCCTTTCCGTATCCCAGTCCGCATCCGGGGAGGTGTCCTCAGGTATTAGGACTCCCATCTCCAGGTCTACGGGCAGCTTACCCGGTCTGGCTCCCATCAGGTAAGCCGGGGTGCAGTTTGTAGCGTTCACCGGGATATTGTTGTACATGTCTACCAGGTCCGGCAGTTTTTCTGGCCACAGGCTGCGTTCCTCCAGGGGCAACGTCTTCAGGAGATCAATGACTATATTGTTCATCTTCTCACACATCCCGTTGGTTTGGGGGTGGTAAGGCGTTGTCCGAATCTTCTTACAGCCATAGAGGTTGCAGAACTCCTGGAAGATTTCAGCTTCAAACGCTGGACCCTGGTCTGTCAGGACCTGTTCCGGATACCCGTGTGGACGGCAGAAGTATTGCTGGAAGGCTCGGGCCGCTGTTTGGGCTGTCAAGTCCTTTACCGGGACCACCACTAGAAAACGGGAATAGTGGTCCACGATTGTCAGGGCATAGATGTATCCTGACCGGCTGGGAGCCAATTTGACATGGTCCAGAGCTACCAGCTCAAGAGGCTGCGTGGTGACGATGGGCCTCAAGGGTGTCTTCTGGCTGGCACGGTCCTTCCTCCTCAGGTGACAAGGGCCACAGTCTCTGCACCATTTTTCTACTGCTCCTCTCATGCCGACCCAAAAGAACCTTCCTCTTAGTAGGAACTCCAGTTTCTTCCAACCGAAGTGTCCCGCTCTGTCATGGTAAGCCCCCAGGACCATAGCTGCATCCCGCCTTGGGACCACGACTTGCCAGGTCAGCTCGTGCGTCCGGTGGTTGACAATCCTTCTGCACAACTTGCCTTCGTAGAGGAACAGCTTGCTCTTCTCCTTCCATAGCTGCTTGGCTTCCTCTGGGGCATCTGGATCTAGGCGGGCATCTTCCTGGGTCAGCAGATCTTTCACCAGGCGGACTGCAGGGTCACTATCTTGGGTCTCGGCCCAGCTGTGGTGAGGTAGGGGATTCATCATCACAGTTGTTAGATCCTCCTCCTTCACGCGGTGAGAGTGTTGAGCGGCTCCATACCGGTGAAACGCAGGGAGTTCTACCTCCTCCAGCTCTTCTGGGTCTTCGTCACCTTCAGGTAAGTGAGGCATCCTTGATAGGGCGTCCGCGTTAGCGTTGGTTTTGCCTGCCCGGTACTTGATCACGAAGTCATAGTTGGAGAGACGGGCCATCCACCGCTGTTCCAGGGCACCCAGTCTTGCATTGTCCAGGTGTGTCAACGGGTTGTTGTCCGTGTTCACGGTGAACTTTGCGGAGGCCAGGTAATGCTTGAAGCGTTCCGTCACGGCCCACACCACCGCCAAGAATTCTAGCTTGAAGGAGCTGTAATTCTCCGGGTTCCTTTCGGTGGGCCTCAGCTTCCGACTGGCGTATGCGATCACCCGTTCTCTGCCCTGTTGGTTTTGGGACAGTACGGCTCCCAGTCCCACATTACTGGCATCTGTGTGGAGAATGAAAGGCTGGCCGTAATCAGGGTAGGCCAGGATCTCATCCCCAGTGAGGGCCAACTTTAGCTGGCGGAAGGACTCCTCTTCCGGTTTATCCCACTTGAAGGGTGGCTTTTGACTTCTGGACTTGGACTGTCCGATCAGGAGGTCCTGCATAGGAGCTGCCATCTTGGTGAACCCGGGGATGAACCTTCGGTAGTAGCCTACCAACCCGAGAAACTGTCTCACCTCTTTGATGTTCGAGGGGCTTGGCCAGCTCTTGATTGCCGTGACCTTGTCAGGGTCGGGGGCCACTCCTTCCGCGCTTACCACGTGCCCTAGGTACTGGACCTTTGGTTTCAGCAGGTGACACTTCGATGGTTTCACCTTCAGGCCGTAGCCTGCCAGGGCTTCGAACACCTCGGCCAGGTGCTTTAGATGGTCCTCGTAGGTCTTCGAATAGACGATCACGTCGTCCAGGTAAAGGAGGACCGTCTCGAAGTTTCGGTGCCCTAGACAGCATTCCATCAGCCGCTGGAAGGTCCCTGGTGCGTTGCAGAGCCCGAAAGGCATAGAGTTGAACTCACTCAGTCCCATCGGGGTGGTGAAGGCGGTCTTCTCCTTGTCAGCCTCTGCCACAGGAACCTGCCAGTACCCGCTAGTAAGGTCCAAAGTAGAAAAGAAGTTAGCAGATTTTAGTGCGGCTAAAGACTCTTCTATTCTAGGCAGCGGATATGCGTCTTTGTGGGTGATACGGTTGATTTGTCTATAGTCCACGCACATTCTCATGGTGCCGTCTTTCTTTTTCACCAGAACCAAGGGGGCTGCCCAGGGGCTACAGCTATCTCTAATGACCCCAGCTTCTTTCATTTCCCGCAGCATACCCTTGGCGTTCTGATAATGTGCAGGGGGTACAGGTCTGTGCCTCTCTTTTATTGGTGGGTGGCTCCCTGTGGAGATGTGGTGTTCTATCCCTTTCACTCTGCCGAAGTCTAGCGGGTGCTTACTAAAGACTCTCTCGTACTCCTGTACCACCCGGTAGACTCCTTGTTTTTGGTGCAGGGGAGTGGAGTCAGCACCCACGTGGAGTTTCTGGCACCAGTCCTCCTTTTGTTTCTGGGAGCCATTACCCTCCGCCTGTGGAGATGGAGGCAAGGGTTCCACGGCCCTGATAGCTTGGTGTTCGACGACAAACAGTTTGGCGAGTGTAGCGTACCTGGGTAAGTGTACTTCCCTCTCCCCAATGTTGAGGATGCGGACGGGCACCCTCCCATGACGGACATCAACCACCCCCCGGGCTGTCAAAATGGTGGGCCTGCTGTCTGAGTACACGGGTTCTACCATGGCTTGGTAGTCTCTACCTCTCAACCCGATTGCAGTCCGACACCAGATCATCATTTCACTTTTGGGAGGCATGGAAATGGGGAATGGATCACTGAGTCTTACGCTACCGATCTCACCACCAGACAGTTCTACCTGCTGCCTCTCATCAGGGCTTTTATCTCCTTGTTGAGGACTCTCTGTTGTCTGGAACTAGCATTTACCGCCACCTGTTGTAGAATTACAATTACTTCTGAAAGACAATTTTCAATTATGTTAGTACCCACAGTTATTTTAGGGTGACTTTCATGACGGTCAATGTCCACAATAATCACTCCCTGTGCCGGCAGTTCAACTTTACCAATTTTAATGGTCATCTCCTTGAACCCTATCTGCGGCACGGGTAAGCCATTACTGGCGATGATGCTCAAGTTACTGTCTGGATACCGTGTGATATCAGCATCAGTCCAATACTGCTTAAAAAGTACATAAGGGATTGTGGTTACTTGCGACCCAGTATCCAGCAAGGCGCTCATGGGGATACCGTCCAGCACCACGGGTAAAACCGGGCGCCCCCCAACGTACTTATCACGCCAATTATAAGGGCCTGGTGATCTTATGCCTGGGGGTCGGCCCTCTGCCCCAGGTTGGACCCGTTTAAATTACAGTACCTGGAAATGTGTCCGGGCTGGTTGCATCGACGGCAAATGGGCTGTCCATCCTCTGCGTAGCGGTCTGTGGGCCTCCCTCGGAACGACGGGATCCTCCTCTGTCGACGCCACGGGACATCCTCCGGACTTGAAGCCAGCTTGATGGGTCTTGACGGGTCCACTTGCAACGCCTGGACGGTCCTGGTCAACGCCGCGACGCTCCTGGTCAGCTCCTGGACTTGGTGGTGCAGGCCTTTCGACGGGGCTTGGTTCAGGGCCTGTGCATCAGCCTCCACGGAGTCCATAGAGGAGGGCGCCGCCTCCTGGTGGTAGGTGATAGCAGGGCGCCGGGGGTTTATAGCGCCACTGGTTGCAGATTCACGGAACACCCTTATGGCCCTGTCCTCAAATTGGGCAAAGGTCAGGTCGGGGTTCTGGAAGAACATGAGGCGCAGCTGGGCCCTGTGGGCGCTGGACAGCAGACCCTCTATGAATTGTTCTGTTAGCAGCTTATCGGTTTCCTGCACACTGCCAGGGTCAGTTTGTTGAATAGCCCTCAAGGCTTCCTGCAGATTTAGGGCATAGTCTCTGATGCTGTCCTGTGCCCGCTGCTTACATCCATAGAACCTCATTTTAATTTCAGCGGAGGTACGTGTATCAAAGGTACCCCGCAGCCGGGCCAGAATACCCTTCACAGTCCTTTTCTCCTCAGTGGGCCATGATTTTACCTCCCTCTGGGCTGCGCCAGTTAACTGCCCTGTCAATATGCTGACCTTCTGTTCCTCTGTCAGGGGGTAAACGTGGAACAAACTGTATAGCCTTTCCTTGAAGTCAGTTAGGGCATGGGGCTCCCCTGAGTATTTGGGCAGCCAGGCCGCTCCAGGGATGTAGGGCAGGGAAAAGGACATCACCGCTGCTGCAGCTGCGTTGGTGGTAGTGGGCGCCTCTGTGTCCGACATCTTCCTCCCCCCCTAGTGAAGTGTGGCCTACCTTCCGACGATCCTCTTCTGTAGGCCGCGGCTCCGCTGCTGCTCCTATGGACGAGGACCTGGCGTCGCGTCCTGATGACGTCAGCGTCGCTCTCTCTCCCTTCCAGGACCTTGCGCAGCGTCGGTGCGTGGGGCGGAGCTTCGGATCTCGCGCGGTTTTGACGTCCACGCCCCTCTTCTTCCCGCGCGGCGTCCTGAAGATGGCGTCCGATGGCGGGAAGCAGCTGCGGATGGCGGGAAGACGGCAGAAGACGGCGGGAAACGGTCCAAGATGGCGTCTGATGGCGGGAATCGGCTCCGGATGGCGGGAAACGACTCCGGACGGCGGGAAACTTCGCCACAGGTAAGTTACAAAAGTCTTTTTCAGGCACGCAGTACCCGGTGGTTGCGGGCACGAAATCCTGCCGACTACGCCAAAGCTGACTCGCCCCCTGGGCCGTGGGGCACTCGGATCCGGGCAATTAGGGAAACGATGGGAGTAGTAGTGGCAACCCGGTTCCGTGGCTCAGGGTGGTCAGGCCAGTGGTAGTCCGTTATGTGTTATTGATAATGTCCGACTACGCCACCCGTGGATTGCGGTTATTAGGAACCGCCGCTGCATGCAGACCGCTGGGGCTGATGAGGTGTGCAGCTAGGGTAGTGTGACTCCCCACGGGAAGAGTGCGGCCCCAGGGCAGTGTAGTGGATGGTGGGAGTGATGGTAGTGCTGGAGGAGCAAGGAGCACACAGACAACAGATTGCAGTCCAGGGTCTTTACTAAACAGGTAAACTGACCCACAAACAGTCCCAGCTAGGAGGGGACCTGGATGTCTGAGAGCAACGGGGAAATTGGCCCTGGTCAGGGTGAGGGTGTAGGCCTACCGTGCTTTCTGCGCTCCTTCTGGCTATCTCCTCTTTATAGGGTAACAGCCCACGTTTCCAAGCTTTCCGTGTATTCTCGCCTGTATGGCCTGCGACGTGGGTTCCTTTCTGCTCCCAGCCTTGTACGGCTTTACTGGTCCCTTCGGTTGTGGCAGGGCCTCCAGGCTTCTTAGGCCAAGGAAAGTACAGTCCCTTGCGAACTGGTTCTCTGCTGGGGGATGTGGAATCCTTCCAGCCTCAGACACCAAAGTCTGGTAAAATTAAGTCTTTTCTCTGCCAAGACAGGCTCTCTGCGCCTCTTGTCTCTGGCTTGTGGCTCTCTCCTACTGCCACACTTCCTCTTAGGTGCAATCAACTTTCTGTCCCTGCTCTGGGACATGTCTCAAAGCTGAGACAGGCAATCCAGTTCTCTCTAACCCTGCCCTCAGTACCAGCTTTTATAGGGGCAGCCAGCTCCCCCTACTGGCCTGAGACAGGAGGCATTGCATGCTAATGTTCCCCTGACCAGAGAACCTCCCCCTTGCTCTCAGACACAGCTTTATTACACTTGTGGCATCCAGGTAGGGTGACACAGGAGCACAATGTGGGATTCTTCCATGCTCCGCTCCATGATGACTGGATGAGAGGAGCATGATGCGGGATTCTTCCAGGCTACACCCCATGCATGATTTAATGGGAGGAGCAGGACACAAGATTTTACTCTCTTCTGTGATAGAGCTAGTTTGCATACTCACCGCTCCATGGCCCTCCCCATACCTGACTCGCTGCAGCCGATCCCTGAGCAATCCACCGATCGGCTCCTATCCCTTGGTCTCCTTCCAGGTCTTCTGGCGGTCTCCAACATTGACTGTGAGGGGACTAGACATGGTGCCCATTGGAAGTCCTGGAGGGAGATGAAAAAGGAAGAGGAGCTGATGAAGAACAAGGTGGGGAGCTGCGGTAGAGGGAGAGGTAACGTGACACCCAAGGATAGGTGAGTATAAGTATTTATTGCTTTTTTTAAATCCCTTCCCGATCCTCAGAATCAAGTAAAAGTAATCTGTCATTTAGGTGGATTCACATGGAACAAATCATCCAAAAATTGGATCATATGAATCCACAAAATTTAGGAAAATCTAACCGAACTCGATTAGTTTATGATCGATTTGCTCCTCTTTTGTTATCACCAATTATGTGGATCGGTGAAAATAACTTCTTCGTACTAGAATGCCCCTTCACAATGTGTACTCCCATGGGATGATTGATAATGTTTTAAGCCATTACTAGGCAGGACAGTCTTATGTAAGAAGGAGAAAAGTCGGAGTTCCATCTGTCAAGAGAAGTAATTTTGCAAGGAGCCTAAGAGACCCCCAAAAGATCTGTGAAGCCCCAGCTGAGTGGAGAGTGCTGGAAATTGAAAACTGCACCTATGAACTAGTGTCTCATCTTGTTGGGAGTTCTTTAACACATTAAAGAACTCCCAACAATGGAGGGTCCCAGAATTATATCTAACTACATGAGAACGACAAAAGTAACCAATGGACCGTCTACATGTGACCTGCACACACATAGTATCACCGTCAATCTTTTTCTCCTTTGTTACATCGGGTTTAACAACGGCAGGATCGTCCTGCTTGACCCAGAAATTCCTGAAAGGTAATGATGGGCCTTTTCTAGCCCTGGAGTTTGTTATCTCGATATAAATCAGGAGCGCAGCAATTCAGCTTCATTTCGAGCTGAAACAAGTACAAAGTCCGAGCCGTAACCGCTCCACAAATTACAGTAATCAAAAATAAGTAGACTGATGCTTCATCCTCCGACCCTGAGCTCCGGCCCGCAGCTGCCGCAGCCGACAAGCCGGATATTCAGCTACAAAAACATCACAGTTAAATCCACCTCAAACTAAGGAAAAAATTAAGCTTTTATAATAAACATGAGATCGACGTAAAAAGTCCTACGATCATCAAAAAAATGTACAAAAATGATGAACATGAAGGCAGCGACCTGTGACCTGTGCTTGGTGGTACTGCGGATGGCTGGTGCCAGTGGTTGTCCTTCTGTTGGTATCAGGGTTTTTTCTTTTACTCTACTCCATTCAATTGCCATTTTTCCTTTTGCTATAAGTTTTGAACACTTTAATTATCTTTTGACAACCTTTTCATCCCTAAATATTCAACACTTGCCGAAAGGATGGAATAACAAATCCTCGGTAGGTAGAAGTTTGTACAGAAAGCAAATTGTGGCAGCAGTATAGATGGCGTGTATGTATAGAGGCGTGTATGGTTGTCGAATTGAACTAGTAAAACAGGTTTGCAAAAACAGACATGAACTGGAAAATGTCTACTTATATGTATATATATATATTAAAAAAAGGTTGATTTTACAAAATGTAACCAACTTCCCAAAAATGACGTGATAGGACATGCTACTTAGATACATGACCAAAAAGCCAGTGTGTGAATTGGGTGTTTGGTTTTGTCTGAATTTTCATTTGTATTTTCATAAAAACAATTATTCCTCCCCTTCACAAGATGGATTGCACAAGAAATGCAAAAACTCAGAACAGTCGCTTGTGACAGGCAATCAAAACGTCTCTGACTGACGCTGATTTCATTTTTTTTTCTATAAAAAGTATTGCGCTGCCTTGCTGCTGCTTCACATGCATTAAAAATAAAGAAAAAAATGTAGTAGTAATTCTGATGCAGTAGGACAGATACCAGCTCCATCATATTACTGATCGGTCACACTCTCCTATCCTATATATTGAATTTCTGTATTATTCCCAAACTCCTACACTTATCATTGTCACTGCAGCAGTTGTACAGCGCATAACTGTCTGGAGTATTGTCCAATGTATTAGAGTTTTCTCCTTGTTTCTTTATTGCTGAGCTGTGGCATCTTCTCACTATCCTAATTCACCTTTTATTGGGGGCTGTATTCCCTCCCTTAGCTTTTATAGAGGTCATTATAGCCCCTCGTGATTGGCTGTGCTCTATCATGTGTTGTGATATTCGCAAAGTATCATAGCGAAACCCACATGGTCACATCAGCCTTCTGTGACTGATGCAATATTCTGCAATGTGTAAAACGGAAGAGGGCATTTTTTTGAGATTCGAATTGAATTGCAAATTGTTCAAAATTGACAGGACCTTCGAATTTACTACAGTTTGACACAAATTCAACCCCTATCGAATCAGTTCCATTATCTCTAGTCCCCAGGACAACATCAAAGCAGAAAATCGTCAGGAACTGTTGTCTTATCATTTCTGTCCCTTAGACCGCTAGGAATACCAAGTGCAAGAAAAACTGTAAAAATGGAAAGTGGCGGTCTCTACTTGTTACCGAGGGCCCTTCTCTTATCAGTTCTGTCCTGCTGATTGGTCAGTATCCGATGAAGACTATACTTGTAGCCTCGATGTCTTCCTTTGTCTTCTCATGTTCTGCTTGGATCATAAGGCTAATCACCCTTGATAAAGATGGAAAAGAGACAATTAATGCAATTTACTGGAGATTTCTTGTTTCCAATCAGAGCAGCGCTCCCCTCATGGCAGCATATTCCAAGCAAATTAGCCTTTAATGGTGGCAAGAATCCGCATAAAAGATCAAAGGACGGAGCATTATTCTGCCTTTCTCCAGGGAGGAATCATCAGCTCTCCAGGACACAAGCCGGTTATTAAGCTGGTACCTTATTAATAGATATATACAATGTGAACTGTGCACTCCATGCCACCTGCCAGACAGTGCCCCAATTGTAGTAATATCATGGATTGTCCACCTGTGAATGCCACATAAAATCATTTTATAAATACTGTGTATCATATTACTTATCCTGGACTGATCCTGAGTTACATCCTGTATTATACACCAGAGCTGCACTCACTATTCTGCTGGTGCAGTCACTGTGTACATACATTACATTACTGATACTGAGTTACATCCTGTATTATACTCCAGAGCTGCACTCACTGTTCTGCTGGTGGAGTCTCTGTGTACATACATTACATTACTGATCCTGTACTGATCCTGAGTTACATCCTGTATTATACCCCAGAGCTGCACTTACTATTCTGCTGGTGCAGTCACTGTGTACATACATTACATTACTGATCCTGAGTTACATCCTGTATTATACTCCAGAGCTGCACTCACTATTCTGCTGGTGCAGTCACTGTGTACATACATTACATTACTGATCCTGAGTTACATCCTGTATTATACTCCAGAGCTGCACTCACTATTCTGCTGGTGGAGTCACTGTGTACATACATTACATTACTGATCCTGAGTTACATCCTGTATTATACTCCAGAGCTGCACTCACTATTCTGCTGGTGCAGTCACTATGTACATACATTACATTACTGATCCTGTACTGATCCTGAGTTACCTGTGTTATAGCAGAAGATGAGGTCCCTCACGTTCAAAGACCCCATCTATGCTGTATAAGTCTGACGGTTACCTTAGGTAAAAACAACAACAACTAAATGTTCCTTCCTTGTATAGTCATCAGAATGTGTCTGATTAAATGTTTCAACTACAAAAACAGGCGTCACGGGAACAGAAACCAGTCTTTGTTTGCACAGCTAAATTGTATGATCGGACCATATATGGTAAATCCGTTTCTGCCTCAAGGGTGTATATAAACCCTATGCTTTTAAATAAAATTAGAGTCTGTTGACACATACTACCTGTCTTGTGTCTTATTCTCTCCGGTACCGCATACCAAAGGATGGAAGGAGCAAGAAAGCAGTGACGACAGCTGGTGCCCGAACAGGGACCTGAGTTAATCTGCCCAGGGGTGCTCGACCGGTCAGAGACATGGGACGAGCGAAGCTCTCTGTTGGTGATATATACAGCGCTGAGGTAAGAATAACTGTTATATTCTACCTAATTATATCACTACATAGAAGAGACTCCCTCACCCCCGAGCGGTCGGCTCCCAGGTAATTCACAGATTGTTGTCTGGCTCAGGTCCCTTTGAACCAGTAGAATCCCCTCAGATAAATTGTCAGTCCTGCCTTCTATCCTTTGGAAAAACTTAAGAATGACAGCATGGATCCAATGATTGTGTTGTGGGTGTGTCTCGGGATCGGTGTTTTTGGTCTGTTTTTCTGGTTGGCGTATAAGTCCTGGAGGGCAAGTAGTGGCATGGTTCAGAATCTTTGTGGCCCATTGTCTAAGTGATTGAGGAGTCTACTCTGAGTGAGGAGAACCGAAAAAATGGGGAACCAAAATGCCAAAGAAGGCATTACTGACAAAGACTTAGTAGTACGCAGAGAAGGGAAACAGGCACTGATTGGAATTGATAAAATATTGTGTAGGGCGGGAATGAATGAAAATGGAGAGATGAATGGAGAGAAATGGAAATCCTTCTTTAACTCCTATCATGGATGGCTGAAAGATAAGGGTCTGTTGAAGACAGTGGATGTATGGATGAATGCATGTGCTCATTTTAAAGGAAGAATTGAAGAATTAGGAAACGGATGTTACAGACTGACAAAAACCGGAATGACAGATTTTCCTCCCTATCTGCCCCCGACGTCACCCACACCCCAGTACCAGAATTCCAAGGAACCCAATTGCTGGGTTTGCCCCAGATGTGGACAGCAGAATCCCTTGACTGTAGATATCTGTGTGGCATGCGGAGGACCAAGACCCCACTCAGCTAGACTATTCCCAATGAGGACGGTAGTTGTGCCAGGAGCACCGGGTGCAGCAGCAGCAGCATCAGTAGGGGACGCAGTTGTTCCAGGCCAAGAAGCCCGTACAATGTTAATGTATAGACCATGGAGTCCTGTTCACAACAGCATTGGTAAAGGTGTGTAGAGACAGGCAGGGAGAAAGGCAGGTTTCACTAGAAGACCGAGTTCAGGGTAAGGAAGAGGACCCCAAAGACTACTTTTGGGCTCTAAAGAAGACTTGGTCAAAAATGGGGTTCATTCCTGAAAATAAGATTAGTGAGAGGGTATTAGCAAGTGCTTTCACAAACAGACTAAAGAAAGAGATTGCAGAAAAGGTAAAAGCAAGTAGATCAGAGTGGAGATCAGTGAAGGCAGAGGATTTGGCCAGGATAGCTCAGGGGGCACAGTATGACATAATACAGGCAAAAAGAGCTGCTAGAATACATATAGTAGAGACGACCCCCAGAAACAACAGAGGCAGAGGACGGACTGAAGGAGGAGGACAGAAACTGTGTTACGGATGTAGAAAGCCAGGACATTTTAGAAAGGACTGTAGGACCAACCCGTATCCAGATGCTCAGAGTACGAGTCCTCCAGCCGACCAAACAACGCCCCCATAGGATGAGGGTAGCTTGAACATGAACCCCCTCATCTCCTTACCCCCAACTCTCAGTTGTATAGTGCAGGTGAACCTACCAGGGGGACATGAAATCGATTTCCAAGTAGATACGGGGGCCGACAATTCAGTAATTACGCGAGGTGATTGGCCATACACTGACACTGATTTTTCACATCATGTCATTGCCACCCCTTTCAATTCCCCGTCTGTCCTGCTTCCTGTCACTAAGAGAATTCCCCTGCAAATTCAAGGAGCTACTGTACATAGCCAGCTCATGGTATCGCCCCGAGGCCAATGTAACCTTTTGGGAAACGATGTATTGTCTCAATTACAAGAACATATTGAATATCATCCCGATGGCACTGTCACCATGACCCCAGGTTTAAAACCAAGTACCCTTTGCAAAATTATGTCACTAGATATTGCCAGCATAGAAGAGACAAACGATTTTCCCCTGATATTGGAGCAGGCTGTACCATACGACTTTTGAGCCTCAGATAACACAGATGTTGGTAGGTTAAGAGTTCAACCAGTAATGGTGAAATTAAAACCAGGAGCCATCTTGCCTCAACAGCGGCAGTATCCCCTTAGCTCGGCTCAGGAGAATGCCATAGCCCAGCAAGTCCAAAAATTACTACAGAGAGGAGTACTAGTCAAAACCCAGCCCCCTTGCAACACTCCCCTGTTCCCAGTAAAGAAAAAGAGCGTGCCAGGACAACCAGCCGCATATAGAATGGTCCATGACCTCCGGTTGGTTAACAAAGCCACAGAACTTCTAACACCAGTTGTGCCCAACCCGCATACTCTTCTGTCATAGATACCTTCTAACTCTCTTTGTTTTTCAGTGGTTGATTTGGCAAATGCATTTTTCAGTGTACCATTACATCCTGACTGCCAGTACCTGTTTGCTTTCACGTTCCAGGGCAGTCAATATACATGGACAGTGTTGCCACAGGGTGCCCAGAATTCACCCACAATGTACACTGCAAGTCTGCAGGAAATACTGGAGGGATGGTCTGAACCACATATCGTTGTTCTGCAATATGTCAATGACCTGCTCATTTGTGCCCCCTCGAGGAAACAATGTCATAACGCAACTATATCACTTATGTTGTTTCTCTATCACGCTGGCTGCAAGGCATCGAAAGATAAGCTTCAGTTTTGTAAATCTTCAGTCACCTTTTTGGGACATTGCATTACACCAGGAGCCCGCCATTTGAAAAATGCACGTAAACTAGCAGTACAGGCATTCACTGTCCCCATTAATGTTGCAGCCCTCAGAACTTTTCTTGGACTTGTTTCCTATTGCAGACAGTGGATTCATGCCGTCTCTGTTTTAATGCAGCCCCTCTATGACTGTCTTACCCCAACACCTTTTGTACTAACACCAGAGGCAATAGACTGTTTTTATTCTCTCAAAAAACGTATTTTGGCCGCTCCAGCTTTGGGTACCCCTAACTATGAGCTCCCATTTACTCTGTACCTTCACGAGCAAGTTGGACATGCAGCAGGAGTTTTAACTCAATCACATGGTGACAATCAGAGACCTGTTGCCTACTTTAGTGGCAGATTAGACGCGGTAGCCAGAGGTGCACCATCCTGCGTACGTGCTCTGCATGCTGTTGGACTATTACTCCATAAATCCGCAGACATTGTTCTTGACCACCCGCTCACCGTGCTAACACCTCATGATGTCTATACTATATTGAATCAAGTGCAACCCGCTCACCTCTCAGCAGCACGTCATCTCAGGTTACAATGTGCACTGTTAATGCCTCCCAATGTTTCTTTACAGAGGTGTACTACTTTGAACCCAGCAACTTTGTTACCTCTCTCGGATCTAAAGGAGGAGTCAGGTACTGTGCTTTTTAAGGAAGATCCAAGAGAGGATGTTCCTCATGACTGTGTACAAATGATGGCACAAGAAACGGCAGGTTTACCTACTGTGTTTGAACATGAATTAGAAAATGCAGATTTTGAATTTTTTGTAGATGGATCCCATCATCAGGACGATTCAGGTACTTTCCATACTGGATATGCAGTTGTCTCCCTCAATGCAGTAATCAAGGCAGAACCAATGCTCCCACACCAATTGGCTCAAGAGGCTGAACTTAGGGCCCTAACCGAGGCCTGTAAACTAGCAGAAGGTAGTGTTGTTAACATTTACACGGATTCTAGGTACGCATTCGGTATAGCGCATGATTTTGGTCCAATATGGAAGTCAAGAGGTTTCCTGACGGTAGCAGGACACCCCATAAAGAATGCTGATGCGGTCCAGCAGTTAATTGATGCGCTACAATTACCCAAACAAGTAGCTGTCATAATGGTAAGAGCACATACCAGACGCACCGACAAGGTAAGCAGAGGTAATGCGATGGCAGATGCAGCAGCAAAAACAGCAGCCTGCAAGCTGCTACAAGGGTCAACAGTACGTCAGTTAAGTGCCCCTAAAAACCCCTTTGTGTCGGAGGACATCTTATCCCAAATGCAGGCTCAGGCTCTGAAGGAGGAGGTTGATAAGTGGTTGAAGGAAGGTGCATGCCTGAATGAAGCAAATGGGGTATGGGGGAAAGGGACACGACGATGCCTTCCAAGGGCACTGTACCCAGCGGCTGCCCAGATGCTACATGGACCAGTACACCAATCTAAAACGGCTGTGATGAATGTGATGCAGAAATATTGGGTGGCACCAGGATTCTCCACCTGTATTAAACGACTGATAAAAGGGTGCATGATATGTGCTACACATAATCAGGGTAGAGTAGTTAAAACACCACCCAAACACCCCCCCCCCGGCCCCTCTATCCATTCCAGAGACTGCAAATTGATTATATTCAGCTGCCGAAGTCAGGATCATGGGAATATGTGTTGGTCTGTATTGATTTGTTCTCAGGATGGCCAGAGGCTTTCCCTATTGCCAAAGGCACGGCTGCAGCAACCGCAAAGAAACTGCTTGCGGAGGTGGTCTGCAGGTATGGGGTACCAGAGATAATTGAGAGTGACAGAGGTACACACTTCACGGGTGAAATAATGAATGAAGTCATGTCAGCTCTAGGAATTCAACAAGCATTCCATACCCCATATCACCCACAAAGTAGTGGTTAAGTGGAAAGACTGAATGGGACATTGAAATTAAAAATTCAGAAAGCCATGGCTAAGACAGGAAAACCATGGCCGGATTGTTTACCACTTGCTCTGTTTTCAGTAAGATACACGCCCAATAAAAACTCTCTCCATATGAGATATTGTTTGGCAACGTACCCAGCCTAGGGTGTTTCTATCCGCAAGCATTAGAAATGAACAACCATGTGCTAAGTTCCTACGTGAAGGCTTTACACAAAAAGATCAAGCAAATACATGATAATGTTTTCAGTTCTCTTCCAGATCCAGATCAAGACTCTAGCAGCCATACGCTGCAACCTGGAGACTGGGTGGTTATAAAAAGACACGTGAGGAAAAGCCTAGATCCACGGTTTGACGGACCCTTTCAAGTTCTGCTGACCACAAGCACAGCTGTTAAGCTAGAGGGAAAAGAGGCCTGGATCCACGCGTCCCATTGCAAAAAGATACTAGGAGACCAAGCGGACAAAGAATGACGACATTGTTTATACTTACCTGCATCCTTGCGACCACAGGTGCATGGACTACGTTAGGCACCACAGATGGAGATGACAATAGATTCATTAAACACCATCTTGCTCTAATCGATGGACTAAAGGAGCAAAACCAGACCATTGCTAATTGTTGGATATGTACACATGCCCCTGTGATGTCCACTAGCATACCCTTTCTCGCTGTCCCAGTCTCATGGGAAGAGATAAACTTTTGGGAGAACTGCTCAGATACTTTGGCCAATAATTCCACACAGAGATTATGGAATACCACCTTTGGGATTCCTGTGGTAGGATGGACAGAATTTCCTTTGTGGCAAGGGAACCTGACAGGTCAAGTAATCCCCAGGTTATATCTAGCTTTTAAAGGAGGGGAGTGGGTACCCCGAAACAAAACAAAAATTACTGATTTTGGTAAGATACCTCAACAAGGGTTAAAAGTAAGTTTCAAGCCCACCTCAGACAGTAGTGATGCATTTAAACCTTCCCTGTTGGAAAGATATCTACACACCCCTGATTGGGTGAACAATGTTTATTTTAAAAACGGGACAAGTGATACCTGTGCCGACGTACCTGGCAATCTACAATGTAATGACAGTTCAAGTTATGAGCAGGGTGCCCCCACTTGTGGTGCGCCCAACGCAGGTTATTGTTCTCCCTTAGGTCAGCAGCCTGGATGGTGTATGATGTCTAATGTTTCCAAGCTTGTTGATTTAGTTCACCGTTTAATACTGCAACATTCAGCATTATGGGATCTTCCCTCATCCATGTATTGGGTATGTGGAGACAAGGCTTTCAAGTGGCTCCCAGTAGGAGTGACAGGAACTTGTACTTTTGCCAGATTGACACCCGCAACTTATATTGTTACTCCAGACCAGCTAGATCCCTTGTGTATCCCGAAACATACATTACATAAAAGAGCTGCAGATAACAATCCCAGGCCAAATGGGAGACCCCACATAGTTCAAATGGGTGGGGTAAACAAGATTTTCAGTGCATTGTTTATATACCCTATGCTGATGCAAATGTGGGATAAATTAGTTGAGGCTACAGATTATTTGTATGATCAGATCTGGGGGATTTTAGAAGTAGTTAATGGGTCTCTTGCAGTACAAAATCAATTGATTATTGTCACGAACCAACATACCCTTGTACTAGATTATTTGACGGCGGCACAAGGAGGAATGTGCCAGATAATAGGGCCCGCGTGTTGCCACTATATAGATAATTCTAGTGTGTTGACACTTAAACATAAATTAGAAGATGTTGTAAAATTAAGGAAGCTTTATGATGAGGCCAACCTTAAGAACCAGGATTCCTGGTGGGCAAACACCTTTTCCTTTCTGAATCCCGCCAATTGATTTAATTGGTATCGGTGGGTGGTTGGCTGGTATAGTGCAAGCTATTTTTCAGGTTTTGCTAATGTGTCTTGCGGTTTATTTGGTTTTTAAGCTTTTTCTAATGTGTATTCAGAGTTGTACTAAAAGAAAAAATAATAATAATAGAAATTCATATTGATAAATGAAGGAACAAAAGGACGGAATGTTATAGCAGAAGATGAGGTCCCTCACGTTCAAAGACTCCATCTATGCTGTATAAGTCTGACGGTTACCTTAGGTCAAAAACAACAACAACTAAATGTTCCTTCCTTGTATCAATAGAAACTAACGTGTCCTTGCTAGTCATCAGAATGTGTCTGATTAAATGTTTCAACTACAAAAACAGGCGTCACGGGAACAGAAACCAGTCTTTGTTTGCACAGCTAAATTGTATGATCGGACCATATATGGTAAATCCGTTTCTGCCTCAAGGGTGTATATAAACCCTATGCTTTGTAATAAAATTAGAGTCTGTTGACACATACTACCTGTCTTGTGTCCTATTCTCTCCGGTACCGCATACCAAAGGATGGAAGGAGCAAGAAAGCAGTGACGACACCTGTATCCTGTATTGTACTCCAGAGCTGCTCTCACTATTCTGCTGGTGCAGTCAGTGTACATACATTACATTACTGATCCTGAATTACCTCCTCTATTAAAGCCTAGAGCTGCACTCACTATTCTGCTGGTGCAGTCACTTTGTACATACATTACATTACTGATCCTGAGTTACCTCCTATATTATATCCCAGAGCTGCACTCACTATTCTGCTGGTGCAGTCACTGTGTACATACATTACATTACTGATCCTGAGTTACCTCCTATATTATATCCCAGAGCTGCACTCACTATTCTGCTGGTGCAGTCACTGTGTACATACATTATATTACTGATCCTGAGTTACATCCTGTATTATACTCCAGAGCTGCACTCACTATTCTGCTGGTGCTGTCACTGTGTACATACATTACATTACTGATCCTGAGTTTCATCTTGTGTTATACTCCAGAATAGCACTCACTATTCTTCTGGTGCAGTGACTGTGTACATACATTACATTACTGATCCTGAGTTACATCCTGTATTATACTCCAGAGCCGCACTCACTATTCTGCTGGTGCAGTCACTGTGTACATACATTACATTACTGATCCTGAGTTACATCCTGTAATATACTCCAGAGCTGCACTCACTATTCTGCTGGTGCAGTCACTGTGTACATACATTACATTACTGATCCTGAGTGACATCCTGTAATATACTCCAGAGCTGCACTCACTATTCTGCTGGTCTAGTCACTGTGTACATACATTACATCACTGATCCTGTACTGATACTGAGTTACATCCTGTATTATACTCCAGAGCTGCACTCACTATTCTGCTGGTGCAGTCACTGTGTACATACATTACATTACTTATCCTGTACTGATCCTGAGTTACATCCTGTATTATACTCCAGAGCTGCACTCACTATTCTGCTGGTGCATTCACTGTGTACATACATTACATTACTGATCCTGAGTGACATCCTGCAATATGCTCCAGAGCTGCACTCACTATTCTGCTGGTGCAGTCACTGTGTACATACATTACATTACTGATCCTGTACTGATCCTGAGTTACATCCTGTATTATACTCCAGAGCTGCACTCACTATTCTGCTGGTGCTGTCACTGTGTACATACATTACATTACTGATCCTGAGTTACATCCTGTATTATACTCCAGAGCTGCACTCACTATTCTGCTGGTGCTGTCACTGTGTACATACATTACATTACTGATCCTGAGTTACATCCTGTATTATACTCCAGAGCTGCACTCACTATTCTGCTGGTGCTGTCACTGTGTACATACATTACATTACTGATCCTGAGTTACATCCTGTATTATACTCCAGAGCTGCACTCACTATTCTGCTGGTGCTGTCACTGTGTACATACATTACATTACTGATCCAGTAGTGATCCTGAGTTACATCCTGTATTATACCCCAGAGCTGCACTCACTATTCTGCTGGTACAGTCACTGTGTACATACATTACATTACTGATCCTGAGTTACATCCTGTATTATACTCCAGAGCTGCACTCACTATTCTGCTGGTGCAGTCACTGTGTACATACATTACATTACTGATCCTGAGTTACATCCTGTATTATACCCCAGAGCTGCACTCACTATTCTGCTGGTGCAGTCACTGTGTATATACATTACATTACTGATCCTGAGTTACATCCTGTATTATACTCCAGAGCTGGACTCACTATTCTGCTGGAGCAGTCACTGTGTACATACATTACATTACTGATCCTGAGTTACATCCTGTATTATACCCCAGAGCTGCACTCACTATTCTGCTGGTGCAGTCACTGTGTACATACATTACATTACTGATCCTGAGTTACCTCCTGTATTATACTCCAGAGCTGCACTCACTATTCTGCTGGTGCAGTCACTGTGTACATACATTACATTACTGATCCTGAGTTACATCCTGTATTATACTCCAGAGCTGCGCTCACTATTCTGCTGGTGCAGTCATTGTGTACATACATTACATTACTGATCCTGAGTTACATCCTGTATTATACTCCAGAGCTGCACTCACTATTCTGCTGGTGCAGTCACTGTGTACATACATTACATTACTGATCCTGAGTTACATCCTGTATTATACTCCAGAGCTGCACTCACTATTCTGCTGGTGCAGTCACTGTGTACATACATTACATTACTGATCCTGAGTTACATCCTGTATTATACCCCAGAGCTGCACTCACTATTCTGCTGGTGCAGTCACTGTGTACATACATTACATTACTGATCCTGAGTTACCTCCTGTATTATACTCCAGAGCTGCACTCACTATTCTGCTGGTGCAGTCACTGTGTACATACATTACATTACTGATCCTGAGTTACATCCTGTATTATACCCCAGAGCTGCACTCACTATTCTGCTGGTGCAGTCACTGTGTATATACATTACATTACTGATCCTGAGTTACATCCTGTATTATACTCCAGAGCTGGACTCACTATTCTGCTGGAGCAGTCACTGTGTACATACATTACATTACTGATCCTGAGTTACATCCTGTATTATACCCCAGAGCTGCACTCACTATTCTGCTGGTGCAGTCACTGTGTACATACATTACATTACTGATCCTGAGTTACCTCCTGTATTATACTCCAGAGCTGCACTCACTATTCTGCTGGTGCAGTCACTGTGTACATACATTACATTACTGATCCTGAGTTACATCCTGTATTATACTCCAGAGCTGCGCTCACTATTCTGCTGGTGCAGTCATTGTGTACATACATTACATTACTGATCCTGAGTTACATCCTGTATTATACTCCAGAGCTGCACTCACTATTCTGCTGGTGCAGTCACTGTGTACATACATTACATTACTGATCCTGAGTTACATCCTGTATTATACTCCAGAGCTGCACTCACTATTCTGCTGGTGCAGTCACTGTGTACATACATTACATTACTGATCCTGAGTTACATCCTGTATTATACTCCAGAGCTGCACTCGCTATTCTGCTGGTGCAGTCACTGTGTACATACATTACATTACTGATCCTGAGTTACATCCTGTATTATACCCCAGAGCTGCACTCACTATTCTGCTGGTGCAGTCACTGTGTACATACATTACATTACTGATCCTGAGTTACATCCTGTATTATACCCCAGAGCTGCACTCACTATTCTGCTGGTGCAGTCACTGTGTACATACATTACATTACTGATCCTGAGTTACATCCTGTAGATCTTTTATTATAAAAATGAAAAACATAACAAAATTAATAACCAGAAAATAAACAATGTAATGAACTGGTCCAGCCGCTCCCTCTCTCCTCACACACATATTATACATAGATAAAAGTTGTGTGTAGGCGCTGGTAGGTGGGCCTGGATATTACCTGCTGCAAGGGATAGACAACCACCACAGGTTGACAGTATTGGAAAAGTCCAATGTTTAAAAGGTAGAAATAGTTAAAATATCCTGCGCTGGTAAGGTTTAGGCCGTATAGTTGAAAGGGGAAGATTGTTGGGGACAAAAATGTGGACAATACAAGAGGATGATAAAATAGTTTTTATTTTAAATAGTAAATCTCGCATAAAACTGACGTTAAGTCATAATGAAGGTTAAAAGATGATAAAATATTAGATAAAAATAGCTGGTGGGTCTTTTGGAGTGGAGGCTTTTTGGAGGTTCCTGGTAGTGGTAGTCTCGTGGGTTTCTAGGCCAGTTTTTAGAAGGATAGTAGTCTGGATATTTCCTAGGTGTAAAAAGGAGAAAGAGAAGGGGAAAAAAAAAGGGGGGGGTTTTTAGTGACCGGATTGTTCTCCGTATACTTAGAGTGGCTACTTACACCGGTGTAAGGAGTGATTTACCTGTTGTCGGTCTGGGTAGATTTCCAAGTGTTGATGGCTTGTGCTTGGGCTGATGATCGTATGTAGATATTTAGGCAGCGGGATTAGAGAGTGCTAATAATGAAAATAGAGTAATATTAGTTAAGCCAATAACGCTTGGTATAGGGTCTGAATGGCACATATAAGGGGATGCAGTTTGTTACCTGTAGAGGAGGGAGGTTCTGTGTAAGTAGCAGGATTGCACTAGATGGTGTCTGCGGTCTTGATTGTTGTCCGGTTCTGGGTGATGGACAGCTGTTATTAGTCGCAGTGCTTGAAGCTACTTGCTACTGTTGGCGGATAGTAGAAGGGTTTTGTTATATCTGTGGTACAGTACAGCGGGTCTGAGTGGCACAGGTGGGAAGATATGCGTATTACCTGTACGAGGTGCTGTATAGGTTCCACGGTAGCCTGGGCTGGTGACTACGGTTTTTAAAGTCAATTATCTGAGGCTGGGTGATGGACAGTTGTATGCGTATCCAAAAGAGCTTTGAAGGATAAATGTTAATATAAGTATATCTATGGATTCTATTAAGTAGGGGGAGGGGGGGGGAGACCTTTAGTGCAGGTAAAATGATTAAAATGTTACCTGTTGGGTTAGAGCACTGGAAGTATGCTTGTTCCTTGGACTCACTGGTAGTATCGGTAGCAGTGGGGAAGCAGTATCTGTGCTCTATGTTAAGGTACTGAGGATCTGCTTAGAACTCCTGAGCTTGTTCGTGGTGGTAGTTGCAATCAGGGGAGATGGGCAGTCTAGTGTGTGTGCAGCATGTGCACACTGTAGTGCAGTTTTAGATGCTGAATGTCACCGTGGGAGCAGAGCTCAGTACTTACTGTTAGTAGTCTGTCAGGGATGGTTCTGCTAACAGGGACTCGTTGGCATCCCACTGTGCTCTCAGAGTCACAACTGGCAGCGGGGGGTAGAAGAGTAGTGGGGCATAGAGATGGGTCGCGCAGGGAGTGAGACAGGGTCCCGGCCGGTGACCAGCTGTTATCCATTGCGCTGCGTGTCCTCCGTCGGCGGTCTGTGGAGGGCGGGAAGGACCTGGAGTATGCGTCGTGTATCAACGCAGTAGGACCTGCGTGACGTAAGTGCACGTGACAGCGCGCATGTGACCCGTACCGGTCCGGTGGCTTACAGGGACCAAAAAGACCAACGCGTTTCAAGAACTACGGTTCTCTTCCTCAGGGATGGTCTACTGCTGTAAGTAGGTCACTTATATATGCGCGTTTGTGCATAATTAATTAGTGGGGGCGGGGTCTGCTTGGTAATATGCTTTAGTTTGGATGTATGCATTAGTCATCATTGAAAGCAAACAACTCAATCTCAGAATTGAGTCCCTTTGGTTTTAATGTGTCCAGGTTGAATATCCACTTGCTTTCAACCCTGGACATTTGTTTTAGATAGTCCCCTTTGCGCCATTGTTTGTGGACCTTCTGTAGGCCTGTAATGGTAGTGTCCTTAATTGAACCTCCATGTTTTTCGGAGTAATGTATAGATAGAGGGTGTCCGTCAAATTTTTTGGAAATATTGCGCAGATGTTCATTTATGCGCACTTGTAGGGGGCGTTTGGTTCTACCTATATAAAGTTTGTTGCATGGACATCGGAGGCTGTAGATGACGCCTTTGGTGTTGCAAGTAATGAAGTCTGAAATTTTATAGGTGGTTTTGTCTTCCGTGATTATTTTTTGTTTTTTAGTGTGCAGCTTCTTGCATGCTGCACATTTATTACAGGGATAAAAACCAACAGTTTCTTTAATGAGTGTGGGTTGATTAATGATTTGAGGATTGCGAACTGTTGGTGCAATGAGGTTCCCTAGGTTTTTTGCTTTGCTATAGATGAATCTTGGTTTTGGTGGAATAAGGTCGCCTATTGTTTTGTCATCGTAAAGGATATGCCAGTGTTTTGAAATTATTTTTCTTAGTAAATATGTATTGGAGTTGTATTGAGTTATGATAGGGATGTCTGGTTGTGTTGTAGGGTCAGTGGCATTAATTTTTGTGGTGCTGTTCTTGAGGAGGTTATCTCTGGGTATAGTTTGAATCTGATTTTTCACTTTTTGTAAAAATTGTGGATTGTAACCTTTTTCTAAAAATTTATTTGTTAATTGTATGGCTTCTTTGTTGAAGTCCCCAGTGTTGGAGCAATAACAGCTGTCCATCACCCAGAACCGGACAACAATCAAGACCGCAGACACCATCTAGTGCAATCCTGCTACTTACACAGAACCTCCCTCCTCTACAGGTAACAAACTGCATCCCCTTATATGTGCCATTCAGACCCTATACCAAGCGTTATTGGCTTAACTAATATTACTCTATTTTCATTATTAGCACTCTCTAATCCCGCTGCCTAAATATCTACATACGATCATCAGCCCAAGCACAAGCCATCAACACTTGGAAATCTACCCAGACCGACAACAGGTAAATCACTCCTTACACCGGTGTAAGTAGCCACTCTAAGTATACGGAGAACAATCCGGTCACTAAAAACCCCCCCCTTTTTTTTTCCCCTTCTCTTTCTCCTTTTTACACCTAGGAAATATCCAGACTACTATCCTTCTAAAAACTGGCCTAGAAACCCACGAGACTACCACTACCAGGAACCTCCAAAAAGCCTCCACTCCAAAAGACCCACCAGCTATTTTTATCTAATATTTTATCATCTTTTAACCTTCATTATGACTTAACGTCAGTTTTATGCGAGATTTACTATTTAAAATAAAAACTATTTTATCATCCTCTTGTATTGTCCACATTTTTGTCCCCAACAATCTTCCCCTTTCAACTATACGGCCTAAACCTTACCAGCGCAGGATATTTTAACTATTTCTACCTTTTAAACATTGGACTTTTCCAATACTGTCAACCTGTGGTGGTTGTCTATCCCTTGCAGCAGGTAATATCCAGGCCCACCTACCAGCGCCTACACACAACTTTTATCTATTTTTCATTTTACAATACCACAGCTGTAGGCAGCTCCAGTAGGCTTCACATCCTAACAATATGGGCGATCTATGGACAGACCGACGGGATCGCATTCATAATATCCATAGATTTTTTAACCTAACACACACTCACCCTACACTGCCACCGAGTGTGGAAGCCATTACAGAAGCCAAAAACTCTTTAAAAATTCTAGAACAGCTTCTGCTCAAAGAAATGAGAGACCTATGGGAAGTTGCTACTTTAGAACGGTACCTAGCATTTGATAGTGTACCAGCAGGCCTAACAGTCACAAAATCCCTGTCAGGGGACATAGGCGACCCAGCCACCCTCACAGAATGGGACGCTCTATTCAAATCCTTTTCCAAACAGGCAGTATCCTTTATTATCAATAAAAGAAAACAACAGCTATTGGCCAATAAGGCACAAATCTCTCAACTATTTAGGGCCATAGACCCTCACAAAAACCACCCTGAAATAGCCCACCTGTCACACAACATTAGGAATCGTATATACGAAAAGGAAAAAGAGATCATTGAAAGAAAAAGACGAAAAATGGGCAGAGATGCCATACCAGAGAATGCAGTAGCACCAAGGGTAGAAACCAGCACCACCTTCGTAACGTTGGACGAAGTGGTAGCAAGCCCTACACCAACAAGTCCGTCCAACTTGGAAGAGTGCTTCTCAATACACCTCACCCCGGAAGAATCATCTCAGAGATCCCAGAACAATAGCCCCCTTCAAAATAGGCAAATTACTAATTTAAACCCATCTAACCTCCCAAACCCCCCAAATCACCCAATCCCTCCCCTGATGACTATTGAAGTCACACAACCTATAGCCACTCCCACCACTTTAAATAATAGATTTGAAATTCTAGAAACTATTAATGAATCTCCATTCAACGAGGAAGACCAACCAGATATGGCCTCCAATAACACCCCCAAGAGACAAAGTCGCGATAGTAACCCCAGACACCCACAAGTACGCAAGAAAACCAGCTCCTCAAATTTTTTTCAGAGGGCACAAAAAACAAACGTAAGAGGGGATGTAGAGGAGGGCAACTCTCCAAAAAGAAAAAGGCAGATACAGAAGAGATAAACCAAAAAACCGACACTATCTTCAATCTTAGTAAACATACCCTAAAACCAAACGAAATCAACCTCCTAACTAAAGGTCTTAAATATGCCCCCTCAACAGGATTCAATAAATTTCAAGCTTTCATTGGAGTCAAACAGTTTATGCGAAAACTAGCACTCAAAAAATACTACCTGAAACATCAGGACCGGGGGCACATAAATGAACCTAGAAACTCACTCACTTTGAAATATGCCCACACCAACTTAAAAAACAAATCCAAATTCCATCCAATAAACGAATACTCATCTGCACTCGAAAGTTTTCAAAACAATGTCATCTCAGATATCCGTAAATTAAGCCACAAAAAATGTAACAAATTCCAATACAACCTTAACGCCTCTGAGAGGAAAGCAATATATATCTTACAGAAAAATCAGAACATAATTATCCGTCCAGCTGATAAAGGAGGTGGTATAGTTATACTGGATCTAGAACAATATGAATCAGAAACAAATAGATTACTAAGTAACACAAGAACATACAATACTATGAGGGAGGACCCCACAGATATGTACCTAAAAGAACTAAAAACACTAACTACCAAAGGACTAGATAAAGGCTTCCTTACGAAACAGGAGTTTGAATACATCACTATCTCCCACCCACGTCTTGCAACATTTTATTATCTACCAAAAATACATAAGTCTCTCTCCCATCCTCCAGGCAGACCTATCATCTCAGGTATCCAATGCCTAACATCAAATCTATCCAGATTTGTGGATAAACACTTATAAGACCTAGTACCCCTTTTGCTGACATATTTAAAAGACAGTCAACATGTACTTCAGCTTCTACAAAAAATCAAATGGCATGACAATTTCATCCTAGGCACCCTGGACATCTCGTCCTTATACACCGTGATTCAGCATAATGCGGGCTGCGACGCAGCCACACATTTTCTTTTGAAACAAAACAAACTACCTAAAGAACAAATAATGTTCATCAAGGAATGTATGAAGTTCATACTGACGCATAATTATTTTAAACACGATAAACTCTTCTACACACAACAATGGGGCACAGCAATGGGTACTAGATTTGCCCCAAGCTATGCCAATCTATACGTTGGCAAATGGGAGGAGCTAGCTATCCACCCAGGCGGCACACTCAGACCTAACTTGGTATTTTGGCATAGATTTATTGACGACGTACTTTTTATCTGGTCTGGTGACCAAGAATCCCTAGACTCCTTTATCAGGGAGATCAATATCAATAACTTTTTCTTGGAATTTACCTCCAACATAAGCCAAAAACAGGTAAACTTCTTGGATCTCAACATATATATCCAAGATCAAAAAATCCATACAAAAACATATATGAAGCCAACGGACTCAAACAGCTTCATCTCTCTGGACAGCTGTCACCTCCCCAGCTGGCTGTTAAACATCCCACGCAGTCAATACATGAGATTATATAGAAATTGCTCCAACACTGGGGACTTCAACGAAGAAGCCATACAATTAACAAATACATTTTTAGAAAAAGGTTACAATCCACAATTTTTACAAAAAGTGAAAAATCAGATTCAAACTATACCCAGAGATAACCTCCTCAAGAACAGCACCACAAAAATTAATGCCACTGACCCTACAACACAACCAGACATCCCTATCATAACTCAATACAACTCCAATACATATTTACTAAGAAAAATAATTTCAAAACACTGGCATATCCTTTACGATGACAAAACAATAGGCGACCTTATTCCACCAAAACCAAGATTCATCTATAGGAAAGCAAAAAACCTAGGGAACCTCATCGCACCAACAGTTCGCAATCCTCAAATCATTAATCAACCCACACTCATTAAAGAAACTGTTGGTTTGGTTTTATCCCTGTAATAAATGTGCAGCATGCAAGAAGCTGCACACTAAAAAACAAAAAATAATCACGGAAGACAAAACCACCTATAAAATTTCAGACTTCATTACTTGCAACACCAAAGGCGTCATCTACAGCCTCCGATGTCCATGCAACAAACTTTATATAGGTAGAACCAAACGCCCCCTACAAGTGCGCATAAATGAACATCTGCGCAATATTTCCAAAAAATTTGACGGACACCCTCTATCTATACATTACTCCGAAAAACATGGAGGTTCAATTAAGGACACTACCATTACAGGCCTACAGAAGGTCCACAAACAATGGCGCAAAGGGGACTATCTAAAACAAATGTCCAGGGTTGAAAGCAAGTGGATATTCAACCTGGACACATTAAAACCAAAGGGACTCAATTCTGAGATTGAGTTGTTTGCTTTCAATGATGACTAATGCATACATCCAAACTAAAGCATATTACCAAGCAGACCCCGCCCCCACTAATTAATTATGCACAAACGCGCATATATAAGTGACCTACTTACAGCAGTAGACCATCCCTGAGGAAGAGAACCGTAGTTCTTGAAACGCGTTGGTCTTTTTGGTCCCTGTAAGCCACCGGACCGGTACGGGTCACATGCGCGCTGTCACGTGCACTTACGTCACGCAGGTCCTACTGCGTTGATACACGACGCATACTCCAGGTCCTTCCCGCCCTCCACAGACCGCCGACGGAGGACACGCAGCGCAAGGGATAACAGCTGGTCACCGGCCGGGACCCTGTCTCACTCCCTGCGCGACCCATCTCTATGCCCCACTACTCTTCTACCCCCCGCTGCCAGTTGTGACTCTGAGAGCACAGTGGGATGCCAACGAGTCCCTGTTAGCAGAACCATCCCTGACAGACTACTAACAGTAAGTACTGAGCTCTGCTCCCACGGTGACATTCAGCATCTAAGACTGCACTACAGTGTGCACATGCTGCACACACACTAGACTGCCCATCTCCCCTGATTGCAACTACCACCACGAACAAGCTCAGGAGTTCTAAGCAGATCCTCAGTACCTTAACATAGAGCACAGATACTGCTTCCCCACTGCTACCGATGCTACCAGTGAGTCCAAGGAACAAGCATACTTCCAGTGCTCTAACCCAACAGGTAACATTTTAATCATTTTACCTGCACTAAAGGTCTTCCCCCCCCCCTCCCCCTACTTAATAGAATCCATAGATATACTTATATTAACATTTATCCTTCAAAGCTCTTTTGGATACGCATACAACTGTCCATCACCCAGCCTCAGATAATTGACTTTAAAAACCGTAGTCACCAGCCCAGGCTACCGTGGAACCTATACAGCACCTCGTACAGGTAATACGCATATCTTCCCACCTGTGCCACTCAGACCCGCTGTACTGTACCACAGATATAACAAAACCCTTCTACTATCCGCCAACAGTAGCAAGTAGCTTCAAGCACTGCGACTAATAACAGCTGTCCATCACCCAGAACCGGACAACAATCAAGACCGCAGACACCATCTAGTGCAATCCTGCTACTTACACAGAACCTCCCTCCTCTACAGGTAACAAACTGCATCCCCTTATATGTGCCATTCAGACCCTATACCAAGCGTTATTGGCTTAACTAATATTACTCTATTTTCATTATTAGCACTCTCTAATCCCGCTGCCTAAATATCTACATACGATCATCAGCCCAAGCACAAGCCATCAACACTTGGAAATCTACCCAGACCGACAACAGGTAAATCACTCCTTACACCGGTGTAAGTAGCCACTCTAAGTATACGGAGAACAATCCGGTCACTAAAACCCCCCCCCCTTTTTTTTTCCCCTTCTCTTTCTCCTTTTTACACCTAGGAAATATCCAGACTACTATCCTTCTAAAAACTGGCCTAGAAACCCACGAGACTACCACTACCAGGAACCTCCAAAAAGCCTCCACTCCAAAAGACCCACCAGCTATTTTTATCTAATATTTTATCATCTTTTAACCTTCATTATGACTTAACGTCAGTTTTATGCGAGATTTACTATTTAAAATAAAAACTATTTTATCATCCTCTCGTATTGTCCACATTTTTGTCCCCAACAATCTTCCCCTTTCAACTATACGGCCTAAACCTTACCAGCGCAGGATATTTTAACTATTTCTACATATTATACATATACACAATAATATCTACCTACACTGTGACATCTGGTCCGGTTACCAAACAAATAATAACAATATAATAAACAATAACCGACAAATTATATACAAACTAATATATACATTCTTTTTTTTTTTTTTTTAATAAAATAAATACTAGTATACAAATATATACAAGACAAAACAAAACCCCCCACACTCGAGCCCACCAGTCCCTCCCCGGCACTGACCTGAGAGCTGGTCCTGCGTCTCATGCCTCAGTCCATGTCCAACGTCCATAGGACAGATCAGGCAGTGGCAGTTTTTCACCCAAATAACCAGTGTCCCACAAGATGAACCCACCTCCCCCCTTTTCCCACCACCCAACCTAACACCTACACCCAAACCCATATATACAATATATACAGAAACAAACAATACAATAACCACAACTGACAAAGCCCAAGTTCGGTGCCTGCAGCCCTACATCACTGTCTACTGATCAAAAACAAAAATCTATGGTGTCAGCAGCAGCCCACCACCAGGAGAGGAGATGACCAGACTAGGGCACACTAAAAGAAAAGCCTCTCCAGAGGAGAGCGGCCCTTCGTGTGCCCAGTCTCTCATACTCCAGAGAACGCACCTTCACCAGGTCACTGAGTATGGTCCTAAACACATCGTCCACTGGGAGGATTTTCCGCTGCGTCGATACTAAGCACCGTGCGTGATACCTAACAACTGCGCTAACTAGAAATAAGGTGCAACGGTCCCGACCACCCAGGTCCAAGAATGCTCCATAGGCCCATTCCACATAAGAGAGACCGGCCAGCCGGGGCCAGACAATGGAGGCGATGGAGGCGTCCACCCTGTTGTACACCTCTGTGTTAAAGGGACAACGAAGCAGGAAGTGGTCCATGTTTTCAAGCATGGTACCACAATGCTCCCGAGGACAGTTCCTGTCCTCAGAGCTCCTACACTTCAGATTGTCCCTCACACACAGTTTCCCATGGAAGCAGCGCCAAGTCAAGTCCCAAAACTTCGAGGGGATCTTGACAGAATTCAAAAGATGCAGACCCACCCCAAAATCCCGACTTGGGCAATCCCTGAGCGCCAGAGGCCTCTGAAAATGGGTCAACAGAACCCTTTTGTCAAGGAGCTTCCTTGGCAGAGTCCTGACCTCCCACATTCCCAGACCTCACCGGCGAATTACCTTCAGAACCACGGTAGCGTAAGCCGGGAGATGTCCATGCGGTGTGCGTAGATCCTTCACTTGCCCTCCTGTCTCCCATTCCTGCAAGAAAGGCTGAAATCATCCCCTACAGGAGAATACCCACGGAGGAGCCCTCTCTTTCCAGAGGTTTGCAATATTGATCTTAATGAAGATATTCACAAGGAATACCACAGGGTTGACCATACCCAACCCTCCTAGTCTCCTCGTACGGTAAGTAACCTCCCTCTTGACCAGGTTCAGTCTATTCCCCCATAACAGTTGGAAGAACAAACTGTAGACCCGAGTCCAGAGAGGCTCCGCCGGCAAGATGCACACACTGCCCAGATAGATCAGCAAAGGGAGCGGGTAAGTTTTGACCAGGTTTACCCTTTCCCTTAGGGTCAAAGACCAACCCTTCCATTGGTTCACCTTCTGAGTGGCGATCTCTAGCCTGCTGTCCCAATTTTGTTTGGAGTAATCCCCCTGGCCAAATTTGATGCCAAGAACTTTTGCAGAGACTTTGGGTCCTGGAACGGTGTCCGGGAGATCAAAACCAGGATCTCCTCCTCCCAGTCAGAGACTCTCACACTTATCCCGGTTGATCTTAGACCCGGATGCCTCTGAGTAGCGATTTACCTCTGACATCAGCCATTGTGCCTCCCCATCAGAGGAAACAAAAACGGTGACGTCATAGGCATACGCCACCACTCTCAGAGTGGCTTCCGGTGCAGCCCGGTCCATCCCGATCCCAGCCAACGGTCCACGCTGCACCCTCCTAAGAAGTGGGTCAATCGCAAACACGTACAGCAGAGGGCTCAAGGGACAACCCTGGCGAACACCACACCCAACCTCAAAAGAGCTGCCAATCCAACCGTTCACAAGCGGGAAACTCTCTGCCCCAGCGTACAAGGTCTTAAGCCAATCAACAAACCCCCCCGGCAGGCCATACCTCAGAAGGACAGACCAAAGGTACTCATGATTAACCCGATCAAACGCTTTTGCCTGGTCCAATGACAGCATGTACCCCTTCCAGTGGCCAGCCCTACCCTGCTCCACCGCCTCTCGGACACAGAGTACAGCACTAATTGCACTGCGGCCCGAAACAGAGCAATGCTGGGCCCCCGAAAGGAGCCGGGGCGCAAATTTCACCTGCCGATTAAACAGCACCTTTGCCAAAACCTTCCTGTCTGCATTGAGAAGCGCTATGGGATGCCAATTCTCAATGCAAGATGGGTCCTTACCCTTTGACAAGATGATCAGTGCAGACCTCCTCATTGACTTTGGCAGAGTGCCCGAGCAAAGACACTCATGGAATACTTCAGTCAAGAGGGGAACCAAGGCGTTCTTAAAGGTCTTATAGAATTCAGATGTTAAACCATCTGGACCGGGAGATTTCTTCAGGGCAAGCCCTTCAATCGCCAACTTAACTTCCTCTTCCCTGATCATCTCTGTCAAAACGCCAAGAGAGGGGTCTACCCCTGGTTCGGGGACAGCTTCAACCAGAAAAGCCAACATCTCATTCCAATCCAGATCCCTCTTCCCCAAGAGGTGCGAGTAGAAGGATCTGACGACCTCCAGGATCCCTGATTTGGATCTGTTCAGGGAACCCGCAGTGTCAACCAGTCCTGTAACAACTTTACTATTCACTGACATCTTGCAGTTTCTGTAAGGGTCGGGCGAGCGGTTTTTCCCATAATCCTTCTCAAAAACCAAAGATGCGTCTCTATCATACTGACACCTCATTAGCAAAGAATTCACTCTGGAGATCTCATCGCGGCTACCTCCAGTTGAGACAAGATGCTCGAGTTTCCTCCTCAGGCCCTGATACAGGCGGTACCTGTCCAGGCTCCTGAGGCTCGAGAGCTGGCGGAAGAATCTCGCCACCCTTTTCTTGAACATCTCCCACCACTCTGACTTACTACTACAAAGATCCAGTAAGGGTACCTGGCTCTGAAGAAAATCCTCAAAGGACTGTCTTATCTCCGCTTCTTCCAAGAAAGACGAATTGAGCCTCCAAAAGCCTCTTCCCATCCGGGGGGTCTCTGTAACATTCAGGGAAAACAAAATCAAACAGTGATCGGAGAACTCCACCTCAACAACTGATACTGCTGAAGAGACAGCTTCCTTCTTTAAATAAAACCTGTCTATCCTGGACCTACAGTTACCTCTATGATAGGTGAATCCCTCGTGGCCTGGGGTGTGCCGGATGTGGACATCCACCAGGCGAGCCTCACTAGCTACACTATTAAGGGCGACGCTATCATAAGTCAGCTTGTCTCAGGAACCTCCTCTATCCCGGGGCCTCGTGACAGTGTTAAAGTCCCCTCCAAAGATGACCTGCCGACTCGTAAAAAGATAGGGCTTGATCCTCATAAAGAGTCACTTCCGGTCCCACTTAGATTGGGGACCATAAATGTTAATGAGCCGAAGCTCCTGTCCCTTCATGATCACATCTAATATCAGGCACCTCCCCATTTCTAACTCAATAACCCGTCGACTTTCTCCTGGTGCGGTAAAAAGGACCGCCACTCCGCTATACGGCTCGGCTGCAATAGACCAATAGGAGGGCCCGAGTCTCCACTCCCTCTTAGCGATAAACACCTCTGCCATATTTGGCAGCCTGGTCTCCTGCAAAAAGAAAATGTCAGCTTCAACCTGGCTGAGAAAATCAAAGGCCGCATATCTAGCCATATTTGACTTAATGCTGACGACATTAATGGACGCCAGCGTCAACGGACTGGGTACCGCCATCATTGGTGATTGAGTTAGATGGCTTTCTTCTTCCCACTCCCCTTATCCTCTGCCTCAGAGGAGGAATCCTTCCCCCTCTTTAATGACACAGAGGTGTCCATTCCCACATTTTTCCTTCTTTTCTCATCCTCGTCTCCGGACTCTGGGCCAGTCCCTCCCCCCAAGGACCTTGCATCCCCAGGAGAAGGAGACTCGGCGCCCCCTGTAAGCTCTGCCGAAGCCGGAACCTCACCCTCAGCCTCCTCCTCAGAGGAAGAGATGTTATCAAGGGCTTGGAACCGGTTAGAAAGACCAACCAGAGGGGAGTCAGTTTTACCTTCCTTAGGTACCTTGATCAGAGCGGGAGAAGATGTTTTATCTCCCTTCTTTCTCTTCTTTTTGGTGCCGAGCTTACGCTTGTTCTCTAGCCACCGCTTATTATCCTCATCCATACTTTCATAATGGGAGGATTCTGAGGCAGAGGCGGTTTCCTCCCTGTGGATCCTCCTGACCTCCTCATCCAACTCATCATCCCTCGGGGCCTCAGCAGCAACACTGGCATCCAGGACAGGGGCCGCCTCAGTAGCCCAGGTCTCGCCCCGCTCCCTCTCCTGTCTGCGCTTGTCTAGACACCTCAGCTGGGCAGGCGTCTTATTATTGCTTTTCTTCCCTGGCCCCTCAGCTCCCCCACCCCTGCTAGTCCCCTCCCCAGCAGAATCGGCCTCATGGCTTTCTCCCACTGGGGTCTCGACTGCATTAGCGAAGGAGCGAGGACAAAGGCTGAATGAGTGACCTAACTCACCACACAGGTGGCACCTAATCTCCACACAAGAGGCAGCAAGATGGCCGACACCCCCACACAACGCACATTTCTGCACAGTGTAGTTTGCACTGAAGTGTGTGGGGTCGCCGCACCTGTGACAGAGCTTCGGTTGCCCCTGGTAGAAGACCAGGATACGATCCCTACCCAGGAAGGCAGATGATGGAATGTGGGCAACCGTACCATCTGAACGCTTAAGTTTTACCATAAACGTCCAGGCCCCTGACCAGATACCAAACTCGTCGCGGTTTTTCTTTGGCATCTCCACCACCTCTCCATACCGACAAAGCCACATCATGATGTCATAACAAGAAAGCGACTCGTTACGAGTCATCACGGTCACTTTCTTGATCTGGTTTCTGGCGAGACACTGCCTGAACGGCAAAGTCTCGCCAGCCGGGCTCATTTTTTGCCAACTCATAATTCGTTCAGAAGAGCTCAAGCCCCTCTGGCCGAACAAAGCTGACATCAAACTCAGGCGTGGAATAGGGATGTATCAAGGCGTAGATGTCAATCGCCTTGAAACCCATCCTCAGCAGGAGCTCCACAACTTTAGACCTTGGAGGACATGCATCACTGCCCCTCCACCGAAGACGGACCACATTCCTATGCACACTGCCTGGCCCGGCTGTTGGGAGGGACCACACTGTATCCCCCCCTTTTTGCTCTCGGAAGGCCCCGAGGCCAAGCCTCTCTATCCAGAAGGATAGATCAACCTCTCGACCCTCTACCATTAGTGATCTCTCCCCCTTCTTTAGAGCCTCCAGAAGGCGCCGTTGCAACATGCCGTCCCCAAAACCCGGAGACGAGGAGGAGGATGCCCTATTTGCCCCGGAGGTGACACTGGCATAACTCTGGACAGGTGTTGCCACCACCGGGGGGGCAACAGGACCAGTGACCACATTAGCCCCAACAGCATCACCATTACCCACCTCCATCTCACCCTCCACCAAACCAGCAACTACACCACTAGACAATGAATTGGCCTCATTCACACCCACCACCACATTCACTCCTGCTGGACCAGTAACAATGGTGGATGACATTTTGACCTCAGCATCAGGCACAAGGGGCTCAGTCACCTCCATAGAACTGGAGGCGACCTCACCCCTGGTCTTGTGTGTGCCCTCCACATCATCAGTCGGTAATTTCTGTTTGGCATTCGGTATAATGCGCCGCTGATCTTTAGCTGTTGTGAGGCGCCGCTGATGTTTAGCGTCAGGATCTTCCGGACCAGCGACGCCAACACAAAATAGCACTTTCGTGGGAGGACCGGAACGCTCAGCCCTGACAGCCCCCTCACACTGCCGCCGCTTCTCAACCAAGGCGCCGAGGCTACCGGAGCTGCCCCCGACACCGGGCCGCTCCCCCCTCCCACTGAGGAGCGCACCACAGCATCGTGGCCTGACTGAACGCCCGTCGCCGGGCCGCCATCACTGTCCAGCCTCTCGGCTGATGCACCTCCTGCTGCGTCCCCGCTACTACAAGCAGAGACGGAGCTCTGCGCCTCACTACCACGCTCTGTAATCTCCCCGTGCCTTTGCACTGGATCCACAGCAGAACCCGGGCTGGGCTGGGCAACGGGGCTTATACAGCGAGCTGAGCCTGCCGCTGACTCAGGGGGTACAGGGAGTGGGGCGTAGACATAGCTTACCGCTTCCTGCAGCTTTGGCTTGGTCTTCTTAGCCTTTTTGTGACCCCCAGGTGCCTCTTCTGGTAAATCGTCACCAAGATGGAAGTTTTGGAGGCACACTGGGGACTCCAGGAGCTTTATTTCTGCCATTAGCGCCCCTCCCTGGCCGCTGCTGTCACTGTCCTCCCCAGCCGGCAGAACTGCGACCGGATGTCATTGTCGCCTGTCCTGTAGGGAGCTCGCGGCATGTGGCCTGCGGGTGACTTTGCAGGCTGCCAGGAGGGGCTTCCTGCTGGTCATCAGCACTCTCATCATCCACCTGGCTCTCAGGCTGCAGCCCCATCTGCCTTTGCTCTCTGGTATCAGCCATTTCTCTGAAGCGGTCTTCATTAATTAGTTTTTCCTTAAATGGACCACTCTGCTCCCTGATGGTGGCTTTCCTTAGTTCCAGCAGGTGAATCTCACTGGTCAGCCTCTTTACCTCGGCCTGAAGTTTTGCCTTCCTCTGTTTGGAGGCCCCCGCAGCTTTTGCACTTGTGCAGCGCAGCGCCTCCCGAAGTCTCCTGACGAGCTTACTCGCATCTTCATATTCACAGAGCTGGATCATGACCCGGGAGGCATAGATGGATACAGACTCCCGGGGTCCCTGCAGCCCCCAACCTCCCTCAGTGAGGTCGGCCTCACCTCCGTGAGCACTCAGCTTTCCTCCGGAAGGAGCGCCATCTTGCACGCCGCTGTCAGGCTTCACCTCCATGCTGGAAGCCTTGCGGCTTCTGGGAGTCTCCACAGTCCCGGGGGGAGTAGGAGCCACATTGCTGCGACTCCTGGTGGAGCGTCTCACCCCCGAGTACTCCGATGTGCAGGCCGGTTGCTGGTTTCTCCTGCCCCCGCCGGCCTGGTTCGGGAAGCAGAAGCCTGGGACTTGGCTCCATCACTCATCCCAGGAAACCCCCTCCCTCCCTGGGTAGGAGAGAGAGCAGGTTCCCAGGTGGAGAGGTGTTGGTTCTCAGAGAGATCAGGAGCTCACAGCAGGATCTGCAGCCACCACACCCGCAATCAGCACACTGAGCAACAGCTGATCAGAGCTGCACTCACTAGTCTGCTGGTGCAGTCACTGTGTACATACATTACATTACTGATCCTGAGTTACATCCTGTATTATACTCCAGAGCTGCACTCACTATTCTGCTGGTACAGTCACTGTGTACATACATTACATTACTGATCCTGAGTTACATCCTGTATTATACTCCAGAGCTGCACTCACTATTCTGCTGCTGCAGTCACTGTGTACATACATTACATTACTGATCCTGAGTTACATCCTGTATTATCCTCCAGAGCCGCACTCACTATTCTGCTGGTGCAGTCACTGTGTACATAAATTACATTACTTATCCTGTACTGATCCTGAGTTACATCCTGTATTATGATTCAGAGCTGCACTCACTATGTAGCTTTGTCCCTCACTATAATGTCAGCATGTGCAGTCCTATTTTGATGGGTGGAATAATTTAGGAATTCCTAGAAGATTTGCAGTTGACAAGACCTATACATTCCTTTGACCATCCCAATGATGAAGATACCAAAGGCTTGCTATATACAGGTGCATCTCACTAAATTAGAATATCATCAAAAAGTTAATTTGTTTCAGTTCTTCAATACAAAAAGTGAAACTCCTATCTACTATATAATTGTCTTATCCCGTCTGTCTGTCTGTCTGTCTGTCTGTCTATCTGTCTGTCTGTCTGTCCTGGAAATCCCGCGTCGCTCATTGGTCCGGCAGCGGCCAATCAGCGCCGCGGGATTTCTGAAAAAAGATGGCGGCCGTTAGCGGCTCATCTGGCAGACGGAGGTCAGCGGCGATGCAGCGTGGAGATGAGCGGCGCTAGCAGCACAACTACCCCAACCGGCGCCGCTGACCTCCATGCGGCTAACGTCGGAAGATCAGCGGCTTGGCCCGCTGATCTCCCGACAGCAAGTGTGAACGGAGGACTGGGGAGCGGCGCCGCCGGTCAGGATGCTTCTGCTGCGAGCAGCCGCTCATCTCCCGGTTTCTCGCAGCAGAAGGAGCAGCACAGGCAGCGCCGCTCCCCGGTCCTCACTAATACGGAGCCGCACAAGCAGCGCCGCTCCCGGGCCCACACTAATACGACGCTGATTGGTCGCGGTGGCCGGCTGCGACCAATCAGCGAGATGGGCGGCAAATTTAAACGCCGCTCTGCTGATTGGTCGCGGTGGCCGGCCGACCGCGACCAATCAGCGAGATGAGCGGCAAATTTAAATGCCGCTCTGCTGATTGGTCGCGGTGGCCGGCCGACCGCGACCAATCAGGGGGATGGGCGGCAAATTTAAACGCCGCTCTGCTGATTGGTCGCGGTGGCCGGCCGTGACCAATCAGCTAGATGGCCGGCAAATTTAAACGCCGCTCTGCTGATTGGTCGCGGTGGCCGGCCGTGACCAATCAGCGAGATGGGCGGCAAATTTAAACGCTGCTCTGCTGATTGATCACGGCCAGCCACCGCGACCAATGAGCGAGATGGGCGGCAAATTTAAACGCCGCTCTGCTGATTGGTCGCGGTGGCCGGCTACCGCGACCAATCAGCGAGATGGGCGGCAAATTTAAACGCCGCTCTGCTGATTGGTCGCAGCCGGCTACCACGACCAATCAGCGAGATGGGCGGCAAATTTAAACGCCGCTCTGCTGATTGGTCGCGGCCGGCTACCACGACCAATCAGCGAGATGGGCGGCAAATTTAAACGCCGCTCTGCTGATTGGTCGCGGTGGCCGGCCGTGACCAATCAGCGAGATGGGCGGCAAATTTAAACGCTGCTCTGCTGATTGATCACGGCCAGCCACCGCGACCAATGAGCGAGATGGGCGGCAAATTTAAACGCCGCTCTGCTGATTGGTCGCGGTGGCCGGCCGCGACCAATGAGCGAGATGGGCGGCAAATTTAAACGCCGCTCTGCTGATTGGTCGTGGTGGCCGGCTACCGCGACCAATCAGCGAGATGGGCGGCAAATTTAAACGCCGCTCTGCTGATTGGTCGCAGCCGGCTACCACGACCAATCAGCGAGATGGGCGGCAAATTTAAACGCCGCTCTGCTGATTGGTCGCGGCCGGCTACCACAACCAATCAGCGAGATGGGCGGCAAATTTAAACGCCGCTCTGCTGATTGGTCGCGGCCGGCTACCGCGACCAATCAGCGAGATGGGTGGCAAATTTAAACGCCGCTCTGCTGATTGGTCGCGGCTGGGGTGTCCTACGTAGGGTGTCCTACGTAGTTTCACACCATCCAGTAGCACAGAGCATAGAAACTAGAATAGGTTTTTCTCTTTCTATGGCAACAATGTAACTACAGGCGCATCTCACTAAATAAGAATATCCAAAAGTTAATTTATTTCAGTTCTTCAATACAAAAAGTGAACCTCCTATATTATATAGAGTCATTACACACAGAGTGATCTATTTCACGTGTTTATTTCTGTTAATGTTGATGATTGTGACTTACAGCCAATGAAAACACAAAAGTCATTATCTCAGTAAATTAGAATACTTTATAACAACAGCTTTAAATATGATTTTTAAAATCCGAAATGTCCTACTGAAATGTATGGTCAGTAAATGCCCTTAATACTCGGTCGGTGTATAGTTCAGTACCATAGTGTGGGCCCATTTTCAGTTTTGCTATGAGGCTCCCATTGTAGACTTCATACTGGTGTAAAGAACAACTCAAGAGAAGTCAAACTTTTCTTAGAAGTGTCCTACAGGTGGAATGATCTAATAAACATGGTCTTCTACCTTGATCAGGAAATTATACAACAAAGAGATTTCTCCAACAACCAAGAAGAAAGAAAAAAAAAAAAACAGAAGCGATCTCATGAACTCCCAACCAGGCTTCAGAAAGTGACTTTTCAAGTCTATTTTATCTTCCACGAGCAGACTGAAAGCGTTAAAAAAGAAGCAAAGACATCCATAATTAATCCAACCAGCAGCTGGAAGAGGGAGAGACAGAAAATATCACCAGCCAGCACCACAGACCTTCTTTTGAGCTTCCCTTTCATTCCTCAGGCGCCAGGAGCTGTTTGAAGATTTTTGGGAAGTCTTTGAAAGCTCTTTGTACCTGCCCGTTCTAATCATCCTGCGGGCCTGTTGTCGGAAATAAGATAACAGCCAAGAAGTATTTGTATGCAGATTAGCGCCAAACAAACAAAGAAAAGCAGCAAATGCGGGCCAGAGACTATAGAGTCCAAGAAGAAGAAGATACAGAAAGTCGTTAGCTCTTGTTTTGATGGAACAAGAATGAGAGGGTCGGGAACCCATAAACTTTCCAAAAATACTAAACATTTTCATATGATGGTTTGTGTGATGTTCTACTCTGTTTCCAAAATTTGGGTATTTCCACCTATGCATCTCGAATACCATTAATTGTGACCAAAGAGTTGAGATGGTGACCAAGTGGATTGAATTCTGCAAGACTCTTCCATGGTGGTCAACTCTTAGTTCTCGTGTGTTCTTCTGTAGGTGGAAGAGTATCTTCATTTTAAGGAAAGCAGTAGATATTGGTTCAAGGTGAACCAGCTCTGGCAATGGCTTCCCTGCAAGAGAAAAAGAAATAGCAAAAACAAGGTGGCATCAGGGAGTTTTGGATGGGAATCATAGACAATGAGCAGAATAAAAGCAAAAGAAGTCCTCTGTGATATTTTATAGTTGACGCTCAGCTTCTTTCTCAACACAAAGTTGGTAAAATAATTGACTACATACTCTGTACTTCTTTTGAGAGACCTTGCTCCTTCCCAAATAAACCCCATTGACTGGCCAATTATCAGCCAGTGTAAGGCTACGTTCACATGTCAAGTAATCATCCATTAGAACAGATGCAGCAGTAATCCATTAACAAAAGTTGTACAAACACAACTTTTTTGTCTGGCTAAAAAAAACTGTTATTGGATCCATTTTTTTAACATTGAAGTCTATGGAAAATGAATCCTTTTCAAATGAAAGAAAAACGAATAGCTAATTACCTGATCCATTTTCCATAGACTTCAATGTTAAAAAAACGAATCCAGTTTAAATCAGCTTTTTTTAACCAGGCAAAAAAAGTTGCATCTGTGTAATTTTTTTGTCAATGGATATAATGGATCTGATTGGCTACAAGTAGTGATGGGTGAGCACTGAATTGCTCAGGCACTCATTGCTCGGGTCGAGCACATTGGAATACTCGGGTGCTCGACCCGAGCAACGAGCCCAATGTAAGTCTATGGGAAACTTGAGCATTTTTCAGCGGCTCCCCCCGGTGGTCTGCTCAAACGACATGGGAACAGCATGGGGAAGACCCCTGGAAGCATTTCTGACTCCCATGTCAATGCTGTGAACAACGTTGTCAGAGGTATTACGCCACTTTTACAGACTCACAATAAAACATACAAAAAGGAAACCAAAATGGATTTTCCTGGGAAATATGTTAAGGAACATCCTTTCCAGGGTAATGACTTGTATATAAGGCAAAATAAATAACCAAAAACAAAAATACTCCTCCACACCTTGGGCTATGTTCCCACATTTTTTTTATGCTTTTTGCACTTTTGCATTGCTTTCAACCGTGACAAATGCATTCACCAGGAAATGTCATTTTAACATTTTACAACCTTATCTGGCCATGTTATGTGTGACACATCATTAGACACATCCTGTTTCATTTATGAAGGAGGGACTCTGAAAGTCGCAAAGCCTATTTTTATAGGGCCATCAGACGGCCTTTACTATTCTTAAAGATCCAGCAGTCGGCACTCACTATTGTTAGAGAGCCATCAGCCGGCTATGCTTTGTGGTTCCCATTACTAAAGAGTGGGTCTCCCATACTGTTATTGCGTATGTAGTGAGTGGCAGGGCTGCCCAAAATTTGGACGCACCCCAATACCCCTTTGAAGAGACTTAGAGGAGGGCCTCCTGAAAACAATGTTCCCATTACTAGGAAATGGGTCTCCCATAGTCTTGGTCTATGCAGTGAATGCAAGGGCTGCCAAAAATTGGGAGGCACTCCAATGCCTCTTGGAAAAGACGTGGAGGAGGGTCTCATAAAAAAATGTTCCCATTAGAAAGGAGCGGGTCTCTTATACTTGTAATGCCCATGCACTAAGTGTATGGGCTGACAAACATTTACCCCTGGAGGGTATGCATGGACATACTGTATAAAAAATTTTTTTACGGGCATCATAAACACCCTTTAAAAAAATTATGTGGGTGTTGCATCACGGACTATGGTCACCCTGGTGATATGGTGGTGGAGGATGAGGATGAGGAGAAGGAGGAGGACAAGAGCAAATAGCCAAAATCAGGAAGTGTATACCCATGTGTGGGTGCGAAAAGGTGCATGGGAATACACCTCCCAAAAAAAGACACTGACTTTGAGTTTATGTTACGCTGCTATCATTCGGTGGTGTTAAGAAGTCTGGCCCAATCCAGTCCTTGTTCATTTTTATAAGAGTCAGCCTGTAGCATTTTCAGTTGACAGGCGGATGCGCTTATCAGTTATAATTCCACCAGCGGCACTAAAAACCCGCACTAATAAAACGCTAGCGGCAGGGCGGGCCAGGACCTCCAAGCCATAGAGAGCCAGTTCATTCCACGTATCCAGCTTGGATACCCAATAATTATAAAGCACAGAGGAATCACGGAGGACCTTGGTATGGTCAGCAAGGCACTCCCTCAGCATCTTCCCAAACTTTGCACTCCTTGTGAGAGTACCCTGCGCCTCAGGGCCTGTGCGATGAGATGGGCTGAGAAAATTCTCCAAGAACTTTGACAGTGTTCCCCTGCCTCTGCTAGATTGGAGTTGTGTCTCTCTCGCCTGTACTCCTTGGTTGTCAAACGAACTGTGACCTCTGCCGCCAGCATTTGCAGATGGGAATTATTTTAATAGTTCCGCAACACGGGCCTTCTGGTACTACCCCAGTTTTGTAGACCTGTCCGCCTCAGGAATAAGAGATAGAAATTTCTCCTTGTAGCGTGGGTCTAGAAGTGTCACCAACCAGTAATTTTGAGAACGCGAGGGTCAGAGGAAAGGCAGCATAACATAAACTCAGCCATGCGTGCCAGACTGCTAACAGGCAAGACTTCCGTGTCCTCACCAAGAGAACGACTGACCATACTCTCTTCCTCCTCCTCCTCCTCTCTGTCCTCTGGCCATCCACGCTGAACAGACGGTATGACAGTTGTGCAGGTAGTACCGTTTATAGCGCACGAAACTAGCTCCTGTTCTTCCTCCTCCTCCTCCTCATTGTTCCCCAATCCACATTGGGATGAGATGAGGCTGGGCTGTGTGTAATCACCCTGTATGGTTTCTTGCTCCATCTCATCGTGCTCGGCCTGCAATGCATCCTCTTTGATTGTGAGCAGAGAGCGTTTCAGAAGACAGAGAAGCGGGATGGTGATGCTAATTATGGCATCATCGCAGCTCACCATCTTGGTGGAGTCCTCAAAGTTTTGGAAGATGGTACATATGTCTGACATCCATGTCCACTCCTGAGATGTTATGTGTGGAGACTGAACTGAATACCGACAGTCTTGTTGATGCTGGTACTCAACAACTGCCATCTTGTGCTCACAAATCTTTCCCAACATCTGCAGTGTAGAGTTCCAACGGGTGGGGACATCACACACCAGTGAGCCGGAAGCTGCAAACGCTGCTGAAGCACGGCAAGGTCGGCGGAAGCTGTAGCTGACTTTCTAAAATGGACACACAGGCGGCATATTTTGACAAGCAGATCCGGCAGCTCCGGGTAGGTTTTGAGAAACAGCTGAACCATGAGGTTGAGCACATGTGCCAGGCATGGTACATGTGTGAGCTCGCCTCGCCTCAGAGCCGCCACCAGGTTCAGGCCATTGTCACACACGACCATGCCTCGCTGTAGATTCAGCGGTGTCAGCCACAGATCTGCCTGCTCTTTCAGAGCTGTCCACATCTATTCAGCATTGTGCGGTTTGTCACCTAAGCATATTAGCTTCAGCACAGCCTGTTGCCGCTTGGCCAAGGCAGTGCTGCAGTGCTTCCAGCTTGTGACTAATGTGGTCATTTCGAAGATGGAGGCTGAAGAGGAGGAGGAGGCTGAGAAGGATGAGGTGCAGGAGCTGTAGACTGTGGAGTCAACCCTGACTGACCTAGGGCCCACAATCCTCAGCGTCGGGAGGATGTGTTCCGTCCCAAGGTCCAACTGGGTCCCGACTTCCATTATGTTAATCCAGTGTGCTGTCAGCGAGATGTACCGTCCCTGCCCACAAGCACTTGTCCATGTGTCCCTGGTTAGGTGGACTTTCACAGTAACTGCATTGTTGAGGGCACAGCTAATGTTGTGGGACACATGCTTGTGTAATGCGGGGACGGCACACCAGGAGAAATAGTGTCGGCTGGGGACCAAGTACCGAGGGAAAGCCACCACCATCAGGTTGCGGAAAGCTTCCGTCTCCACGAGCCTAAAAGGCAACATTTCGAGTGCAAGCAGTCGCAAAATGTGGGAGTTTAGTAATGTGGCCTGTGGGGTGTTGGCTGCGTATTTGCTTTTGCGTTCCAAGGACAGAGGTATGGACAACTGAACACTGCGCTGGGACAAGGACGTGCTTGCTGATGGTGCTAGTTGAGAGTGTGCAACGACAGGTGCAGGTCAGGAGGCATCTTCGCATGCACTTTGGACAGGGGATTGGCTTGCACGCACAACAGCAGTGGTGTCACCCACAGACACTGTTCCTGGACCCTGGGGTTCGGCCCACAAAATCGGGTGCTTTGCTGCCATGTGCCTGATCATGCTGGTGGTGGTCAGGCTGGTAGTTTTGCTACCCCTGCTGATGCTGACCTGGCAGGTGGTGCAAATGGCCTTTTTGGGGTTATCAGCAGAGTCTTTAAAAATTAACCAGACTCGGGAAGACCTAACAGTTATACTGGCAACTTCCGTTGTGTTGGTGTTACGGGGAAAGGTTGCCCGCCTTCTGTCAGCGGCCACTACACTGCTTCTTCCTGCCTGTTGTGGTGCTCTGCCTCCCTCACCCTGTGTGCTGTTGTCCTCGCTCTGCATGTCCTTCTGCCAGATTGGGTCAGTTACTGTAACATCCCTGGCGGCGTGCTAGCATGGCTTACCATCTCCCACCATGCAAGACCGCCAACTTACCTATCAGTCCAGGCTGCACACTTTGCTCCATTACTTGCTGTGTGCATGTCTCTTGTCTGATTGCTTAGGGCGGCGGCCCTGTTACTTCCTGATTCTTAAAGTTACAGTGTGCGCAGTACTAATGTGTCCCCAGTCTATTGCTGTGAGTCACTGGATACTTAAACCCCCTCCACCCAGTACGAGGTGCCTGGGCAACACTTTCTTTCAGTGTGTTGTGTGCAACTGAGTTGCCAGGTCCTGTCTTGTATCTTGTCTGTTTCCGCCACCCTGGGGGCTGAGTACTCAGGCCCGTTACCTGTATCTGTGACTTCTAGTCTATTCCTGCCACCCTGGGGACTGAGAACCCAGGCCCGTTACCTGTATCTGTGACTTCTAGTCTGTTTCCGCCACCCTGGGGGCTGAGTACCCAGGCTCGTTCCTGTATCTTGTTCCAGGTTTAGTTCCTGTCTGAACTGTGTCCTAGCCCTTTACCTGTTTGTCTCTATGTCCGATCCTTTCCTTTTCCTGCAGTGTCTGAACCTGCACTTAACTCCAACTTGTTGTCTCTGTACTTCTGTTTGTGAGTTTTGTGTCCACTCGCTACTTCATTGCAAGTACCTTGTGTATATCTGGTTCTGCTTGTCCCGTTTCCCTGCCTCCGTATCTACCTCCTGTGTTCTAGCTATCTTCCTGTGTTTCCCGGTCTGTTCCATGTGAACAGAGCCCTGTCCTGTCTGCCTGCACCTGCGGCTCTACTCCGCTTGCCCTCCGCACCTGCGGCTCTGCTTCGCTCTGCTCTGCTTGCACTCTGCACCTGCGGCTCTGCTCCGCTTGCCCTCCGCACCTGCGGCTTTGCTCTGCTCTGCCCCGCTCTGCTTGCCCTCACCACCTGCGGCTCTGCTCCGCTCTGCTCCTCTTGTCCTCCACACCTGCGGCTCTGCTCCACTCTGCTCCTCGTGTCCTCCGCACTTGCGGTTCCGCTCTGCTGCTCTTGTCCTCCGCGCCTGTGGTTCCGCTCTGCTCCTCTTGTCCTCCGTGCCTGCAGTTCCGCTCTGCTCCGCTTGTCCTCCGCGCCTGCGGTTCCGCTCTGTTCTGCTCCACTTGTCTTCCGCACATGCAGTTCCGCTCTGCTCTGCTCCGCTTGTCCTCCGCGCCTGTGGTTCTGCTCTGCTTGTCCTCCGCGCCTGTGGCTCTGCTCTGCTTGTCCACCGCACCTGTGGCTCTGTTCCTGTATTCCAATCTGTACTGCTCCCTATCCAGCCTGCTTTCCTACCTTCTAGTATCGGCCTGTCTGCATACCTGCCGTGCCTGCCAGTACCCACCTGTCTGCATACCAGCCGTGCCTGCCAGTACCCACCTGTCTGCATACCAGCCTAACCTGTCTGTTCTTGCATTCCCCGGTGTGGGTCAACAGCTGTGACCGGGGTCTGATCTGGAGTAGCACATGGGCCACCTCCCACGTCCCTCCTCGGACCATGGAGTCGATTAAGCCCCTCCAGGCACTCCTCTGTTCGTGGCCCAGTGGGACCACTGACCACGCTCACGCCAGCCTGTCCGGGCGTGAGCGTAACAGTTTGCTCAGGCCATGGTCCCCATTGAGCCCCACGGCCCTTCGCTCTCGGAGACATTTGAATCCTTACTTATCCGCTACTATGTCATCCACCACCTCGTCTTCCACTTCCGCACCCTGGTCCTCCTCCTGACTTTCTGGCAATTGTGTCTCATCATCGTCCACCTCTTGTGACACTTTCCCACCGTCGCCTTCGTATTAACGTGGCTGCTCAAATATTTGGGCATCGCTGCACGCGATCTCCTCTTGCCCCGCTTCAAGTGGACCGGGCGAGAGGCCCGAATCTATAAATGGAAAAGTGAACAGCTCTCCGTAGTGTCCAAGTGTGGGATCAGTTGTCTCCGGGCACTCGGCATGGTGGGAGGAAGGAGGATCAGGGTGAGGAATATGCGGTCCAGACTCACGGCTACTGAGACTTGACCGTGTGGAAGAAAGAGTGGTGGTGGTGGCTAAGTGACTGGAAGCATTATCTGCTATCCAACCGATAACCTTTTCACACTGCTCTGGGTTCAATAGTGGTGTTCTGCAGTCCCCTATTAATTGGGACAGGAAGGTCGAGCGAGAAGGTGTGGGTGTTTGTTGTGGAACAATTTCAGCTTGCCCATGGCCTCGGCCTCTGCATGCACCATCATGTCCAGTGCAATTTCAGCCTTGCCCATTTTAAATGGAGGGCAATATCTTCCACGCTCACTACAAATGGCTGAATTTGGAGCGAACTTATATGTGATCCGTGTGACGGACTAACCACAGTTTTAAATACCTGACCTGTAGGTAACTATTTTTAACAGCAAACTGGTGTCAATAACTTTGCTTACACACTGCAACAAAATTTCAGTGGAGGCCAGAAATGGCAATATTTTCAGCGCAATTATATGTGATCCGTGTGACGGACAAACCACAATTTTAAATAGCTGGCCTGTAGGTAACTATTTTTAACAGCGCCAACCTCGTGTCAATAAGTTCGCTGACACACTGCAACAAAATTTCAACGGAGGCCAGAAATGGCAGTATTTTCAGCGCAATTATATGTGATCCGTGTGATGGACAAACCACATTTTGAAATAGATGGATTTTTAGCGCTGTAATATGGAAAGGACCTGGCTGTATTCTGCAGTGCCAACAAGCAAATGAAGCAGAAAAACAGTGTTCTCTGGATTGCTTTTTAAGCAAATAATCAGGATTAAGATAAAAAAAAAAATTATCCCTGGCCCCTGAGACCTGGGCCTATTTCTACAAATATCTGTAAAAGCACCAGCAGACAGAACTGTAATGGACCCTCTTGCTATGTGCACTGCAGACTGCTACATACACTGCCTGCCTATATACACTGCCTGCCTATATACACTGCCTGCCTGACATCTCTGCAGATGGATTAGTCCTCAGAAGGACTGTTTGTTGAGATGGATATGTGTCTCTAATATAGTTTGGTACACCTACACTCACTAGAAGCAAGCAAATCTCTCCCTAGCTCAGCAGCACCCCTCCCTACACTGTCTGATTCCGGAGTGACTGTGACGAGCATGGCAGCGCCAGGTCTGATATGCACCTGATGACGCTGTGCGGCCAGCCAATCACTGTAATGCCACAACCAACATGGCTGCGGCATTACATTGCGTGGCAGACAATCCCTGCATGTTGATTGGCGCTCTAAAGAGCACCAAACATGCAGGGAGGGGACCCGAGCTCCCACCGAGCAACCCTGGAAATACTTGGCGAGCGTCAGGCATCTCGAGCAGTAGCGAGCATGCTCGCTCATCACTAGCTACAAGGTTTTCCATTTCTACCAATGTCAACAACTCCAATCTATCTAATGATCTGATTGGCTGCAGAGTGTTCCATTTCAACTAAGACTTGCAACCTTGTATCTCATCTGCCCACTCTACACAGAATCATGTACAGTAGTCCTGTCCACATCACACAATCAAATCTCTTGCCCCGGCAAGATCAGCATACTCTTCTCTTGCTGTTGCAATGATATTATGGATCTGACCAGCTACAGAGTTCATTTTGTGCTCAATTCTCCAGTACAGCAATGTATATTCCCAATTAACAGAAAATCATGCGCCAATACATAATCAAGTCATTGGTCTCTGCAACATCTACACAGTCCTCTCCTGCTGCTGCAATATCATAGATCTGATTGGATATAAGGTGTTTTGTTTCTACGTCTGTCAAACCTCCTTTTCATCTAATGATCTGATTGGCTTCAGAGCCTTCTATTCCTGCCCACTTCAACTAAGATTTTCAACAATGTATCTTATCTGTTCACTCTTCATAAAATCATGTACTGTCCATGTTAACATGATCAGGTCACTTATCTCTGCAAGATCTGCACACTCATGTCCTGCAGCTGAAATGATTTAATGGATCTGGTTGATTGCAAAGTGCTCGATTTCAGCCCACTTCAACTAAATGCTCCCCTTTCACATAAGTGTTACACACCTGTCCCAGTCAGGACTCTGCTCCCTACACTTTGGTCCACTAACCTTTCTTGTGCTCCACGTCAGGTTTTGCAAGTAGCCTAGCATGCCCCCATGTGTTGAACTTCCTTGACCTATGTAAGGCCTCCCAAGACACACACCTAAGTCTTAATATTAAGACTAACTAGTAAGACTTTGGGTTTGCCTGTGCACACTTTCTGTCTACAATCTTCAGGACATCTCCTGGCTGTCTGTGCTTTCCAGTCCCTAAGTTACCTGTCTGCGGCTTTCAGTACCACTGCTGTCTGTGTTCTCCAGGATGTCTCTTGTCTGCCTGTGGCTTCAGTGGTATTCAGGTTTTCTAGTTACTTCGGAATTCTGTCTGCTACCTGTCTGCGGTCTTCAAAACGTCACCCGTCTGCTTCCAGTATCTTGGCTACCTGTCTGCTGTCTCCAAGACGTCTAGTGTCTGCCTGCGGCTTCTGGTAACTCTGCTACTTGTTCCACATGTGCAACACCCACCTGCTGCACCAATGCCCGTGTGCCCACCTGGACCTTGGTCTTCAAGGATCCACCTTACCTAGTGAGCCCCTTTGCAACAATAAGACTAACAACAGATGACGTTGGGGGAGAGAAAGTTCCGGTATGTCTGATTTCGGATTGCAGTTACTTTTGTTCTCCGAGAGATAAGCTGCTATCAAAGGAGTAACAGCAGCTTTCTCATAGAGACCATAGGATGTAAGCCGAAAGCTCCTATGAATGTGGAAGTTGGAAGAGATAATTGTAGGAGAAACGATCATCTATCTATTGTGCATGAGGGTTCATAAGATTTGTAACAATGTATCTTCTAAACTCAGCACAAAATCATGTGCAAAGATCTGTCCACATTACATAATAAGGTCACTGATCTCTGCAAGATCAGCACACTCCTCTCCCGCTGCTGCAATGATATCATGGATATTATTGGCTACAAGGCGTATTGTTTCCAGCCCTGTCAAACCTTCTATTTATGTAATGATCTGATTGGCTACAGAGTGTTCTATTCCCACCCACTTCAACTAAGATTTGCAACAATGTATCATCTCTGCTTCCTCAGCACAAAACCTTGTGAATATTCAGCCAGGTGACTAGTGGCTTCATTGCAGTAACAACTCCATTATTTCATGTTCCTCTATATATTCTGTCTTTAGTATACGCTTCTCATCAGAGTGACTGCAATATGTTAGGGATTTGTGGCATATTTATGATGTATGAATACTCTGATTCCCCAAAGGAGCAGTAAAAATGTTACCGAGCCGGCTACCCCACAAACCCATTCAGCTACAGCCAAGCAACAATGGCTTTCTAGGGATCTCTTGATGTATGTACATATTTGCCAATATTTTATTCCAAGTAAAAAATGAAAGGGATCGTCCATCTGAGCGCGGGTATTAGAAACCAAACACAGTCATTAATTCAAAGGTGCCCTGCAGGGGAAAGAGGGCGGGAGGGGCAAGGCTGAGTGCCCAAGTAACAAATGGGTTTCAGATCAATCATAAACTCCTTTATTCCTCAGTCATTGTCGGATAAGCACATCTGAAAAATGCTCAAATGAACCCGACTCCGGGCTCGGAGCGCTGCAGCCGGAATTGGATGGTTGAGAGGGGAGATTAAAAGGTCGCTGACTAATCTGTGATTGACAGCCTTGTCAACAATAGTCAGGAGCGACACTTCTGCAGCGGTCACATATAGATCTCCTATAATAAATGAATTAGTCATGATAATGTGCTGAGCTCTGTGGGAAGGGTAAGAAGAAAAGAAAAATGATGGGGGCGTATCGCTACCGTATACTATCTTCTGTCATTCTTCCTTTTATTTTTAAACGGTACGATTACTTTTACAACCATGTTTCATGATCATGATATACAGTATAAAGCTCATATACACATGATGGTTTCCTGGATACTGTCATTGAATCATACATCTGCCCCTTTTAGGATATATTCTTATACATAGGAGCAGTATTATAGTAGTTATATTCTTGTACATAGGGGGCAGTATTATAGTAGTTATATTCTTGTACATAGGGGCAGTATTATAGTAGTTATATTCTTGTACATAGGGGGCAGTATTATAGTAGTTATATTCTTGTACATAGGGGCAGTATTATAGTAGTTATATTCTTGTACATAGGGGGCAGTATTATAGTAGTTATATTCTTGTACATAGGGAGCAGTATTATAGTAGTTATATTCTTGTACATAGGGGGCAGTATTATAGTAGTTATATTCTTGTACATAGGGGCAGTATTATAGTAGTTATATTCTTGTACATAGGGGGCAGTATTATAGTAGTTATATTCTTGTACATAGGGGCAGTATTATAGTAGTTATATTCTTGTACATAGGGGGCAGTATTATAGTAGTTATATTCTTGTACATAGGGGCAGTATTAAAGTAGTTATATTCTTGTATATAGGAGCAGTATTATAGTAGTTATATTCTTGTATATAGTGGCAGTATTATAGTAGTTATATTCTTGTACAAAGGGGCAGTATTATAGTAGTTATATTCTTGTATATAGGAGCAGTATTATAGTAGTTATATTCTTGTATATAGGAGCAGTATTATAGTAGTTATATTCTTGTATATAGCGGCAGTATTATAGTAGTTATATTCTTGTACATAGGGGCAGTATTATAGTAGTTATATTCTTGTATATAGGAGCAGTATTATAGTAGTTATATTCTTGTATATAGGAGCAGTATTATAGTAGTTATATTCTTGTATATAGCGGCAGTATTATAGTAGTTATATTCTTGTACATAGGGGCAGTATTATAGTAGTTATATTCTTGTACATAGGAGCAGTATTATAGTAGTTATATTCTTGTATATAGGAGCAGTATTATAGTAGTTATATTCTTGTATATAGGAGCAGTATTATAGTAGTTATATTCTTATACATAGGAAGCAGTATTATAGTAGTTATATTCTTATACATAGGAAGCAGTATTATAGTAGTTATATTCTTGTACATAGGGGGCAGTATTATAGTAGTTATATTCTTGTATATAGGAGCAGTATTATAGTAGTTATATTCTTATACATAGGAGCAGTATTATAGTAGTTATATTCTTATACATAGGACCAGTATTATAGTAGTTATATTCTTATACATAGGAGCAGTATTATAGTAGTTATATTCTTGTACATAGGAGCAGTATTATAGTAGTTATATTCTTGTACATAGGGGGCAGTATTATAGTAGTTATATACTTGTACATAGGAGGCAGTATTATAGTAGTTATATTCTTGTACATAGGAGCAGTATTATAGTAGTTATATTCTTGTACATAGGGGGCAGTATTATAGTAGTTATATTCTTGTACACAGGAGCAGTATTATAGTAGTTATATTCTTGTACATAGGAGCAGTATTATAGTAGCTATATTCTTGTACATAGGGAGCAGTATTATAGTAGTTATATTCTTGTACATAGGGGGCAGTATTATAGTAGTTATATTCTTGTACATAGGGGGCAGTATTATAGTAGTTATATTCTTGTACATAGGAGCAGTATTATAGTAGTTATATTCTTGTACATAAGAACAGTATTATAGTAATTATATTCTTGTACACAGGAGCAGTATTATAGTAGTTATATTCTTGTACATAGGGGGCAGTATTATAGTAGTTATGTTCTTGTACATAGGAGCAGTATTATAGTAGTTATATTCTTGTACATAGGAGCAGTATTATAGTAGTTATATTCTTGTACATAGGGGGCAGTATTATAGTAGTTATATACTTGTACATAGGAGGCAGTATTATAGTAGTTATATTCTTGTACATAGGAGCAGTATTATAGTAGTTATATTCTTGTACATAGGGGGCAGTATTATAGTAGTTATATTCTTGTACACAGGAGCAGTATTATAGTAGTTATATTCTTGTACATAGGAGCAGTATTATAGTAGCTATATTCTTGTACATAGGGAGCAGTATTATAGTAGTTATATTCTTGTACACAGGGGGCAGTATTATAGTAGTTATATTCTTGTACATAGGGGGCAGTATTATAGTAGTTATATTCTTGTACATAGGAGTAGTATTATAGTAGTTATATTCTTGTACATAAGAACAGTATTATAGTAATTATATTCTTGTACACAGGAGCAGTATTATAGTAGTTATATTCTTGTACATAGGGGGCAGTATTATAGTAGTTATGTTCTTGTACATAGGAGCAGTATTATAGTAGTTATATTCTTGTACATAGGAGCAGTATTATAGTAGTTATATTCTTGTACATAGGGGGCAGTATTATAGTAGTTATATACTTGTACATAGGAGGCAGTATTATAGTAGTTATATTCTTGTACATAGGAGCAGTATTATAGTAGTTATATTCTTGTACATAGGGGGCAGTATTATAGTAGTTATATTCTTGTACACAGGAGCAGTATTATAGTAGTTATATTCTTGTACATAGGAGCAGTATTATAGTAGCTATATTCTTGTACATAGGGAGCAGTATTATAGTAGTTATATTCTTGTACATAGGGGGCAGTATTATAGTAGTTATATTCTTGTACATAGGGGGCAGTATTATAGTAGTTATATTCTTGTACATAGGAGCAGTATTATAGTAGTTATATTCTTGTACATAAGAACAGTATTATAGTAATTATATTCTTGTACACAGGAGCAGTATTATAGTAGTTATATTCTTGTACATAGGGGGCAGTATTATAGTAGTTATGTTCTTGTACATAGGAGCAGTATTATAGTAGTTATATTCTTGTACATAGGGGGCAGTATTATAGTAGATATATTCTTATACATAGGGACCAGTATTATAGTAGTTATATTCTTGTACATAGGGGGCAGTATTATAGTAGTTATATTCTTGTACATAGGGAGCAGTATTATAGTAGTTATATTCTTGTACATGGGGGCAGTATTATAGTAGTTATATTCTTGTACATAGGGGGCAGTATTATAGTAGTTATATTCTTATACATAGGGGACAGTATTATAGTAGTTATATTCTTATACATAGGGGGCAGTATTATAGCAGTTATATTATTATACATAGGGGGCAGAATTATAGTATTTATATTCTTGTACATAGGGGCAGTATTATAGTAGTAATATTCTTGTACATAGGGGCAGTATTATAGTAGTTATATTCTTGCACATAAGGGGCAGTGCTATAGTAGTTATATTCTTGTACATAGGAGCAGCATTATAGTAGTTATATTCTTGTACATAGGGGCAGTATTATAGTAGTTATATTCTTGTACATAGGGGCAGTATTATAGTAGTTATATTCTTGTACATAGGGTGCAGTATTAAAGTAGTTATATTCTTATACATAGGAGCAGTATTATAGTAGTTATATTCTTTTACATAGGGGCAGTATTATAGTAGTTTTGTTCTTGTACATAGGAGCAGTATTATAATAGTTATATTCCTGTACATAGGGGGCAGTATTATAGTAGTTATATTCTTGTACATAGGAGGAAGTATTATAGTAGTTATGTTCTTGTACATATGAGCAGTATTATAGTAGTTATATTCTTGTATATAGGAGCAGTATTATAGTAGTTATATTCTTTTACATAGGGGCAGTATTATAGTAGTTTTGTTCTTGTACATAGGAGCAGTATTATAGTAGTTATATTCTTGTACATAGGGGCAGTATTATAGTAGTTATATTCTTGTACATAGGGGCAGTATTATAGTAGTTATATTCTTGTACATAGGGGGCAGTATTATAGTAGTTATATTCTTATACATAGGGGGCAGTATTATAGTAGTTATATTCTTATACATAGGGGGCAGTATTATAGCAGTTATATTATTATACATAAGGGGCAGAATTATAGTAGTTATATTCTTGTACATAGGGGCAGTATTAAAGTAGTAATATTCTTGTACATAGGGGCAGTATTATAGTAGTTATATTCTTGCACATAAGGGGCAGTATTATAGTAGTTATATTCTTGTACATAGGGGCAGTGCTATAGTAGTTATATTCTTGTACATAGGAGCAGCATTATAGTAGTTATATTCTTGTACATAGGGGCAGTATTATAGTAGTTATATTCTTGTACATAGGGGCAGTATTATAGTAGTTATATTCCTGTACATAGGGTGCAGTATTAAAGTAGTTATATTCTTATACATAGGAGCAGTATTATAGTAGTTATATTCTTTTACATAGGGGCAGTATTATAGTAGTTTTGTTCTTGTACATAGGAGCAGTATTATAATAGTTATATTCCTGTACATAGGGGGCAGTATTATAGTAGTTATATTCTTGTACATAGGAGGAAGTTTTATAGTAGTTATGTTCTTGTACATATGAGCAGTATTATAGTAGTTATATTCTTGTATATAGGAGCAGTATTATAGTAGTTATATTCTTTTACATAGGGGCAGTATTATAGTAGTTTTGTTCTTGCACATAGGAGCAGTATTATAGTAGTTATATTCTTGTACATAGGGGCAGTATTATAGTAGTTATATTCTTGTACATAAGGTGCAGTATTATAGTAGTTATATTCTTGTACATAGGGGCAATACTATAGTAGTTATATATTTGTACATAGGAGCAGTATTATAGTAGTTATGTTCTTGTACATAGGGGCAGTATTATAGTAGTTATATTCTTTTACATAGGGGCAGTATTATAGTAGTTATATTCTTGTGCATAGAAGCAGTAATATAGTAGCTATATTTTTGTACATAGGGGCAGTATTATAGTAGTTACATTCTTGTACATAGGGACAGTATTATAGTAGTTATATTCTTGTACATAGGGGCAGTGCTATAGTAGTTATATTCTTGTACATAGGAGCAGCATTATAGTAGTTATATTCTTGTACATAGGGGCAGTATTATAGTAGTTATATTCTTGTACATAGGGGCAGTATTATAGTAGTTATATTCTTGTACATAGGGTTCAGTATTAAAGTAGTTATATTCTTATACATAGGAGCAGTATTATAGTAGTTATATTCTTTTACATAGGGGAAGTATTATAGTAGTTTTGTTCTTGTACATAGGAGCATTATTATAATAGTTATATTCTTGTACATAGGGAGCAGTATTATAGTAGTTATATTCTTGTACATAGGAGGAAGTATTATAGTAGTTATGTTCTTGTACATATGAGCAGTATTATAGTAGTTATATTCTTGTATATAGGAGCAGTATTATAGTAGTTATATTCTTTTACATAGGGGCAGTATTATAGTAGTTTTTTTCTTGTACATAGGAGCAGTATTATAGTAGTTATATTCTTGTACATAGGGGCAGTATTATAGTAGTTATATTCTTGTACATAAGGTGCAGTATTATAGTAGTTATATTCTTGTACATAGGGGCAGTACTATAGTAGTTATATATTTGTACATAGGAGCAGTATTATAGTAGTTATGTTCTTGTACATAGGGGCAGTATTATAGTAGTTATATTCTTTTACATAGGGGCAGTATTATAGTAGTTATATTCTTGTGCATAGGAGCAGTATTATAGTAGTTATATTCTTGTACATAGGGGCAGTATTATAGTAGTTATATTCTTGTACATAGGAACAGTATTATAGTAGTTATATTCTTGTACATAGGAGCAGTGCTATAGTAGTTATATTCTTGTACATAGGAGCAGCATTATAGTAGTTATATTCTTGTACATAGGGGCAGTATTATAGTAGTTATATTCTTGTACATAGGGGCAGTATTATAGTAGTTATATTCTTGTACATAGGGTGCAGTATTAAAGTAGTTATATTCTTATACATAGGAGCAGTATTATAGTAGTTATATTCTTTTACATAGGGGCAGTTTTATAGTAGTTTTGTTCTTGTACATAGCAGCAGTATTATAATAGTTATATTCTTGTACATAGGGGGCAGTTTTATAGTAGTTATATTCTTGAACATAGGAGGAAGTATTATAGTAGTTATGTTCTTGTACATAGGAGCAGTATTATAGTAGTTATATTCTTGTATATAGGAGCAGTATTATAGTAGTTATATTCTTTTACATAGGGGCAGTATTATAGTAGTTTTGTTCTTGTACATAGGAGCAGTATTATAGTAGTTATATTCTTGTACATAGGGGCAGTATTATAGTAGTTATATTCTTGTACATAAGGTGCAGTATTATAGTAGTTATATTCTTGTACATAGGGGCAGTACTATAGTAGTTATATATTTGTACATAGGAGCAGTATTATAGTAGTTATGTTCTTGTACATAGGGGCAGTATTATAGTAGTTATATTCTTTTACATAGGGGCAGTATTATAGTAGTTATATTCTTGTGCATAGGAGCAGTATTATAGTAGTTATATTCTTGTACATAGGGGCAGTATTATAGTAGTTATATTCTTGTACATAGGGACAGTATTATAGTAGTTATATTCTTGTACATAGGGGCAGTGCTATAGTAGTTATATTCTTGTACATAGGAGCAGCATTATAGTAGTTATATTCTTGTACATAGGGGCAGTATTATAGTAGTTATATTCTTGTACATAGGGGCAGTATTATAGTAGTTATATTCTTGTACATAGGGTGCAGTATTAAAGTAGTTATATTCTTATACATAGGAGCAGTATTATAGTAGTTATATTCTTTTACATAGGGGCAGTTTTATAGTAGTTTTGTTCTTGTACATAGCAGCAGTATTATAATAGTTATATTCTTGTACATAGGGGGCAGTTTTATAGTAGTTATATTCTTGAACATAGGAGGAAGTATTATAGTAGTTATGTTCTTGTACATAGGAGCAGTATTATAGTAGTTATATTCTTGTATATAGGAGCAGTATTATAGTAGTTATATTCTTTTACATAGGGGCAGTATTATAGTAGTTTTGTTCTTGTACATAGGAGCAGTATTATAGTAGTTATATTCTTGTACATAGGGGCAGTGTTATAGTAGTTATATTCTTGTACATAAGGTGCAGTATTATAGTAGTTATATTCTTGTACATAGGGGCAGTACTATAGTAGTTATATATTTGTACATAGGAGCAGTATTATAGTAGTTATGTTCTTGTACATAGGGGCAGTATTATAGTAGTTATATTCTTTTACATAGAGGCAGTTTTAGTAGTAGATATATTCTTGTGCATAGGAGCAGTTTTACAGTAGTTTTATTCTTGTACATAGGGGCAGTATTATAGTAGTTATATTCTTGTACATAGGGACAGTATAATAGTAGTTATATTCTTGTACATAGTGGCAGTGCTATAGTAGTTATATTCTTGTAGATAGGAGCAGCATTATAGTAGTTATATTCTTGTACATAGGGGCAGTATTATAGTAGTTATATTCTTGTACATAGGGGCAGTATTATAGTAGTTATATTCTTGTACATAGGGTGCAGTATTAAAGTAGTTATATTCTTATACATAGGAGCAGTATTATAGTAGTTATATTCTTTTACATAGGGGCAGTTTTATAGTAGTTTTGTTCTTGTACATAGCAGCAGTATTATAATAGTTATATTCTTGTACATAGGGGGCAGTTTTATAGTAGTTATATTCTTGAACATAGGAGGAAGTATTATAGTAGTTATGTTCTTGTACATAGGAGCAGTATTATAGTAGTTATATTCTTGTATATAGGAGCAGTATTATAGTAGTTATATTCTTTTACATAGAGGCAGTATTATAGTAGTTTTGTTCTTGTACATAGGAGCAGTATTATAGTAGTTATATTCTTGTACATAGGGGCAGTATTATAGTAGTTATATTCTTGTACATAAGGTGCAGTATTATAGTAGCTATATTCTTGTACATAGGGGCAATACTATAGTAGTTATATATTTGTACATAGGAGCAGTATTATAGTAGTTATGTTCTTGTACATAGGGGCAGTATTATAGTAGTTATATTCTTTTACATAGGGGCAGTATTATAGTAGTTATATTCTTGTGCATAGAAGCAATATTATAGTAGTTATATTCTTGTACATAGGGGCAGTATTATAGTAGTTATATTCTTGTACATAGGGACAGTATTATAGTAGTTATATTCTTGTACATAGGGGCAGTGCTATAGTAGTTATATTCTTGTACATAGGAGCAGCATTATAGTAGCTATATTCTTGTACATAGGGGCAGTATTATAGTAGTTATATTCTTGTACATAGGGGCAGTATTATAGTAGTTATATTCTTGTACATAGGGTGCAGTATTAAAGTAGTTATATTCTTATACATAGGAGCAGTATTATAGTAGTTATATTCTTTTACATAGGGGCAGTATTATAGTAGTTTTGTTCTTGTACATAGGAGCAGTATTATAATAGTTATATTCTTGTACATAGGGGGCAGTATTATAGTAGTTATATTCTTGAACATAGGAGGAAGTATTATAGTAGTTATGTTCTTGTACATAGGAGCAGTATTATAGTAGTTATATTCCTGTATATAGGAGCAGTATTATAGTAGTTATATTCTTTTACATAGGGGCAGTATTATAGTAGTTTTGTTCTTGTACATAGGAGCAGTATTATAGTAGTTATATTCTTGTACATAGGGGGCAGTATTATAGTAGTTATATTCTTGTACATAGGGGGCAGTATTATAGTAGTTTTATTCTTGTACATAGGGACAGTATTATAGTAGTTATATTCTTGTACATAGGGTGCAGTATTAAAGTAGTTATATTCTTATACATAGGAGCAGTATTATAGTAGTTATGTTCTTGTACATAGGGGCAGTATTATAGTAGTTATATTCTTTTACATAGGGGCAGTATTATAGTAGTTATATTCTTGTGCATAGGAGCAGTATTATAATAGTTATATTCTTGTACATAGGGGCAGTATTATAGTAGTTATATTCTTGTACATAGGGACAATATTATAGTAGTTATATTCTTGTACATAGGGGCAGTGGTATAGTAGTTATATTCTTGTACATAGGAGCAGCATTATAGTAGTGATATTCTTGTACATAGGGGCAGTATTATAGTAGTTATATTCTTGTACATAGGGGCAGTATTATAGTAGTTATATTCTTGTACATAGGGTGCAGTATTAAAGTAGTTATATTCTTATACATAGGAGCAGTATTATAGTAGTTATATTCTTTTACATAGGGGCAGTATTATAGTAGTTTTGTTCTTGTACATAGGAGCAGTATTATAGTAGTTATATTCTTGTACATAGGGACAGTATTATAGTAGTTATATTCATGTACATAAGGGCAGTACTATAGTAGTTATATATTTGTACATAGGAGCAGTATTATAGTAGTTATGTTCTTGTACATAGGGGCAGTACTATAGTAGTTATATTCTTCTACATAGGAGCAGTGTTATAGTAGTTATATTCTTTTACATAGGGGCTGTATTATAGAAGTTATATTCTTGTGCACAGGAGCAGTATTATAGTAGTTATATTCTTGTACATAGGGGCAGTATTATAGTAGTTATATTCTTGTACATAGGGACAGTATTATAGTAGTTATATTCTTGCACATAGGGGCAGTGCTATAGTAGTTATATTCTTGTACATAGGAGCAGCATTATAGTAGTTATATTCTTGTACATAGGGGGCAGTATTATAGTAGTTATATTCTTGTACATAGGGGGCAGTATTATAGTAGTTTTATTCTTGCACATAGGGGCAGTATTATAGTAGTTATATTCTTGTACATAGGGTGCAGTATTAAATTAGTTATATTCTTATACATAGGAGCAGTATTATAGTAGTTATATTCTTTTACATAGGGGCAGTATTATAATAGTTATATTCTTGTACATAGGGGGCAGTATTATAGTAGTTATATTCTTGTACATAGGAGGAAGTATTATAGTAGTTATGTTCTTGTACATAGGAGGAAGTATTATAGTAGTTATGTTCTTGTACATAGGAGCAGTATTATAGTAGTTATGTTCTTGTACATAGGGGCAGTATTATAGTAGTTATATTCTTGTACATAGGAGCAGTATTATAGTAGTTATATTCTTTTACCTAGGGGCAGTATTATAGTAGTTATATTCTTGTACATAGGGTGCAGTATTATAGTAGTTATATTCTTGTACATAGGGGCAGTATTATAGTAGTTATATTCTTGTACATAGGGGCAGTATTATAGTAGTTATATTCTTGTACATAGGGGCAGTACTATAGTAGTTATATTCTTGTACATAGGGGCAATATTATAGTAGGGGAGTAGAGCAGGAGATCTTGTGAGGATCGGAGGTTGCGTGCAGGTATGTAACGGGAGACTAGGTCAGAGATATATGGAGGAGACAGGTTGTAGATGGCTTTATATGCCATGGTTAGGGTTTTGAACTGGAGTCTCTGAGCAATGGGGAGCCAGTGAAGAGATTGACAGAGAGGAGAGGCCGGGGAATAGTGGGGGGACAGGTGGATTAGTCGGGCAGGAGAGTTTAGGATAGATTCGAGGGGTGCGAGTGTTTTGGAAGGAAGGCCACAGAGCAGGAGGTTGCAGTAGTCGAGGCGGGAGATGATGAGGGCATGCACTACTGTTTTTGAAGATTTGTGGTTGAGGAATGTGCGGATCCGGGAGATATTTTTGAGTTGGAGTCAGCAGGAGGTGGAAAGGGCTTGGATATAAGGTTTGAAAAATAGATCAGAGTCCAGGGTTACCCCAAGGCAGCGAGCTTGCTGAACTGGGGAGAGTGAGCAGCCATTGACTATGATGGATAGGTCAGATGGGGGGGTTGAGCGAGATGGTGGAAAGATGATGAATTCTGTTTTATCAATGTTAAGTTTTAGAAATCTGGCAGAGAAGAAGGATGAAATAGCGGACATACATTGTGGGAATCTGGTTAGTAAGGAGGTGATATCGGGTCCAGAGAGGTAGATCTGTGTGTCATCACCATAGAAGTGATAATGAAAGACGTAAGACTATGAGCAGTCCCAGGCCGAAGGTGTAGATGGAGAAGATGAGGGGTCCTAGGCCAAACCTTGGGGGACACCGACCGATAGGGGGTGAGATGAGGACGTGGTGTGTGAGTGGGAAACGCTGAATGTCCAGTTTGTTAGGTATGAGGAGATCCAGGATAGGGCCAAGTCTGTGATGCCAAGAGATGAGAGAATCTGTAGTAAGAGGAATAGAAAGTAGTTATATTCTTGTATATAGGGAGCAGTATTATTGTAGTTATATTCATGTGTGACACCCCAGGGGTCTGGTTGCCACAGTGATAGAGATATTACGTCTGAGAGCAGGTGGGAGGTCCTTTGGTCAGGGATCCTGTGCATGCCACACCTCCTGCCCAGTCTTGGGAGGGGAAGGACTTCCCCTATATAAACCTGGGGCTGAGGCAGGGTAGGGAGTTCTGAGAGGAGAAGACAGGGAGCAGAGCTGCTCTATGGGCTCTGCTCCACAGGCAGGCCCTGTCCAGGGGCCTGAGCCTGGAGTCAAGGAGAGTAGAGACAAGAAACAGCAGAAGCAATACTACTACGAGTCAGGGGCTGGCAGCTGCAGAGCTCGCCCTGACTGAGAAGCTTTCTTACCGGACCCGGAGTCCGAGGCTGTGGGGACTAACTCCTACCCAGCAGCAGAAACCGTCCGGCAGAGGATTTCAGGTCCTCTGGCCCAGAAGCCCGAAGGCACGGTCACACGCGTGGGACCAGCACCGCCATCGTGGAGCGGAAGCCATTAGAAGGCCCCGAGTCACCGGCCATACGGGTGAGCACCACACGGTACACTCAGGGACGTGGGCTACTTATTCCCGCCTCTAGCAAGGTAGCCAGAAGAGTACAGTTAGTTGGGAAGGCCTACAACTCCGCCTGGCCAGGGGAGATCCCATCTGCTCAAGGACTGACCAGGCCCCGTTCACTAGCAAGTACTCCGGGAGGGTCTATCGTTGTTACCAGTAAAGACCCTGAATTACACCGCACCGTCTCTGAGTGGTTCCTGCTACCCCCATCATCCACATCTGCTGCCCTGAGGCCATACCCCTCCCGTTGGGGGTTATACCATCTACGCTGCACCATCCATCCACCGGCCTCAGCGGACTGTCCTGCAGCGGCAGCTCCATAGCTGCATTCAACGGGTGGCGTAGTCGTCCTGCATCTACCGCTGTTACATCGCCGCTCAGTTTGACTCCCTGGGCACGGACCGGGTCACCGCCACGAGACTACAACCCTCAAGAGATCCGGCTCCGGGTAAGCTCCCGCATGCGCAACGCAGCGCGACACAGGCCCAGGGGCGCGTCAACTTTGGCGTAGTCGGCAGGATTTCGAGCCCGCAACCACCGGGTACTGCGTGCCTGAAAAAGAGACTTTTCAAACTTACCAGTGGTGAAGATTCCCGCCATCTGTGAAGATTCCCGCCATCCGTGGAGTTTTCCCGCCATCCGGCGCCATCTTCTGCCTTCTTCCCGCCATCCGAGGAGTTTTCCCGCCATCCGGCGCCATCTTCTGCCTTCTTCCCGCCATCCGAGGAGTTTTCCCGCCATCCGGCGCCATCTTGGAGACGCCGCGCGGGAAGAAGAGGGGCGTGGACTCCGAAAGCGCGCGAGAACTGAAGCCCCGCCTCACGTCCGGACGTTGCGTAAGGTCCTGGAAGGAGCCCAGCAGACGCCGACGTCACAGGAGCGCGACGCCAGGTCCTCTACCCCGACGATTGACTGCGGAGCCGCGGCCTACGGAAGAGGATCTCCGGAAGGTAGGCCACGGTTCACTAGGGGGGAGGAGGACACCAGGAACGGACAGCAAGATGGCGGACCGGCAGCAGACTAAGCTGCCCAGCATCGGCAGTGCCCCAGTCGTCGCCGGCCCCGACCAGCGCCGGGAGAAGACGCGTGACGCAGGAGCGGTCGCGGGAGCAGGTAAGAGGAGTCTCCCTGTCCCGGACGCTGCCAGCGTCAGCCTGCTCCCGGGCCCCCTGGTGGAGCCGCCGATTCCGGGCGCTGCAGACACCGACCTGCTCCAGCCCCCGCAACAAGCCCTGCGGCCAAGCCCTCCAGCCCTGGGCACTACCATCACCAGCCCGCGCCCAGGCCCAAAGTTGCACCCTCTGACCCCGGGCGTCATCAACGGCGACCCTCTCCATGCCTGGTCGCAAGGCCTGAACTCCCCAGGTGCAAAAGGACTGTACGCCCTCCACGTTAACCAAGGAGGAGCTGCAATACTACCAATACGAGGAAAGCCAAGAGGACCCGGACGGGTCTGAAGCCTACACACAAGAAGGAGCAGGAGGATGCCGTTACTGAAGTACGGTAAAGTGGAACTGTACATAGTTACCTGTAGGGGTACTTGTGTTGCTAATTAAAATATGGTCCCCGTTGGGACAAGTGTGAACTGTTCCCGTGTGTCCCTTATCCTTAACCAGGCTGAGGACTGTGAGCAGCCATCCCATCTCCCCACAGGCTGAGGACTGTGAGCAGCCAATCCTTATCCCCACTGGCCGAGGACTGAGAGCGGCCATATCTTGTAAATATTATGTGTTTCCAGTTATTTATAGGAGTCCTTGGTGGATTTACCGGGAATCCTTTGTACAGTTAGTGGAGCGTAACCCAGGATGGACTAAAAGACTGTTAAGGACTCGGGGTAGGACAGACCCCTACCTGGTTACGTCTCCCTGTTTTGGTGAAATGGACACCTTGCTTTCTTCAAAGACTGCACCCGGTTACGGACACGCCGTGACCAGCTTTATGCGTTTCCTTATTGTAATGTTATTGTTTATACTTTGTTATGTTACAAAAATATGTTTAGTCCCGGAGTACTAAATTTCACTAGGGGGGAATGTGACACCCCAGGGGTCTGGTTGCCACAGTGATAGAGATATTACGTCTGAGAGCAGGTGGGAGGTCCTTTGGTCAGGGATCCTGTGCATGCCACACCTCCTGCCCAGTCTTGGGAGGGGAAGGACTTCCCCTATATAAACCTGGGGCTGAGGCAGGGTAGGGAGTTCTGAGAGGAGAAGACAGGGAGCAGAGCTGCTCTATGGGCTCTGCTCCACAGACAGGCCCTGTCCAGGGGCCTGAGCCTGGAGTCAAGGAGAGTAGAGACAAGAAACAGCAGAAGCAATACTACTACGAGTCAGGGGCTGGCAGCTGCAGAGCTCGCCCTGACTGAGAAGCTTTCTTACCGGACCCGGAGTCCGAGGCTGTGGGGACTAACTCCTACCCAGCAGCAGAAACCGTCCGGCAGAGGATTTCAGGTCCTCTGGCCCAGAAGCCCGAAGGCACGGTCACACGCGTGGGACCAGCACCGCCATCGTGGAGCGGAAGCCATTAGAAGGCCCCGAGTCACTGGCCATACGGGTGAGCACCACACGGTACACTCAGGGACGTGGGCTACTTATTCCCGCCTCTAGCAAGGTAGCCAGAAGAGTACAGTTAGTTGGGAAGGCCTACAACTCCGCCTGGCCAGGGGAGATCCCATCTGCTCAAGGACTGACCAGGCCCCGTTCACTAGCAAGTACTCCGGGAGGGTCTATCGTTGTTACCAGTAAAGACCCTGAATTACACCGCACCGTCTCTGAGTGGTTCCTGCTACCCCCATCATCCACATCTGCTGCCCTGAGGCCATACCCCTCCCGTTGGGGGTTATACCATCTACGCTGCACCATCCATCCACCGGCCTCAGCGGACTGTCCTGCAGCGGCAGCTCCATAGCTGCATTCAACGGGTGGCGTAGTCGTCCTGCATCTACCGCTGTTACATCGCCGCTCAGTTTGACTCCCTGGGCACGGACCGGGTCACCGCCACGAGACTACAACCCTCAAGAGATCCGGCTCCGGGTAAGCTCCCGCATGCGCAACGCAGCGCGACACAGGCCCAGGGGCGCGTCACATGTATGTACGGGGCAGTACTATAGTAGTTATATTCTTGTACATAGGGGCAGTATTATAGCAGTTATATTCTTGTACATAGGAGCAGTATTATAGTAGTTATATTCTTGTACATAGGGGGCAGTATTATAGTAGTTATATTCTTATACATAGGGGCAGTATTATAGTAATAATATTCATGTATGTATGGGGAAGTATTATATTAGTTATATTCTTATACATAGGGGCAGTATTATAGTAGTTATATTCTTGTACATAGGGGCAGTATTATAGTAGTTATATTCATGTATGTATGGGAAAGTATTATAATAGTTACATCCTTGTACATAGGGGCAGTATTATAGTAGTTATATTCTTGTACATAGGAGGAAGTATTATAGTAGTTATATTCTTGCACATAGGGGCAGTATTATAGTAGCTATATTCTTATACATAGGGGCAATATTATAGTAGTTATATTCATGTATGTACGGGAAAGTATTATAATACTTATATCCTTTTACATAGGGGCAGTATTATAGTAGTTATATTCTTGTACATAGGAGGAAGTATTATAGTAGTTATATTCTTGTACATAGGGGGCAGTATTATAGTAGTTATATTCTTGTACATAGGAGCAGTATTATAGTAGCTATATTCTTATACATAGGGGCAATATTATAGTAGTTATATTCATGCATGTACGGGAAAGTATTATAATAGTTATATCCTTGTACATAGGGGCAGTATTATAGTAGTTATATTTTTGTACATAGGAGGAAGTATTATAGTAGTTATATTCTTGCACATAGGGGCAGCATTATAGTAGCTATATTTTATACATAGGGGCAATATTATAGTAGTTATATTCTTGTACAGATGAGGAAGTATTATAATAGTTATATTCTTGTACATAGGGGCAGTGTTATAGTAGTTATATTCTTGTACATAGGAGGAAGTATTATAGTAGTTATATTCTTGTACAGAGGAGGAAGTATTATAATAGTTATATTCTTGTACATAGGGGGCAGTATTATAGTAGTTATATTCTTGTACATAGGAGCAGTATTATAGTAGTTATATTCTTGTACATAGGGGCAGTATTATAGTAGTTATATTCTTGTACATAGGAGCAGTATTATAGTAGTTATATTCTTGTACATAGGGTGCAGTATTACAGTAGTTATATTCTTGTATATAGGGGCAGTATTATAGTAGTTATATTCTTGTACATAGGAGGCAGTATTATAGTAGTTATATTCTTATACATAGGGGCAGTATTATAGTAGTTATATTCTTGTACATAGGGAACAGTATTATAGTAGCTATATTCTTATATATAGGGGCAGTATTATAGTAGTTATATTCATGTATGTACAGGGCAGTATTATAGTAGTTATATTCTTGTACATAGTGGTAGTATTACAGTAGTTACACTCTTGTACATAGGAAACAGTATTATAGTAGTTATATTTTTGTATATAGGGGCAGTATTATAGTAGTTATATTCTTGTACATATTAGCAGTATTATAGTAGTTGTATTCTTGTAAATAGGAGCAGTATTATAAAAGTTATATTTTTGTACATAGGGGGCAGTATTATAGTAGTTATATTCATGTATATGGGGGCAGTATTATATTAGTTATGTTCTTGTATATAGGAGCAGTATTATAGTAGTTATATTCTTGTACATAGGAGCAGTATTATAGTAGTTATATTCTTGTACATAGGGGCAGTATTACAGTAGTTATATTCTTGTATATAGGGGCAGTATTATAGTAGTTATATTCTTGTACATAGGAGGCAGTATTATAGTAGTTATATTCTTGTACATAGGGGCAGTATTATAGTAGTTATATTCTTGTACATAGGGAACAGTATTATAGTAGCTATATTCTTATATATAGGGGCAGTATTATAGTAGTTATATTCATGTATGTACAGGGCAGTATTATAGTAGTTATATTCTTGTACATAGTGGTAGTATTATAGTAGTTACACTCTTGTACATAGGAAACAGTATTATAGTAGTTATATTTTTGTATATAGGGGCAGTATTATAGTAGTTATATTCTTGTACATAGGAGCAGTATTATAGTAGTTATATTCTTGTAAATAGGAGCAGTATTATAAAAGTTATATTTTTGTACATAGGGGGCAGTATTATAGTAGTTATATTCATGTATATGGGGGCAGTATTATATTAGTTATGTTCTTGTATATAGGAGCAGTATTATAGTAGTTATATTCTTGTACATAGGGGGCAGTATTATAGTAGTTATATTCATGTATATGGGGGCAGTATTATAGTAGTTATATTCATGTATATGGGAGCAGTATTATATTAGTTATGTTCTTGTAGATAGGAGCAGCATTATAGTAGTTATATTCTTGCACATTGGGGCAGTATTATAGTAGTTATATTCTTGTACATAGGAGCAGTATTATAGTAGTTATATTCTTGTACATAGGGGCAGTATTATATTAGTTATATTCTTGTACATAGGTGCAGTATTATAGTAGTTATATTCTTGTACATAGGGGGCAGTATTATAGTAGTTATATTCATGTATATGGGGGCAGTATTATATTAGTTATGTTCTTGTATATAGGAGCAGTATTATAGTAGTTATATTCTTGTACATAGGGGGCAGTATTATAGTAGTTATATTCATGTATATGGGGGCAGTATTATAGTAGTTATATTCATGTATATGGGAGCAGTATTATATTAGTTATGTTCTTGTAGATAGGAGCAGCATTATAGTAGTTATATTCTTGCACATTGGGGCAGTGGTATTATAGTTTTTGCTGATTTATTATGTCGCTTAGTTCTGTTTTTTGCACCCTTGATATTAATAGTGATTGGAGTTTCTCTTTGAGTGTTGTCTTTGGTGGGGGATAAAATATAGGGAGACCCTTTTCTTATCTGATTCCTGGGATGAGTCCTCGGTGTCTGGACCTTACAACCTCTCATCTCTGTTCTATTGATTTATATTTTCTGTATCATTATTTCCCGGCTATAATGTCTCTGTTGTGTCGCTCCGCGCTGTATACATGGTCTTTTCTCTCCGAGACCCCATGTGAGCCTGACCTTTTATCTCTTAGACTTGTCTCACTTCAGTTTTTTCTATGCACTCCTCCGGATCTGCTTGTTCCAGTGCATGGAGTGGATTTTGTTTTGTTGCAAATCTTCTAGGCAAGACGTAGAAAGATGGAACTTGGCCTTCAAACTAATTGCTTCCCTCTCCTTATTGTGCATTATGGACCAAGAATTGCTTTAAGTCTTGGGGAAGATTTGCCCCTAAATACAAGTGAACCATACATTATATTTCCGCACTTTTGACATGGATCTGACTGCATTTAATGTACTTGTCAAGAGCTTGTATATATAGGATATTTATGTTTTGTTCAATTCATTGGAATGCTCACAGCAGCACAAAGTATTTCAGAAGTTAAATAGACTATAATAACAGGTGTAACTTAAAGTTTCTTGGCTCCAATCCACAATCTGTAGCACCCACCATATGCCATTTACACAAGTAGAATGCCACAGACCGAGTTACATAGCGGAAGGAGCAGAGTCTCTCAGCAGCACAGATGATTTCAGGAGACAAGTTTACTGTTGTTATGAAGAGAAATGACCCATTTATGTGACACGTCCCAAACTAGGAGTTTTCGTCAAGTAAAATGAGAAATAGCTAAAAGTTAGATGTCACAGACGAGTCGAGGAAGGAGCAGAATATCCAGCAGCACAGAGGATTTCAGGATATGAGTCTGCAGATCTTGTCAGGGCAAAGGACTTTTCTATCCATGTGTCACAGGAGTCAGTGTGAGGAGAGAAATTACTACAAGCGAGAGTTCACATATGAGATGTGAAAGGATCTGGATTTCCCAGCAGCACAGAGGATGTCAGGACAGGAATCTGCAGATGTTGTGGGGAGCAATAACCTCTCTATCTATGCGCCACATGTGACAGGACTCATCACGTCATGAGAAAAATTGCCACAAGTGAGAGGTCAAACGAGAGATGCGGAACAAGCAGGATATCTCAGCGCTCCAGCAGCACAGAGTATTTAAGTAGAGGAGTGTGCTGTTTTTTTTTTTTAAGCTAGTTCAAATCTCAGCTATTACAGTTCTTGAATGTTGGTGCTTGTATGCTAAGAGTTGACCCCCAGAGTGATAGCCTGCAGTGTAAATCATAGTGTTTGTATTTAACCAGCAGGTGGAGTTGCCCTTTAATTTTGAAAAATAAACAGTGAAACATTTTTCATGTACTTTTTGCTCCAATGAAACTAAAACCTGCAGATAAACATAAAGCCCGGCACCATGTGGATCTCAGTATAGTCCGTGCTTCAGTTATCGAGCGCAGACAGGAAGCGGCGGCCGGGGCTGGAATGCATTTTCTTAAAGCTCCTCTTCTGCCTCTTCTGATTTATGCAAATCCCCCCACACTCTGCAGAATTACAGATTTAGAAATAAATTGTCGACTTCCTGGCTTCACCTTCTCTGTGCAGATATATATATTGTTGGGTTTATATATTTACTCTTTATTATGCCATGAAATCGGCCGCGGCGACTGCGCGGGATGCGAATTTACAGGAGGATTTTAATCTCGATTCTGTGAGTCGCCGGCCAGAGACTTTAATCCCATGAGCTTTGTCATGCTGTCGCTGACTTTAACTCCATGTAGACGGAGCCCAGACACAAATATAGAAAACCACAAGGCTATTAAAGATGATATAACATGGTGACTGATTTAAAGGGGAAGAGTCATGAGGTCAGGGCCGTTATAAAATAGGGCATCTGGATAATGTCATATTGTATGGCCAAGTGGGCGATTGTTTTCTCTAAATTATCCTTTGACGTGCCAATAAGAAAGATAGAATGATTCAGCTCCTCCTCCATGACTCCTTCGAGTGAAGACTCCTCCCATTCCTTTAAGAAGTATGTCATGTGATACCTTCAATAATCTTCCTTGTGGTTGGGAGCCACATTTAACTCAAAGAATGGAGAAGCGACCTATTAAAAAGTGGAGGAACTAAAAATAATGCAGCAGTAACATGACGTGTTTTGCTGATGAGGAAGATCTGCAGGGGACACATCTGCCTATTTTTTTTTTCAAAATAAGTTGACTATCCCTTTAACCCCCACAAGAAGGTATGAACTATGCTGTAGGAAAATCTTTGGAAAAGTCCCAGATTGGAAGCTGTAGAAAAGTAATGTGGTCGTAGTCAATGGTCATCATCAGTAGTAAAGCCAGGAAAGGTATGAACCCTAATCACCAGGGAAGATATTGGAGGCTGATTACTCTTCGATAGATCCAGATTTGGGGTATGTCTAGTGGATAATAACTGGGGCCACCTGCTGAGTCGTGGTCCTGAAACTGTTGAAGTGAGTAACAAGGAGGTTGTAAGTCACATGTGCTCACATACTGCTGGCCAAGAGGACCATCATGACATTTAGAAACATCATAATGGTACAGATTTTCACAGTCTCGATGAACAATATGTTCTAGATTAAAGAAACATCATGGTCTTGGGGAGCATTTCAGCCTTGAGGAACATCTTCTTCTTGGGAAAAAGAGTAGTCATGAGGAATATCATGGTCTTTGGGAAAAATTGCAGCCTTAAAGAACATCATTGTCTAGAGAAAGTTCATGTAAAAGGACATTGTGGTCTAGAGGAACCTTGTAATCTTGTGGAACTTTGAGGTTGGGAGGAATAACATGACCTTTTGCAATATTATGGCTTGAGGGACATTGTGGTCTAAAAGAGCATCGTAATTGTGAGGAACATCATTGTCTTGTAGAACATTGTGGTCTAGAGAACCATCATAGTTGTAAGGAACATCATTGTCTTGTAGAACATTGTGGTCTAGAGAACCATCATCGTTGTAAGGAACATCATTGTCTTGTAGAACATTGTGGTCTAGAGAACCATCATCGTTGTAAGGAACATCATTGTCTTGTAGAACATTGTGGTCTAGAGAACCATCATAGTTGTAAGGAACATCATGGTCTTGGAGAACACTGAAGTCTTTAGGAAAATCATAGTCTTGTAGAGCAATGCAGTTGGGAGGAATAGCATGACCTTTTGGAACATCATGGCCTTGAGGAACATTGTGAGCTAAAATAATATTGTAATTGTAAGGAACATCATTGTCTTGTAGAATGATTTTCCTTACAGTTACGATGCTCTTTAAGACCACAATGTTCCTCAAGGCCATGATGTTCAGTCTTGAGGAACATTAAGATCTGGAGAAGCATTGTAGTTGTAAGGAACATCATTGTCTTGTACAATGTCAGTCTTGAGGAGCATTGTGGTCTGGAGACGTATTGTAGTTGTAATTAACTTCACTGTCTTGCAGAATATTGTAACTGTGAGGAACATCATCATCTTTTTGAACCTCATGGTCTTGAGGAACATATTGGTCCTGAAAAACCTTATGATTTTGAGATCTTAGTGAAAGACAGAATTTTATTCAGAGCCAACAAAGAACATTTCAAGCTTTTTATCATTATTTCTTTTCAGATGACAACCAATGAATGACCTGTAGAGAAGCTAATTGGAGGCCAGCATCATGGTGACAGCCAGCAGCCGGCACAGAGAGCCATAAATATTCCCTACTGCAGTCAGCAGATGTTGGAGGACCCAGCCGACACCAACTAATTCATGTTTTCTCATGACCTGTTGTAAATCTATTCTAAGTCCAGCATCGGCAGATTTTTACACATATATTAGCCTAACGAACCCTCAGGAGCCTGAACGCATCACTTGGCCAAGTACCAGTCGGATTATTAGATCTTCCTATTAAAGTGGAACTTTGTACTAAACAAACAAGAGAAATGCTGATATAAAGCTCCAGGGCTGTACAGCGGTCACCGCCCAAATGTATCGCTGAGTGCAAGAAGCCCCGAAACAAATAAAATACGATTTTTAAATTTTTTTTAATGATAAAAACGATTATAATCATTATCTGCATTGTCTGCCCTTTAATACCTATTGTCCAGATAGTGAAAAATTATGTCTATTATCTATCCATCTGTCCATCCATCTGTCCTTCCTTAAAGCAAATAAAGATCTGTCAATCAAATTGAGCTAGGAGGGGAAAAGTAGCCGCCCAGGAGACTCTTCTCCCCGTGTGCGGCTCGGTTGTTTCAGAGGGAAATATACGTTTTCTGTAATGAGGGAGTCTGTCAAGCTTTCATGCTGCCCAGAATTTGGATTGAATGCAAACACATGGGCCATGCACACGGTGAACAAGTCTGTAGGACAGTGTTCACACCACCAAAAGACTGAAACACACAAGGACACAGTAAAACAAACGTATAAAAATACTCTGTTGTAAAAAAAGTAACAGTAAACAGCAAGTGCTAGTAAAAAGGTGATAAAAAACAAGGTATTTAGTTGACACGTTTTTTGCAAAAAATGTATACTAAGCCGCTCTACCAACGTCAAGGTAACCCAGATCAGAGCAGTCCCTATCTTATGTATTTAAAAACTGATCATGTGTATGGTACCTATATGAGCAGATCTAACAGGTAATGTCCATGTGGACACGCTGCAGAGGACGGCATTTTATGTGCATGGCCCACAAGGGAGGGGTGGAGACCTCCCTAATCTTGCAAAAGCAAGAAACAGTAGTTATATTCTTGCTGTTTACTGTTACTTTTTTACAACAGAGTATTTTTATACATTTGCTTTACTGTGTCCTTGTGTGTTTCAGTCTTTTGGTGGTGTGAACACTGTCCTACAGACTTGTTCACTGTATGCATGGCCCATGTGTTTGTATTCAATTCAATTTGTTTCTTGCTTTTGCTAGATTAGGGAGGTCTCCACCCCTCCCTTGTGGGCCATGCACAAAAAATGCCGTCCTCAACAGCGTGTCCACATGGACATTACCTGTTAGATCTTCTCATATAGGTACCATACATATGATCAGTTTTTAAATACATCAGATAGGGACTGCTCTGATCTGGGTTACCTTGACGTTGGTAGAGCGGCTTAGTATACATTTTTTGCAAAAAATGTGTCAACTAAATACACTGTTTTTTAACACCTTTTTACTAGCACTTGCTGTTTACTGTTACTTTTTTACAACAGAGTATTTTTATACGTTTGTTTTACTGTGTCCCTGTGTGTTTCTGCCCAGAATTTGGGTAGCTGGTTCCTTTGATTTACATGTGTCACCTAAGCATATGACCGCTGCTGTCAATCACTGGCGTTAGTGGTGATACCACGTGGTCTAAGCACATGACCGCTGCGGTCAATCACTGGCCTTAGTGGCGATACTGCGTAGTTTAAGCATATGACCGCTGCAGTCAATCACTGGTCTTCGTGGTGATACCACTTGGTCTAAGCTCATGACTGGTGCAGTCAATCATTGGCCTTAATGATGATACCTTACTAAGCGGCCAGTCACTAACCTCCACTGCAACACGACCCTCTCAATTGCAACATGTACTGTGTGCTACGTATTTATATAGGAGGGATTGGTGATGTCCTTGGTTGTTGGGGTCTCATCAATCTGCCCAATCAGTGGGTTGTGATATTGTGCAGCGCCTCCAGGTAAGGATGCTGTTGCTGGGAATGGCAGTCTTCTTGGGGGTCATGTCTAGTGTAAGTCCCAGAGGAGCCAGTGAGGTCTGCTCTGCTCCACCATGTTGACCAGTGACCAAAGTAAGGTGAAGAGTAGAGGGGGTTTGTAGGAGCTCACCATGCTGATGGAAACTTGCTTCGGTTGTTTGGAGTCCAACTGGAGAGTACCGTACCCACTGGTGATTGCAGCCAAATAGTATGAAAAAAAAGTCACATCCATCCAGATTGTAAAATAAAAATTGAAAAACTTTATTGGTACATAGTTAAAAGTTTAAAAATAGAAACCTCAGCCTAAAAGTAGAGTAGATAAAAGACGAGGTTTGGCCCCAGTAGGGCAGATTTCGGATGGTCCCAGTTTGGTGGCTGCCTGTTGGAGCTACAATTCACCTTTGAGTCCTCTCCACCAGGGACATTGGAGCAGAGGAGGATTGGAGATGGTTTGCCTGCTAAGCATTGGGCAGCGTTGGACTGGCCACTAGACAACCAGAGAGCCCTCCAGTAGGCACAGACTTTAACATAATAATGAGTTGAAAAAGTCCAGCTCTGTATAAATGGAGGGGCTAAGAAACACTAGTCTGACATTGGGCTGGAGGCCTGGAGGAATGACATGGGACATTAGTAAGGCTTTGTGGAGATCCACCTTAAGTGAGCACTGGAAATGACTATTCCACTGATATTTTTACCAACAGTCCTGAACTTCAGGGACTGTCATGAATTGTCAGATACAAAGAGTTGGACTTTATCCAAAAGTGGGTGCAGTTTGGGGGGCATTTCCCATGGGCAGTGTCAGCGAAATTTGGGACTGAACTTAAATTTGGTAAGTTTGACCCGAGCAAGGAAAGGTCACACCATGCCCAATGGGGAACCATGGAGATTGATCCACCTGCACTACACGTTGTCTCCAGCACTGAGCCGGGAGAGGAAAGTTTACCAAAATGTTCTGGAACTTCCCAAAAAAGGAGACAACTCCTGGACTCCGGGAGAAGAGTTGTCAATTCTCTTAGGGGTCCTGCCTGGTGTTTGTCTGTCATCCACTTCTGTATGTGGGGTCTTTATGCCTTTCTCGGATCTTGTGCATGGGGCGAGTGTATCGGTATTCTCTGTATTAATCTGCAGGGTCTGCTGGCATTGGAATGAGAGGCCAGTGACCACCGCACCATATGCTAATCACTGCAGCAGTGCCCGGGTGGAGAGGCCGCGGCTATTCCAGCACTCGCAGCTTGCAGAAGGAATTGATTGTGTGCGCTCGCCTGCTCTGTGATGTAATGAACCCGCCGGAGGCTTTACCTGAGGGCTGCTCCGGAGGAGAAAATAATTCCTCATCTGCAGAATAAACATTTTATGGGCACAAGAGAATAATCCTCTCAGTAGGACATATCAGTGCATCATCCATATTATCACTGCCGCTAACACAGCGCGCCACGACCTCGGCTCAGACCTCACCGGCCCAGGATGGTGGGGGGAGAGACCTTTACCTGTAAACCGAAATACGTGTAGATAATAACAGACCTGTAATAAGAAGCAGAAGCTTTACCTTCACTAAGAAGATCAAAAGCTCAATAATTATGTCCCTCGGCTGCCCGAGAGGCGAGAGGGAGCAAGACTAAAGGGGAACTCCATATTTGTCTGGACTGTTTCATCCCATAGATTCGTGGCCAGGAGACTTCCTGAACATTTCCCATAATAAGGACTACTGATCACAAGTTGAGGCGGATAATAGCACGAGAAGAAACTAAATTAGTCTCTGAAGATTGGCCAATAGTCCCAAAATTTTAATACAATTCTGGAAAATTTTGGCAAAAATGCTTAAAAACCATGCAGCTTTTCCACCACAAAAAAAAGTTGGTCCTGCGTGTGGTTTGGGGTTCGCTTGGGCGGGATCCAATGGGGGTAAAATGCCCACAAAATTGGACAAATGAATGCTGGTAACAATGTCTGGAGCACTATAGTAATTAGTACATAATAGTGCTGGGAGAATTTACCCAAAATTAGAAATTTACAATTTCACTGAAATTTGACCGTGAAATTCAATTTGTAACAAATTTCTAAAATGCAAAAGGAAAGTAGATAATTTTGCTCTGGAATCTCTTTGGATCCGAGAGCATAAAAAAGTGTAGATTTTAAAAAAAAATAATTTTTTTTATACTTTTCCCCCACCCCGCACTCTCCCATCCTGACCAGCTTCAGTCTGATTCCATCTTCTGATGTGCCATAACATCGAGAAGCCTGGTCAGAGCAAGGGACGCCGAAGATGTCGGGAGACAAATAAGATTGACGCCCAGATCTCTCACTTCCACTTCAGAGGTGAGAGGGGCCGGTGACTTCTCTTCTACAGATATTTGTCCGCCTCCCTACGATACCTCGTGCTCACGAACGCGAGCCGGCAGTTTATCCGTAGACATGGTGGCAGCGGCACCACTCGCCTCTGATATGAAAGTGAATGGAGTCGGAGTACCCCATTTAAGGAGAGGCATTCCCGCTGAAGGTGACAGACAATTGCCTAAATTGTCTGATCCGGAAAGAGTAAATTTTATGTAAACCCTGCCTGAAAGTGGCCATTGTGGCGGAGTTTGGGCTGTTTTGAGGGAAATATATATTACCGGTAATGCCAGTGCAGTGATTTTGTATACAGGGAGGCAGAGGATGGTGGCTGTATGGCTTTGATAAGCCGGAGTACAGCACAGTCCCCAGGTAACAATGCAGATCATTAACCCCGCGGTATTATTCACAGCGGGACGGTAGTGACGTGAAGTAGTTTACAGCAGTAAAATAGGACAATAGCAACTAATCAGGAAGCGGCGGCAGAAGCCGGAGAATTTCCCATCAAGTTTTTGTATGACAAATGGGTGAGAACAGAGATAACCCCCTCATCCTCCGCACAATGAAATCTGCATATCTGCCGATCCGCAGCCACAAAACGCCTGTGTACCGGGGGGCGCTCGCTGAATGCACAGTCCTTACCCAATCTTCATTTATTCCCGTGTCTCAGGCATTTATCTAAATTGAGTTGGATATTTCATTGAAAAGTGGAATGAATAAATATTTGGCTGCTTTATACAGAGCTGTTCTCATTACAAGATTACCCGCATGGTCAATAGAGTACGAGATGGTGTCATCCACAGGCGGCACAACGACACGTCCTCCACTGGGAACCCGCTAACTGCTCATTAGTGTAATACTTGGGATGAGGTTCACATATTCCTGCATCACAGCAGTATTATAGTAGTTATATTCTTGTACATAGGGGGCAGTATTATAGTAGCTATATTCTTGTACATAGGATCAGTATTATAGTAGTTATATTCTTGTACATAGGGAGCAGTATTATAGTAGTTATATTCCTGTACATATGAACAGCATTATAGTAGTTATATTCTTGTACATAGGAGCAGTATTATAATAGTTATATTCTTGTACATAGGAGCAGTATTATAGTAGTTATATTCCTGTATATAGGGGAAGTATTATAGTAGTTATATTCTTGTACATAGGAGCAGTATTATAGTAGTTATATTCTTGTACATAGGAGCAGTATTATAGTAGTTATATTCTTGTACATAGGAGCAGTATTATAGTACTTATATTCTTGTACATAGGGGCAGTATTATAGTAGTTATATTCTTGTACATAAGGGTCAATATTATAGTAGTTCTATTCTTGTACATATGAGCAGTATTATAGTAGTTATATTCTTGTACATAGGATCAGTATTATAGTAGTTATATTCTTGTACATAGGAGCAGTATTATAGTAGTTATATTCTTGTACATAGGAGAAGTATTATAATAGTTATATTCTTGTACATAGGAGCAGTATTATAGTAGTTATATTCCTGTATAAAGAGGCAGTATTATAGTAGTTATATTCCTGTACATAGGAGCAGTATTATAGTAGCTATATTCTTGTACATAGGGGCAATATTATAGTAGTTATATTCTTGTACATAGGGGGCAGTATTATAGTAGTTATAATCTTATACATAGGGGTAGTATTATAGTGGTTATATTCTTGTACATAGGAGCAGTATTATAGTAGTTATATTCTTGTACATAGGAGCAGTATTATAGTACTTATATTCTTGTACATAGGGGCAGTATTATAGTAGTTATATTCTTGTACATAAGGGGCAGTATTATAGTAGTTCTATTCTTGTACATAAGAGCAGTATTATAGTAGTTATATTCTTGTACATAGGATCAGTATTATAGTAGTTATATTCTTGTACATAGGAGCAGTATTATAGTAGTTATATTCTTGTACATAGGAGAAGTATTATAATAGTTATATTCTTGTACATAGGAGCAGTATTATAGTAGTTATATTCCTGTATAAAGAGGCAGTATTATAGTAGTTATATTCCTGTACATAGGAGCAGTATTATAGTAGCTATATTCTTGTACATAGGGGCAATATTATAGTAGTTATATTCTTGTACATAGGGGGCAGTATTATAGTAGTTATAATCTTATACATAGGGGTAGTATTATAGTGGTTATATTCTTGTACATAGGAGCAGTATTATAGTAGTTATATTCTTGTACATAGGAGCAGTATTATAGTACTTATATTCTTGTACATAGGGGCAGTATTATAGTAGTTATATTCTTGTACATAAGGGGCAGTATTATAGTAGTTCTATTCTTGTACATAAGAGCAGTATTATAGTAGTTATATTCTTGTACATAGGATCAGTATTATAGTAGTTATATTCTTGTACATAGGAGCAGTATTATAGTAGTTATATTCTTGTACATAGGAGAAGTATTATAATAGTTATATTCTTGTACATAGGAGCAGTATTATAGTAGTTATATTCCTGTATAAAGAGGCAGTATTATAGTAGTTATATTCCTGTACATAGGAGCAGTATTATAGTAGCTATATTCTTGTACATAGGGGCAATATTATAGTAGTTATATTCTTGTACATAGGGGGCAGTATTATAGTAGTTATAATCTTATACATAGGGGTAGTATTATAGTAGTTATATTCTTGTACATAGGGGGCAGTATTAGGCTATGTGCGCACGATCAGGATTTGAAGCAGAATTTTCCTGAGCGTTTCTGTATCTGCTTGGCAGGAAAAATGCTGTGGAAAAAACACACGGTTTTGTCGCGATTTTGACACGTTTTTGATGCGTTTTTTTAAAGTGTTTTGTACATCAATGAATGCTTTTTGGAGCTAAATAAAGTTATTTGGTGGGACATTTCTTTAAACCTTGAATTACCATCAGAACTCGGGTGAGTTTATACAGCGTCAGACCCGCACGGTCCAGATGTTACAGCATAGTGGATGGGATCTCTAGAAATCCCATGTCCACTATGCGTGTATCAGAGGCTGTGAATCACCCGTGGACACTGACATGCAGCGCGTCTTTCAGGACCGCAGCATGTCAAATTCTCTTGCAGATGCGCTAGTCTCTGCAACAGAAATCTGACCATTAGAATGTATTGAATGCGATAAATTTGCATGGTTCAGTGAACACATGTGGATTTACCTGCGTTCAATAGAATGCAACGTTTTGGACGCAGCAAAAAATATGTGTCCAAAGCTCTACTACATAAAAAAAAAATCGCGTGTGCTCCCGCGTCATTTTTCTAACCAGCAGAAGGAAAGCCAACTGCTGGGGGCTGATATTAGTAGCCAGGAAAGGAGCCATTAGCCAACAATGTTCCCTGGCTATTAATATCAGCCCGCCGCTGTTTGTTTAGCCTTTACTGGCTAGGTTACAGGGGGACCAAAGAAAAAAATTGAAGTAGGGTCCCCCTATAAAATCTAACCAGAAAAGGCTAAACAGACAGCTGCGGGCTGATATTAATAGCCAGGTAAGGGGCCATGAATACTAGCCCTCTACGCGGCTATTAATATCACCCCTCAGCAGTCCCAGAAATGGCGCATCCATAAGATACGCCAAATCTGGTGCTTAGCCTCCGCTCTTCCCACTGCCCTGTAGCAGTGGCGAGTGGGGTAATGAGGTTTCACGTCAGCATTGTATTGGAGACAGATGTGAAGCCCAGGTTAGTAATGGAGTGGCGTCTATAAGACGCCCCCATTACTAACCGTGTAGTAAGGTTGTCGGCGCTTTTTCAATAAATACACGGCCAGAATAAAATATTTTAATGAAATAAAAAAACACACGGTTTTAAAAAAAATGTTTTATTGTACGCTGTCCGCGAAGCCATCGATCTTCTGAAAAAAAAGTAAAATAACAAACAACCGTATCCCTCACCTGTCCGCCGTCAACAACGCAGTCCACAATTACGCCAACGATTGTACCTCGGCGATCCGTGTCACTTCTAGAGCAGTGACATCAGCAATCACTGATGTCACTGCTGTAGAAGCCAGCATTGTATACTGACAGGGGTGTAAAATCACTCCTGTCAGTATACATTGCTGCTGCAGGAGATCACTGGGGTTCAGCAGCTGAAGATCAGCTGATCAGCCGATCAGCCCTGGTGAGGTCACCACCATGGGAACATTCTTGAAAATGTTCCCACGGTGAGCTGATCGCTCACGTGACCGCAGGTCCTGGCAGCACAATACATTGCTGGGAGCTCCCCGCAGTGTACCGCTGGCCGCCGGGGAGAGGGCATTGCCGGAGACCAGGAGGACACCAAGGGGCACCGGACAGGTGAGTAAAAGTTTTTTTTGTATTTTTCACTTTTTTTTTTCTTTTATTACTGTTGGTGGTTCCAGGCCCTGCTGAGGAGAACTACTGCTCCCCTCTGCAGCGCCACTCTCGCTGTTATCAGCGGGAGCGGCGGTCGGATGAAGGGAGTAGTAATCTTCCTTTGCCGACCAGATACCACGCGCACCACGTTTCCAAGGCGACTTCGCACCTATTGGGTCTAAATGAAATGCATCAAATCCGCAGGTTTAAATATTACACCTGCGGATTTGATGCGGTTCAAATAGTCAATGGGCACGAATTCGTGGCGGAAATGCCCGCAGAATGGTCATGCTGCGGTTTTTACCGCAATGGTAAATCAGGATTAACATTGTTATAGCTGGCAGACCTATTAACAAGCGTTTTCGCAGTGTTTCCGCGATGGAAAACCCGCCGCAAAAAAGCATCAAAAACGCTTTGTGTGCACTTAGCCTTATGGTAGTTATATTCTTGTACATAGAGGCAGTATTATATTAGCTATATTCATGTACATAGGAGCAGTATTATAGTAGTTATATTCTTTTACATAGGTGACAGTATTATAGTAGTTATATTCTTGTACATAGGGAGCAGTATTATAGTAGTTATATTCTTGTACATAGAGGCAGTATTATAGTAGTTATATTCTTGTACATAGGGGCAGTATTATAGTAGTTATATTCTTGTACATAGGAGCAGTATTATAGTAGTTATATTCTTGTACATAGGGGCAGTATTATAGTAGTTATATTCTTGTACATAGGGGCAGTATTATAGTAGTTATATTCTTGTACATAGGGGCAGTATTATAGTAGTTATATTCTTGTACATAGAGGCAGTATTATAGTAGTTATATTCTTGTACATAGGGGCAGTATTATAGTAGTTATATTCTTGTACATAGGGGCAGTATTATAGTAGTTATATTCTTGTACATAGGGGACAGTATTATAGTAGTTATATTCTTGTACATAGAGGCAGTATTATAGTAGTTATATTCTTGTACATAGGGAGCAGTATTATAGTAGTTATATTCTTGTACATAGAGGCAGTATTATAGTAGTTATATTCTTGTACATAGGGGCAGTATTATAGTAGTTATATTCTTGTACATAGGAGCAGTATTATAGTAGTTATATTCTTGTACATAGGAGCAGTATTATAGTAGTTATATTCTTGTACATAGGGGCAGTATTATAGTAGTTATATTCTTGTACATAGGGGCAGTATTATATTATAGTAGTTATATTCTGGCACATAGGGGCGATATTATAGTGGTTGTTTATTATCACCATGATGATAGGTTATTCTATTAGTCACAGATGTTTCTTCCGTGGTCCTTTTGCCCTTGACTCTCAATATATTTTTGTCACGTTTCTTCTTCAGAACAGTTTTATTTTTATAAGTAATAAACATTTTGGTCTTCTTGTAGAATTTTCTGAACTCTTGAAAAACAAACAGATAAAAATCTCCAAAGGCTCAACCCATTTATACAGCCGCCGTTCTTAGCCACTAGCTGGTAAAATATCTTTTTTTTCTTTGTTCTACTAAAACAAGTCTATAATTTTCCAATATTCTGCACATTATCATCATATTAATCCCAGTGCAATGTTAGCACAATGGAAGGTTTGAAGCAGCAACAGGGAAACCGCTCTGTTAAGCGCAGAAGATAATGAAAATGAATCACGCCGTACACTTCTTATCACTCCAGCTAACCTGTTCTCCCCAGCGCCTTCATAATTGTTGCAGTACACAGATTTGACATCTGCAGATCACTCCTTGGAAATGTTTGCTCCCTCGGTCTGCAGCAGTCGTGCCCTTAAACATTTTGCCAACTTTTATAGAAAATGTATTGGATTCTACTGTACATTGCGGATACAAACACCAAACAATGTTCTGTAATGGCAGAAGACACAACGACCCCAGAAATCCTACACTGCTCAAGTATCCCACTACCGGATAGACGGGGGCCTCCCCAGTCATCATCCTCATTTACTGGTCCGTGAGAGAGAATCTCTAGAGAGCATCTTCTGCTCCATGTAGATCATCTATAGCTCAATCTTCTGATCCGTGTAGTACACCTGTAGCTCAGTCTTCTGCTCCATGTAGTCCACCTATAGCCCCGGTCTTCTGCTCCATGAGGTACACCTGCAGTGGTGGCCAAAAGTATTGGCACCTCTGCAATTCTGTCAGATAATACTCAGTTTCTTCCTGAAAATTATTGCAATCACAAATTCTTTGGTATTATTATCTTCATTTAATTTGTCTTCAATGAAAAAACGCAAAAAGAATTGTCCTAAAGCCAAATTGGATATAATTCCACACCAAACCTAAAAAAGGGGGTGGACAAAAGTATTGGCACCCTTTGAAAAATCATGTGATGCTTCTCTAATTCGTGTAATTAACAGCACCTGTAACTTACCTGTGGCACCTAACAGGTGTTGGTAATAACTAAATCACACTTGCAGCCAGTTAACATGGATTAAAGTTGACTCAACCTCTGTCCTGTGTCCTTGTGTGTACCACATTGAGCATGGAGAAAAGAAAGAAGACCAAAGAACTGTCTGAGGACTTGAGAAACCAAATTGTGAGGAAGCATGAGCAATCTCAAGGCTACAAGTCCATCTCCAAAGACCAGAATGTTCCTGTGTCTTCCGTGCGCAGTGTCATCAAGAAGTGTAAAGCCCATGGCACTGTGGCTAACCTCCCTAGATGTGGACGGAAAAGAAAAATTGACGAGAGATTTCAACGCAAGATTGTGCAGATGGTGGATAAAGAACCTCAACTAACATCCAAACAAGTTCAAGCTGCCCTGCAGTCCGAGGGTACACCAGTGTCAACCCTTACTATCTGTCGGCGTCTGAATGAAAAGGGACTGTATGGTAGAATACCCAGGAAGACCCCACTTCTTACCCCGAGACATAAAAAAGCCAGGCTGGAGTTTGCCAAAACTTACCTGAGAAAGCCTAAAACGTTTTGGAAGAATGTTCTCTGGTCAGATGAGACAAAAGTAGAGCTTTATTGTGAAAAAGCATCAACATAGAGTGTACAGGAAAAAAAAAAGAGGCATTCAAAGAAAAGAACACGGTCCCTACAGTCAAACATGGCGGAGGTTCCCTGATGTTTTGGGGTTGCTTTGCTGCCTCTGGCACTGGACTGCTTGACCGTGTGCATGGCATTATGAAGTCTGAAGACTACCAACAAATTTGGCAGCATAATGTAGGGCCCAGTGTGAGAAAGTTGGGTCTCCCTCAGAGGTCATGGGTCTTCCAGCAGGACAGTGACCCAAAACACACTTCCAAAAGCACTATAAAATGGTTTGAGAGAAAGCACTGGAGACTTCTAAGGTGGCCAGCAATGAGTCCAGACCTGAATCCCATAGAACACCTGTGGAGAGATCTCAAAATGGCAGTTTGGAGAAGGCACCCTTCAAATATCAGGGACCTGGAGCAGTTTGCCAAAGAAGAATGGTCTACAATTCCAGCAGAGCATTGTAAGAAACTCATTCATGGTTACCGGAAGCGGTTGTTCGCAGTTATTTTGGCTAAAGGTTGTGCAACCAAGTATTAGGCTGAGGGTGCCAATACCTTTGTCTGGCCCATTTTTGGAGTTTTGTGTGAAATGATCAATGATTTGATTTTTGCTTCATTCTCTTTTGTGTTTTTTCCTTGGAAGCAAATTAAATGAAGATAATAAGACCAAAGAATTTGTGATTGCAATCATTTTCAGGAAGAAACTGAGTATTATCTGACAGAATTGCAGGGGTGCCAATACTTTTGGCCACCACTGTATAGTGCAACTATAGCCCCAGTCTTCAGCTCCATGTAGTGCACCTATAGCCCCAGTCTTCTGCTCCATGTAGTGCACCTATAGCCCCAGTCTTCCGCTCCATGTAGTGCACCTATAGCTCCAGCCTTTTGCTCCATGTATTGCACCTATAGCCAGTCTTCTGCTCCATGTAGTGCACCTATAGCTCAGTCTTCTGCTTTATGTAGTGCACTTATAGCTCCAGTCTTCTCCATGTAGTGCACCTATAGCTCAGTCTTCTGCTTTATGTAGTGCACTTATAGCTCCAGTCTTCTCCATGTAGTGCACCTATAGAAGTCTTCTGCTCCATTTAGTGCACCTATAGTGCCAGTCTTCTGCTCCATGTAGCGCACCTATAACTTCCGTTTTCTGCTCCATGTATTGCAGCTATAGCTCTAGTCTTCTCCTCTATGTAGGGCACCTATAGCTTTAGTTTTTTTGTCCATGTAGTTCACCTTTAGCTCCAGTCTCCTGCTCCATGTAGTGCACCTATATCTCTGTCTTCTGATCTGTGTAGTGCACCTATAGTGCCAGTCTTCTGCTCCATGTAGTGCACCTATCACTCTAGTTTTCTTCTCCATGTAATGCACCTATAGCTCAGTCTTCTGTTTTATGTAGTGTACCTATAGCTCTGTCTGTTGCTCCATGTACTGCACTTATAGCTCCAGTCTTCTGATCCATGTAGTGCACCTATAGCTCCAGTCTTCTGCTCCATGTAGTGAACCTATAGCTCAGTCTTCTGCTTTATGTAGTGCACCTATAGCTCAGTCTTCTGCTTTATGTAGTGCACCTATGGCTCCAGTCTTCTTCTCCATGTAGTGCACCTATAGCTCCAGTCTTTTGCTTCATGTAGTGCACCTATAGCTCAGTCTTCTGCTCCATGTAGTGCACCTATAGTGCCAGTCTTCTGCTCCATGTAGTGCACCTATAGCACCAGTCTTCTGCTCCATGTAGTGCACCTATAGTGCCAGTCTTCTGCTTTATGTAGTGCACCTATAGCTCTGTTTGGTGCTCCATGTACTGCACTTATAGCTCCAGTTTTCTCCTCTATGTAGTGCACCTACAGCTTTGGTCTCAGGCTCCATGTAGTGCACCTATAGCTCCAGTCTCCTGCTCCTGTAGTGCACCTATAGCATTGTTTGTTGCTCCATGTAGTGCACCCATAGCTCCAGTCTTTAGTTCCATGTATTGCAGCTATAGCTCCAGTTTTCTCCACTATGTAGGGCACCTATAGGTCCAGTCTCTTGCCCCATGTAGTGCACCTAGAGTTCAGTCTTCTGCTCCATGTAGTGCACCTATATGTGACATGCAGAAGTAGTGCTGTTGCATTAAAAGCATTCAGCAACTATTAGAAGTAACACAAGCACAGGAGACAGAAAGTGTTGTGCTCCAGAAGCATCCAGCAACTAGAGGAGGTAACAGAGTCACAGGAGAAGGGGAGTGTTTTAGCAGAGCCCCAGGGGGATTGTGGGGAAGTTGTATACTGTCTGGCTGGAGCAGAAGAGAAAGGTGGTGTGTGTGTTCTGTATCTCACAGAAGTGCGTGTGTTCTGTATCTGACAGAAGTGCCTCTGCAAAGTGAAAAGGATTCAAGTCAGGAGTGAAGCTAAGCACAGGTCAGGTAGAGTTCCTGAACTAGCAGTGCAGAGTATTGTCAGGTAGAAAGATAAGGAATGTAAGAAATGGTGTCACAGGGATCATCTCCCTCAGCAACCCCCCCCCCCCTCTCCTTCTCCATCTCACTGTGCTGTAAAGAATGCTGTGTTCATTAATGTGTCTTTGCATTAGAACTGTCCTGTACTACTGAGAAGACTGAACTGAGGTGCTGCTAAGGAAACTGTACTGTTTGTCACTGGAGCCTGTTGCTCATAAGACTTAACTTGCACTGGCTGTGCGGCTTCTTATTAAATTCTACTGTTCTACTGTTTATGAGGACTCTTGTCAAGTGTGTCTGGTCAGCAAGTGAAACAACCTACGTGTCTGTGCCTGAGGGTCAATACCCCTGTGTGCCTGAGAGAAGCTGCAGCACATGGTCTATGGTCGCCCTGAGTATCGGTTCTCCCAGGATTCCAAAGAATTCATGTAACCTGTCTTGCCCCTATCTGAACCTAGCGGTGTGCGTGTAACATATAGCTCGAGTTTCCTGCTCCATGTAGTGCAGCTATAGCTCAGTCTCCTGCTGCATGTAGTGCAGCTATAGTTCAGTCTTCTCCATGTATTGCACACATAGCTCAGTCTTCTGCTCTATGTAGTGCACCTATAGCTCAGTCTTCTGATCCATGTAGTTCACCTATAGCTCAGTCTTCTGATCCGTGTAGTTCACCTATAGCTTAGTCTTCTGATCCATGTAGTGCACCTATAGCTGTCTTCTGATCCTTGTAGTTCACCTATAGCCCCAGTCTTCTGCTCTATGTAGTGCACCTATAGCTCAGTCTTCTGCTCCATGTAGTGCACCTATAGCTCCAGTCTTCTTCTCCATGTAGTGCACCTATAGCTCCAGTCTTCTTCTCCATGTAGTGCACCTATAGCTCCAGTCTTCTTCTCCATGTAGTGCATCTATATCTTAGTTTTCTGATCCTTGTAGTTCACCTATAGCTGTCTTCTGATCCGTGTAGTGCACCTATAGCTCCAGTCTTCTTCTCCATGTAGTGCACCTATAGCTCCAGTCTTCTTCTCCATGTAGTGCACCTATAGCTCCAGTCTTCTTCTCCATGTAGTGCATCTATATCTTAGTCTTCTGATCCTTGTAGTTCACCTATAGCTTAGTCTTCTGATCCGTGTAGTGCACCTATAGCTCCAGTCTTCTTGTCCATGTAGTGCACCTATAGTTCAGTCTTCTGATCCATATAGTGCACCTATAGCTCAGTCTTCCGCTCCATGTAATTCACCTATAGCTCAGTCTTCTGCTTTTTGAAGCCTGACATTACATGGATTTCTCTTATTTATGAAGCCTTCCGTCTCCTCCTCAGACACCCCTCCATCTTGCCTCCCCCTCGGGCTGTGCATATTAAAGGCTGTAAGTCTTTGCTGTTGTGTTTTGTCATTTATATTACGTATTGTTCTTCATTCTTATGTTCGGGCAGATGAGGGGTCGTCAATCAGAGCACAGAGAAGTAATAAGATACTTCGCCATATTTTTTTTTTCCTCATTAATCGTCTTTGTCAAAAACTCTAAATTAACTTGTGGCTTGTAGAAATATTCGGGTAGAGTGACATAGAATAAGTCAAACGCAGAAAATCTGTAACATTGTGAATGGATTCACTGCAATATTATTTAATTGGATCATTCACAATTGGTAGGGGTCCCAGTACCCCCCATGGGGGAGCTAAATTAAAGTTTCCCTTTACTGTGTCATAAAACTGTTCCTGGTTTTGCAGCTCAATCCTACTCACATGAATGGGACTGAGCAGATGTGAGCTGCAGTACCAGGAAGGGTCACAACCATATGTATGGCACTGTGCCTAGGTAAATGAAAAAAGGGAGGTAGAGCAAAGCCTCCAAGGCACCACTATGTGATTAGGATTGATCACTTGTTCCCCTACGCAACTCCACTTATCAGCTAAATTAAGGTTCACCTTTATTGGGTTCTGAAGCTGTGCCTGGTTCTGCAGCTCAGTAATATTTACACTGCTGCTGCAGTACCAAGAACAGTCACATCCATATGTGTGGCAGGGTGAATGGGTAAACAATAAAAAGGACATAGCAATCACTCCTAAAGTCACCACCTTGTGATTAGGATTGATCACCTGTCCTCCTAGACAACTCTACTGATCAGCTAAATGAAGGTTCCCCTTTAGACTGTAAAGCTGTGCTTGGTTCTGCAGCTCAGTAATATTCACACTGCTGCTGCAGTGCCAGGAACAGTCAAATCCATATGCATGGCAAGATGAGAGGGTAAACAATATAAATCACTCCCAAAAGGCACCTTCATGTGAATAGGATTGAGCTGCACAACAAGACATAGTCGTAATCATATGTATCGCACTCTGCTTGGGACAGTACTGTACATATGGATGTGACTGTTCCTGGTTCTGCAGCTCAATCCCATTCACATGAGTTGGACTGAATTGTGGTGAGCTGCAGTAACAGGAACAGTCACAATCAAGTTATGTGTGGCACTCACCACCAAGGCACCTCCTTGTGACTAAGCTGCAGAACCAGGAACAGTCACAATAATATGCAGGTCGCTGTGATTAGGTAAGCGATGAAAGCTAAATCTAGAAGACAAGTGTGATGTGTCCCCTTCATTATTTACCGAAGCACAGTGCGGTACTGTGACTGTTCCTGGGTCTGCAACTCTTTAACTTTCACATAAATGGGACTGAAATGTTGTGAGCTGCAGTAACAGCAACAGTCATGGCTGTATGTACGGTCTGGGCTCTGGTGAGTAATGACGTTACACAGTACACGTGGTCCATACATTAGCAGTCATTGTGCATCTAAGCGCAGTGCTATGCTGTGACTGTTCCTGGGTCTGTAGCTCAACTCCTTTCACATGAATTGGACTGAAGTGTTGTGAGCCGCAGTACCAGGAACAGTCACGGCTGTCCGTACGGTCTGTACTGCGGTGAGTAATGAGGCTAGTGTCTTCCCTACATTTAGCTGTCATTGTTCATCTAAGCACAGTACCGTACATATGGCTGTGACTGTTCCTGGTTCTGCAGCTCAATCCACATTCACCTGAATAGTAAGGAGCTGTTGTAAACTACAGAAGCGGGAGCAGCCGCAAACAGTGCAGTGCTTGGGTAAACTATGCAGACATGGCACACTACTCTTCATTCATGGCGGAGGTGCCCAGGGGTGAATGCCGCTTCTTTTTATTGTTTACCTGAAAGGTGCTGCAAAAATGCTGAAAGAATTGACATGTTGCGTTTTAGCAAAATGTCAGGGTTCAAAATACAAGTGGGAAAATAACACAACATGTGAATAGGATTTCTGAAATCTCTTGATTCTGCTGGTACCGTAATAAACTACGCATTGTAATGGCATGTGTGAACAGACCCTGACAATCATATTGTCTCCTACTATGTCCTCTTTCTGCTCTAGGGTCTTGCAGACATCTTTTTTGGATTCAGGAGTGCTGGAATCAATGCAGTGGTCTCATTACTGAAAAACTTTGAAGGGCATACACACAATATTAGTAGAAGAAAAAAAACAGCTCGTCTGGTTTTTGAATAGTGAACATTTATACGACTAATTTCAGTAATAATTTATTGTGGTGTTGTAATCTTATTTATATGCCATCATGACAGAGCCCATACCCGATAGACAACGCAAAGTAGAACGTGTCTTTTCCTCCAATGTGAATTCCAACCCAGATTTTATGGACATGGGCCAAGGAATGAAAAACTTTGAAAAACTTATGTTGAATGAAACAAAGGTATGTTGGGATCACACCATTCTGGAAAATTACATCTATAAAGAGATGATACCAAGAGGTCTTAGGATCAAAAATCCCAACCACTGTTTTTTTTTCTGATACTTTTGTCAATGACTGGAATCAAATCTTAACAAATTGTTCATTAAATCTGATGTGACTCATCAGGAAACAGGAAGAAATCAAATTAAACTACAGCAAGAAATTACTACAACCAAACTTAGTTTGGAACAATATAAAGACAATACAAATTACCATATAATGAATCCATTCAACTCATACAACAATCAGCGTTAAAATTGGAAGAACCATATAATTCAACGCATACAACAATCAGCGTTAAAATTGGAAGAACCATATAATTCAACGCATACAACAATCAGTGTTAAAATTGGAAGATATCATCATGACACGAAAAAAAACCTAAATTTCAACGAGATTCTAATGATTATGCTCAACAAGAGGTTTATGAGTGGGTCAGGTGGCTCAAATCACCTAAAACGCCCAAATCCATCCTTAAAGGGAATAAATTTAGCACTCATACACCATCTGAGTTGCATGTGAGCTTCAGTTCATCAGATCAGGAATCTCAAGATGGCATTTCTAATTAAACAAATTCTCCCGGGTGATCTGTCTTACTACCGCAAACCTGTATTGTCTTTATATTATTCCAAACTAAGTTGGAGAAGCTGGATACTTGGGGGCTTCCAGAAAAGAGCGAGAGCAGCGTTCGCAGCCACTGGGGTTATGAATGGATCAGTGGTCAAGTCGCACATGAGCTCCAGTCTAATGGGGATAAAAGCTCCACATTCAACCGATTGAGTCCCAGCAGTCAGACCCCCACCAATCAATAACTTATCCTGTTGAGAGGTGATTACTTTTTTTTCACCGGAGAACCCCTGTAAGTGCACTTCTGCCGCTGTGTTCCAAGTATTTAATCTCTAATGGAAATAAAGAATCTTCTCCTAATTAATATCAGAGAGAACAAATGACCGCCATACCCAACACAATCAACTATACCAACACCAATAATACCATATGCAAAATATCGTCACACCGTGACCAGACCACATATTACCAGCATATAGCAACCAAATAATACCACATACAAGGGTCAAATACCGCCACAGCATGACCAGACCACATATTACCACCATATAGCGATCGAATAATACCACATACAAGGAACAAAAACCGCCACACCATGACCAGACCACATAGTACCACCACATAGTGACCTAATAATACTACATACAAGGAACAAATATCGCCACACCATGACCAGACCACATATTACTACCACATAGTGACTGATCAATACCACATATAAAGAACAAATACTGCCACACCATGACCAGAATACATATTACCACCACATAGTGACCAAATACTACAATACTGATCATGAATACAAACCACAATACTAACAACACTGTTATTACCACCAGTGACATTATACAGGGTGCGCCATTTATATGGATACACCTAAATTAAATGGGAATGGTTGGTGATATCAACTTCCTGTTTGTGGCACATTAGTATATGGGAGGAGGAAAACTTTTCCAGATGGGTGGTGACCATAGTGGCCATTTTGAAGTCGGCCATTTTGGATCCAACTTTATTTTTTTCAATGGGAAGAGGGTCATGTGACACATCAAACTCATTGAGAATTTCATAAGAAAAACAATGGTGTGCTTTGTTTTAACGTAACTTTATTCTTTCATGTTTTTTTTTACAAGTTTATGACCACTTATAAAATATGTTCAAAGTGCTGCCCATTGTGTTGGATGGTCAATGCAACCCACTTCTCCCACACTTGACACACTGATAGCAACACCGCAGAAGAAATGCTAGCACAGGCTTCCAGTATTTGTTGTTTCAGATGCTGCATGGGACTCCATAGCAGAAGTTCTAATTGCCCCCCCAAAAAAATTAAATAATTGTCTGGGTCACAGAAGAGCAGATCTCACAACTTTCCAGCCTTTACATAGTAATTTTCCTCCTGCTGAAGTCCTAGATTCCTCTTTCATTGCCCCCATAAAGTGTGATTCCAACAAGTGTCCCCCAAACACAGTATGATACCCCCATGGTGAATTCCTCCACATGCACAGTAAGATGACCCTACTGTACCCCACCTCAACTCCCAAGGCAAAGTATGGTGACCCTAACACAGTATGATCCCCCAACCGTGACCCTCACACAGCCCTCCATGCACTATAATGGGCCTACATACAGTATGATGGCCCGCACTAGCCCTCCAAACAGTGGAGGGCTGTGTGGGGGCCATCTTAAACAATATAATGGCCCCCACACAGTTATGAAGGACCCCACACAAACCTTTACACTGTATAATTGCTTGCATACAGTACAATGGACCCCCACATATTATAATGACTCCACATAGCCTTCCATACAGCATAATGCACCCCCCATAATCCTCCATATAGTATAATGCACTCCACATGGTCCTCCATAGAATATAATGCGTGCACCATGATCCTCCATACAATATAATGCACTCCTCATGGTCCTGTGCCCACCATGATTCTCCATCAAGAGAATGCCAAGAGTGTGCAAAGCAGTCATCAAAAAAAAAGGTGGCTACTTTGAAGAACCTAGAATATAAGACATATTTTCAGTTGTTTCACACTTTTTTGTTAAGTATATAATTCCACATGTGGTAATTCATAGTTTTGATGCCTTCAGTGTGAATGTACAATTTTCATAGTCATGAAAATACAGAAAAATCTTTAAATGAGAAGATGTGTCCAAACTTTAGGTCTGTACTGTATACACCTATATATATATATATACACACACACACACACACACACACACACACACACACACACACACACACACACACACACACATATATACATACACATATGCACACACACAAATTACACATGGACTTACCCTCTGCAGATGATTCCACATGATGCATTCCTCTGGTGCAGCCTCCTATCTCCCAGGGCCCCACTGTAAATCTTTCTTGCAAATTGCAGGGCTGAAGGCAGGAGGGGGAAACAAGGTAGGGGAGGCACAGAGAGCAGGGGAGGCACAGAGAGCAGGGGAGGCACAGAGAGCAGGGGAGGCACAGAGAGCAGGGGAGGCACAGAGAGCAGTGCGCGAGCCTCATCTCCTGCACTTACAGAGACACTGAGGCATCGTATGCGCGCCGGACAGGACACAGTGCAGCCAGAGGTGAAGAGGTGGGTCCTGACTCTCTGGAGGTTCTGAACCAGCCTGTTTGTTTTCAACAGTATCTGCATCCTTGGGTTTGCAGGTACTGTTGAGATTGTGATGCGGGATGGAGGGGCCCCCCTGTCTCATGGGGCCTCATAGCAGCTGTTGGCTGCCTCTAGGTATGGTATGCCCCTGCATACACAGGAGCTCTGTATACACTATATAGTGTAAGTGTACATGTAATACACTGACTCACCAGTGACGTCTCTAGTTGAAGTCCTTCATCTTCGCTTTTCTTCTTCATCCAGCACAGACCGTCATCACTTCTTCCAGCCAGGACTCGTCTGTGCAGAAAATGACACAGTTATCAATAGCTAATCTCCTCCAGATCACATTCCCCACTTTTTCCACGACTTCTACAGTACACCATATGAAGAAAACAAGCGATATAGTGACGCCCTGCACAGTAACAGGACCCCCCTTTTGCCCCATCCCATGGAAAACAGTCTCCTAAAAAGTAAATTATATTACAGAAATAATAATGTCCCTAATTGGACCCTAAAGTAATTATGTTCCCTACTTGCCACCATAAACTAATGTGTGTTCCTCAATCTGCCCCCAAACAGTAATTAAATCCCCCAGCCTGGCCCCCCATATATCCATCCTGTCCCTTGTCCAGCCTGCCCCCTCATATATCCATCCTGGCCCCCATGTGTCCAGCCTGCCCCCCTATATATCCATCCTGGCCCCCTATATATCCATTCTGGCCCCCTATATATCCATTCTGGCCCCGATGTGTCCAGCCTGCCCCCCCTATATATCAATTCTGGCTCCCTTGTGTCCATCCTGCCCCCCCCTCTGGCTCCCTTGTGTCTAGCCTGCTCCCCCCATATATCCATCCTGGCCCCATGTATCCATCCTGGCCCCCATGTGTCCAGCCTGCCCCCTATATATCCATCCTGGCCCCCTATATATCCATTCTTGCCCCCATGTGTTCACTCTGCCCCCCCCATATATCCATTCTGGCCCCCTTGTGTCCAGCCTGCCCCCCCTCTGGCTCCCTTATGTCTAGCCTGCTCCCCCAATATATCCATCCTGGCCCCATGTATCCATCCTGGCCCTTATGTGTCCATCCTGCCCCCCCATATATTCATCTTGGCCCCATATGTTCAGCCTGCCCCCCCCATAAATCCATCCTGGCTCGCCATGTGTCCAGCCTGCCCCCCATATATCCATCCTGGCCCCCATATGTCCAGCCTGCCTCCCCCATATATCCATCCTGGCCCCCATGTGTCAAGCCTGGCCCCCCATATATCTATCCTGGCCCCCATGTGTCCAGCCTGCCCCCCAGACATCCATCCTGGCCCCCATGTGTGCAGCCTGCCTCCCCCATATATCCATCCTGGCCCCCCATGTGTCCAGCCTGCCCCCATATATCCATCCTGGCCCCCATGTGTCCAACCAGGCCCCCATGTGTCCAGCCTGCTCCCCCATATACAGTGGGTACAGAAAGTATTCAGACCCTTTTAAATTTTTCACTCTTTGCTTCTTTGCAGCCATTTGGTAAATTCAAAAAGTTCATTTTTTTTCTCATTAAAGTACACTCTGCACCCCATCTTGACTGAAAAAAACAGAAATGTAGGAGTTTTTGGAAATTTATTAAAAAAGAAAAACTGAAATATCACATGGTCTTAAGTATTCAGACCCTTTGCTCAGTATTGAGTAGAAGCACCTTTTGAGCTAGTACAGCCACGAGTCTTCCTGGGAATAATGCAACAAGTTTTTCACACTGGATTTGGGGATCCTCTGCCATTCTTCCTTGCAGATCCTCTCCAGTTCCATCAGGTTGGATGGTGAACGTTGGTGGACAGCCATTTTCAGGTCTCTCCAGAGATGCTCAATTGGGTTTAGGTCAGGGCTCTGGCTGGGCCAGTCAAAAATGGTCACAGAGTTGTTCTGAACCCACTCCTTTTCTTATTTTAGCTGTGTGCTTAGGGTCATTGTCTTGTTGGAAGGCGAACCTTTGGCTAAGTGTGAGGTCCAGAGCACTCTGGAAGAGATTTTCATGCAGGATATCTCTGTACTTGGCCGCATTCATGTTTCCTTCAATTGCAACCAGTCATCCTGTCCCTGCAGCTGAAAAGCACCCCCATAGCATGATGCCGCCACCACCATGTTTCACTGTTGGGATTGTATTGGGTAGGTGATGAGCAGTGCCTGGTTTTCTCCACACATACTGCTTGGAATTATCACCAAAAAGTTCTATCTTCGTCTCATCAGACCAGAGAATCTTATTTCTCATAGTCTGGGAGTCCTTCATGTGTTTTTGAGCAAACTCTATGCGGGCTTTCAAATGTCTTGCACTGAGGAGAGGCTTACGTCGGGCCACTCTACCATAAAGGCCTGACTGGTGGAGGGCTGCAGTGATAGTTGACTTTGTGGAACTTTCTCCCATTTCCCTACTGCATCTCTGGAGCTCAGCTACAGTGATCTTGGGGTTCTTCTTTACCTCTCTCACCAAGGCTCTTCTCCCACGATTGCGCAGTTTGGCTGGATGGCCAGGTCTAGGAAGACTTCTGGTGGTCCCAAACGTCTTCCATTTAAGGATTATGGAGGTTACTGTGCTCTTAGGAACTTTGAGTAATGCAGAAATTCTTTTGTAACCTTGGCCAGATCTGTGCCTTGTCACAATTCTGTCTCTGAGCTCCTTGGGCAGTTCCTTTGAGCTCATGATTCTTATTTGGTCTGACATGCACTGTGAGCTGCGAGGTCTTATATAGACAGGTGTGTGCCTTTCCATATCAAGTCCAATCAGTTTAATTAAACACAGCTGGACTCCAATGAAGGAGTAGAACCATCTCAAGGAGGATCACAAGGGAATGGACAGCATGTGACTTAAATATGAGTGTCTGAGCAAAGGGTCTGAATACTTATGACCATGTGATATTGTGATATTTCAGTTTTTCTTTTTTAATAAATTTGCAAAAATGTCTACATTTCTGTCTTTTTTCAGTCAAGATGGGGTGTAAAGTGTACTTTAATGAGAAAAATGAACTTTTTAGAATTTACCAAATGGCTGCAATGAAACAAAGAGTGAAAAATTTAAAGGGGTCTGAGCACTTTCTGTACCCACTGTATGCAGCCTGGCCCCCATGTATCCAGCCTGCCCCCCCCCCCCATATATCCATCCTGGCTCCCATGTGTCCAGCTTGCCCCCGCCGATATATCCATCCTCGCCACCATGTGTCCAGCCTGCTCCCCACCCATATATCCAACCTGGCCCCCATGTATCCATCCTGGCCACCATGTGTCTAGCCTGCCCCCCACCCAGATATCCATCCTGGCCCCCATGTGTTCAGCCTGCCCCCCCATATATCCATCTTGACCCCATGTGTCCAGCCTGCCCCCCCCCCATATATCCATCTTGACCTCATGTGTCCAGCCTGCCTCCCCATATATCCATCCTGGCCTCCATGTGTCCAGCCTGCCTCCCCATATATCCATCCTGGCCCCCCATGTGTTCAGCCTGGCCCCCCCCATACATCCATCCTGGCCCCCATGTGTTCGACCTGCCCCCCATACATCCATCCTGGCCCCATGTGTCCAGCCTCGCCCCCCATATATCTATACTGGCCTACATGTGTCCATCCTGCCCCCCCCTTATATCCATCCTGGTCCCTAGGTGTCCAGCCTGCCCCCCCACCCACATATCCATCCTGGCCCTCATGTGTCCAGCCTGCCCCCATGTATTCAGCCTCCCCCCTCATATATCCATCCTGGCCCCCATCCCATTCTGCATCCACACACAGAAAAAAAAAGATTCCTCTTACCTTCCTGCTCTCCCGGCACCGAGCGGTGTCCTCTTCTTAGATCCGGCGCACTTGTAAATGGCCGCCGACCTAGCAGAGGCCGGCGGCTGACTTGAGTGCGCCTGTCACAGCCGGCACCTGACAGTGACATCATACGCCGATGACGTCAGCTTCATCGAGACATGTGACACGGCGGTTCAGGTAATGAATGCTGCATGTGCACGTCCCTGCATATACTCTGACTGCACTTTTAAAGTGCCTGTGACCCTAAAAACCTCAGTCTTTTTTTTTTTATTATTTTTCTTCCTCCTCTCGTCTGCAGCAAAGGCCCACCGAGGATTTCCCCGATACCCCACCAGGCCAGTCCGACCCTGTGTAGAAGCAAAGGAAAAACATGTGGCCAGACGTGGAGGATCCCTGAAACAAAGACCAAAGTATCCAGGTACTAAGATTTCCAAAGACTTCCATAATCATGATAAATGACAACAATTTAAAATAAACGAATATATTAATCGCAACACTAGAAATGTTGTTTACATGATTAAATGCGAAGACTGTAATTTGATTCATGTAGGTTGCACTACAAGGAAATTAAAAATTCGGATTTCGGGACATTTATCTGACATTGTTTCTCTTTTTAGTTCAAATCGCACAGTGCCCGACGCATCTAAACATTTTATTACCTGCCACCAAGGTCGTACTGCTGCCTTCAAAGTTGTCGGTATTGAGGGAGTATTGAAACCACCTAGAGGCGCGGATTCCAGGAGACGCCTCCTAACCGCAGAGGCATTTTGGATCTACAGCCTCGGCACTCGCCTTACCGCAGGACTAAATGCCCGCAGGGAAATTGTGTTTCATTATTAACTTGTTTCTGTTTCTAAGTCTTAGCAAATGAATGTATATTTATCATATTTTATTCATTTTTTCTTTATCTTTTTTTCTATTTTTCACATGTTTCTTTGTAGAATTTTTCTCCATATATTTGCTGATTTTAACTTTGCATATGCATTAGGTGTTGGATCATGTGACTTTACACACAATATTAATATGGTGACAATTAAGCCCTATATCCAAGAGGTGGTCTTAAAGGGGTTTATGAACGGTTAATAATACATAAGGGTCAGTCATTTTATCTCTCTGGCAATACACCCTAAAATTGCATTTGCTTTTGCAGCTGCTTCTTGACATTGAGCACTGCCTGCCGCTCAGCTTAGATGTAACCAGAAGGGCCTTCTCACGTTCAATATTCCTTTTTTGCAGATGTGGCCACTTAATTATTGGAACTTTTTGTAATATTTTACAATCAGGCTGAGAATTTTGGGTTGACTTAAAAAAAAAAATCACGTGGTCATGAAAGAGTTAAGACGCCATAAGGCAGTCAGTTCTTTGTTGCCTCTTTCATCGTTATATCTCTGCGATGTAATGTAATGTAATGTAATGTAAATACATTCTTCTATATTCATTCGTCAGATCATATCTGCGGCAATCTACGTGTCACTTCTGCTTGTTTCTGAGTGGCATTTGTTCCGTCATCCTAATAAATTGAAATTTGGCCGTCATAGTGCACTGATATATTATATTACACGACAGTGCTCAGATTTACAGATGTCATCTACTGTGTTTTTATAGGAACGTAGTATAGAACATTGTATAGAGAGAGCAATACTATATTTTCAGTGTCATTTCAGTACCAGTGAAGTATTATAGTAGTTATATTCATGTACATAGGGGGCAGTATTATAGTAGTTATATTCTTGTACATAGGGGGCAGTATTATAGTAGTTATATTCATGTACATAGGGGGCAGTATTATAGTAGTTATATTCTTGTACATAGGGGGCAGTATTATAGTAGTTATATTCTTGTACATAGGAGCAGTATTATAGTAGTTATATTCTTGTACATAGGAGGCAGTATTATAGTAGTTATATTCTTGTACATAGGGGGCAGTATTATAGTAGTTATATCCTTGTACATAGGAGCAGTATTATAGTAGCTATATTCTTGTATGTGGGGGCAGTATTATAGTAGTTATATTCTTGTACATAGGGGGCAGTATTATAGTAGTTATATCCTTGTACATAGGAGCAGTATTATAGTAGTTATATTCTTGTACATAGGGGGCAGTATTATAGTAGTTATATTCTTGTACATAGGGGCAGCATTATAGTAGTTATATGCTTGTACATAGGAGCAGTATTATAGTAGTTATATTCTTGTACATAGGAGCAGTATTATAGTAGTTATATTCTTGTACATAGGAGCAGTATTATAGTAATTATATTCTTGTACATAGGAGCAGTATTATAGTAGTTATATTCTTATACATAGGGTGCAGTATTATAGTAGTTATATTCTTGTACATAGGAGCAGTATTATAGTAGTTATATTCTTGTACATAGGAGGCAGTATTATAGTAGTTATATTCTTGTACATAGGGGCAGCATTATAGTAGTTATATTCTTGTACATAGGGGCAGCATTATAGTAGTTATATGCTTGTACATAGGAGCAGTATTATAGTAGTTATATTCTTGTACATAGGAGCAGTATTATAGTAATTATATTCTTGTACATAGGAGCAGTATTATAGTAGTTATATTCTTATACATAGGGGCAGTATTATAGTAGTTATATTCTTGTACATAGGGTGCAGTATTATAGTAGTTATATTCTTGTACATAGGAGCAGTATTATAGTAGTTATATTCTTGTACATAGGAGCAGTATTATAGTAGTTATATTCTTGTACATAGGAGCAGTATTATAGTAGTTATATTCTTGTACATAGGAGGCAGTATTATAGTAGTTATATTCTTGTACATAGGAGGCAGTATTATAGTAGTTATATTCTTGTACATAGGGTGCAGTATTATAGTAGTTATATTCTTGTACATAGGAGCAGTATTATAGTAGTTATATTCTTGTACATAGGAGCAGTATTATAGTAGTTATATTCTTGTACATAGGAGCAGTATTATAGTAGTTATATTCTTGTACATAGGAGGCAGTATTATAGTAGTTATATTCTTGTACATAGGGGGCAGTATTATAGTAGTTATATTCTTGTACATAAGGGCAGTATTAAAGTAGTTATATTCTTGTATATGGGGGCAGTATTATAGTAGTTATATTCTTGTACATAGGGGGCAGTATTATAGTAGTTATATTCTTGTACATAAGGGCAGTATTAAAGTAGTTATATTCTTGTATATGGGGGCAGTATTATAGTAGTTATATTCTTGTACATAGGGGCAGTATTATAGTAGTTATATTCTTGTATATGGGGGCAGTATTATAGTAGTTATATTCTTGTATATAGGGGCAGTATTATAGTAGTTGTATATTGTGAGCAGATTGAGGTTTTTTTTCCATCTTTGCTATAATGTTATAAGAAAAGTTACAAGAAGTTTTGTGTTACTGACATAAAAGTGACTTCTTGTCTTTTGTCACCAGATTCCAAGCTGTGAATCTTTAAAAAATTCCAATTACGTATTTTTTTTTGCAAATTTTCTATAATTTTAGATCTATCTGTGTAAAAAAAAAATGTAAGAAAAGAAAGTGGCTCATCAGCACCTGTGAGTAAGCGTCAGACTGAGAGATTGTTTTGGTAGGAGAAATATGGGAATGAAAATTGACTTTCACATATTAAACCATCACATTTTTTCATTTTTTTTTTTTTTAAAAAAAAAGCTAATTTTCCAAAAGCTTAAAGTAAAGTTTATGATCAGAAGTCAAGGAAATTTTTTTTATTTTGTGGTATGGCAGTGAGTGATTATCGTAGTTGTTTAATATCCCATTAAACTTTTTAGATCAAAAGATGAATGTCATCGTTTTATTTTAACTCACCTCCTTCCCCCTTTGATGGGTCAGGTAACAAGCTCTGACGACCACTTACACTACTTACACTAGAATTGTTTCCTGTTTCACCATAGAATACCAGCAAAAGTAAAAAGTGGCGTGCTTTAGAGGTGAGGATCACCAGGGAGTGTGTTTTCATAGTTAGATGTGTGAAGTCATTGCATCACGACGTCCATTGTGCCCTGCATCTTACAGACGCAAGTACAGTTGAATATGGGAAAGGAGCGATGGCCGGTGCGCAGGCAGAGAGGTGAGCGGTGTCAGTGCCTGACACTGCTCCTCTGTGTGCCTGCACCCCGGCCGTCACTGTGCTGAATGTCTGCAGACGGAGGAAGAAGATGAGCAGCCATAGGCATTCAATTTCGGGGTTTTTTGCGCTCCCCTTGGTTAGGCACGTTGTAGCGCCCTAGGCAGGTGTCTACCCTGCCTACCTCTTGTCCTGACCCTGCCTAACAAGTAACATGAAGTTACAATGTAGATTTCAGAAGAGATTACACGGAGCAGAGGCGTGAGATATATATACCAGTGATTAGCTGCAGAGCATTGCAAGTAACATGGAGATACAATGTAGATTTCAGAAGAGATTACACGGAGCAGAGGAGTGAGATATATATACCTGTAAGAAGAGAAGAGAGATGAATATTAGAACTGCCATATCTAACTGCCGAGACACTTTGATAAACTATGGCACTTTGATAAAGTATGCATAAATGCTATATGCATAAATGCCCCCGCATAAATGCTGCCCCTTGACTATGTGTCAATATATAGGGACGTATCTGCTTAGATCTACACAGATTTAACTCGTTAGCAATCAATCAACTAGCTTAAGACAACAGGAGACCATAAAGTGACTGTGCAGAAAAAAAAATGTACTCAGATAAACTGAGTAAGAATGAATAAAGCCACTTTTACAGCACCGACCAGCAGAAGCTTTATGCGCCCCCGCATCAATCATTGTTTATAGGACTATGAATGGAGATGAGTTATATTAAATTAGCCAAAGAACAAATGTCCACATCCTCCCCTCCCCCGATCACCACAATCACCACCATCATTCTGTCCCGTCATTCAATAAAGCAGGAGAAAAACACCCATCAGCCGATTATGAATGTGAAGGTTACACAAGAGAAGAACGATGAGAATAACAATTACAGAAATCAATAACACTTTTCTTCTTTTCTGTTTAGAAAGAAAGAAAATTACCTTCTGCTGCTGGTGAAACTGCGGTAATTATTTGCTGTTATTATTTCATGTATTTAACGTCCTGGTAGCGCTCGGGTCAGATTGGAGGGTCTTGTCATTAAACGATTGGATCCAGTTGAGTGGTGTTTGTCCTGTTAGTCTAAGTGCCTTGTAAGATGGTGACGGAGATTTCCTTAATGACAGCTTTGTATTAACTCTATATGTGAAGACAAGATGTTTCCAAGAATATTCCACTGGCTGCACAATTGTAATGGACATGATCCAAATACTGGAGCCTAAATATTCCCTCCCAAAAATAATGGTGATGTAAGGAGGAAGAAGAATGGTAAAAGCAGGTATAGGGAAGCCGCTGGTTAAGGAAAGTCAATATGGAATCCTATCCAGTATTATATTCCAGAGCTGCACTCACTATTCTGCTGGTGCAGTCACTGAGTACATACATTACATTACTGATCATGTACTGATCCTGAGTTACATCCTGTATTATACTCCAGAGCTGCACTCACTATTCTGCTGGTGCAGTCACTGTGTACATACATTACATTACTGATCCTGAGTTACATCCTGTATTATACCCCAGAGCTGCACTCACTATTCTGCTGGTGCAGTCACTGTGTACGTACATTACTGATCCTGAGTTACCTCCTGTATTATTGTGACATGCAGAAGTAGTGCTGTTGCTTCAGAAGCATCCAGCAACTAGAGGGGTTAACACAGTCACAGGAGACAGGGAGTGTTTTAGCACAGCCCCAGGGGGATTGTGGGGAACTTGTTATTGTAGTCTGGCTGAAGCCGAAGAGGAAGGTGGTGTGTTATCTGGATCTGACAGAAGGCAACTGAACAGGATTCAGATCAGGAGAGAAACTAAACACAGGTCAGATAAACTCCCTGAACTAACAGTGCAGAGTATTATCGATCAGGAAGATAAGAACTGGAAGGAATTGTGTCACAGGGATCATCTCCCTCATCAAACCCTCCCCCCCGCCATCTCCATGCAGGATGAAGAATGCTGCGTACTAGTGAGTCCTTGTGAAGGAAAAGCCTGTGGTTGTGTATGCACAGAAGTGTGCTGCTAAGATCTAATCTGTGCTGAATTATGCTACTGAAGAGACTGACGTTACTGTGCCTGCTTTATTAAACTGTACTGTAATAAATATTATTGCTGTACTATCCCTGAATTGCACTGGCCGTGCTTCAGATTAAATTCCACTGTTAAACTGTTGAAAATGTCTCTTGTCAGATGTGTCTGGTGAGCAACTGAATCTATCATGTGCCTGAGAGAAGCTGCAGCCTATGGTCGCTCCGAGAAATGGTTCCCCCAGGATTCCAACAAATTCCTGAAACCCGTCTCGCCCTATCTGAACCTAGCGGCGTGCGTGTAACATTATACTCCAGAGCTGCACTCACTAACCTGCTGGTGGAGTCACTGTGTACATACATTACATTACTGATCCTGAGTTACATCCTGTATTATACTCCAGAGCTGCACTCACTATTCTGCTGGTGCATTCACTGTGTACATACATTACATTACTGATCCTGAGTTACATCCTGTATTATACTCCAGAGCTGCACTCACTATTCTGCTGCTGCTGTCACTGTGTACATACATTACATTACTGATCCTGAGTTACATCCTGTATAATACTCCAGAGCTGCACTCACTATTCTGCTGGTGGAGTCACTATGTACAGTACAGACCAAAAGTTTGGACACACCTTCTCATTTAAAGATTTTTCTGTATTTTCATGACTATGAAAATTGTACATTCACACTGAAGTCATCAAAACTATGAATTAACACATGTGGAATTATATACTTAACAAAAAAGTGTGAAACAGCTGAAAATATGTCTTATATTCTAGGTTCTTCAAAGTAGCCACCTTTTGCTTTGATGACTGCTTTGCACACTCTTGGCATTCTCTTGATGAGCTTCAAGAGGTAGTCACCGGAAATGGTCTTCCAACAATCTTGAAGGAGTTCCCAGAGATGCTTAGCACTTGTTGGCCCTTTTGCCTTCACTCTGCGGTCCAGCTCACCCCAAACCATCTCGATTGGGTTCAGGTCTGGTGACTGTGGAGGCCAGGTCATCTGGCGTAGCCCCCCATCACTCTCTTTCTTGGTCAAATAGCCCTTATACAGCCTGGAGGTGTTTGAGGTCATTGTCCTGTTGAAAAATAAATGATGGTCCAACTAAACGCAAACCGGATGGAATAGCATGCCGCTGCATGATACTGTGGTAGCCATGCTGGTTCAGTATGCCTTCAATTTTGAATAAATCCCCAACAGTGTCACCAGCGAAGCCCCCCCACACCATCACACCTCCTCCTCCATGCTTCACGGTGTGAACCAGGCATGTAGAGTCCATCCGTTCACCTTTTCTGCATCGCACAAAGACACAGTGGTTGGAACCAAAGATCTCAAATTTAGACTCATCAGACCAAAGCACAGATTTCCACTGGTCTAATGTCCATTCCTTGTGTTCTTTAGCCCAAACAAGTCTCTTCTGCTTGTTGCCTGTCCTTAGCAGTGGTTTCCTAGCAGCTATTTTACCATGAAGGCCTGCTGCACAAAGTCTCCTCTTAACAGTTGTAGAGATGTGTCTGCTGCTAGAACTGTGTGTGGCATTGACCTGGTCTCTAATCTGTGCTGCTGTTAACCTGCGATTTCTGAGGCTGGTGACTTGGATAAACTGATCCTCAGAAGCAGAGGTGACTCTTGGTCTTCCTTTCCTGGGGCGGTCCTCATGTGAGCCAGTTTCTTTGTAGCGCTTGATGGTTTTTGGAACTGCAGTTGGGGACATTTTCAAAGTTTGTCCAATTTTTCGGACTGACTGACCTTCATTTCTTAAAGTAATGATGGCCACTCGTTTTTCTTTACTTAGCTGCTTTTTTCTTGCCATAATACAAATTCTAACAGTCTATTCAGTAGGACTATCAGCTGTGTATCCACCTGACTTCTGCACAATACAACTGATGGTCCCAACCCTATTTTTAAGGCAAGAAATCCCACTTATTAAACCTGACAGGGCACACCTGTGAAGTGAAAACCATTTCCGGTGACTACCTCTTGAAGCTCATCAAGAGAATGCCAAGAGTGTGCAAAGCAGTCATCAAAGCAAAAGGTGGCTACTGTGAAGAACCTAGAGTATAAGACATATTTTCAGTTGTTTCACACTTTTTTGTTAAGAATATAATTCCACATGTGTTAATTCATAGTTTTGATGCCTTCAGTGTGAATGTACAATTTTCAAAGTCAGGAAAATACAGAAAAATCTTTAAATGAGGTGTGTCCAAACTTTTGGTCTGTACTGTACATACATTGCTTTTTATGGGGACTTGGCATTTTGATGATAGGCCCTTTCTTGCTTCCCCTCTGGCCTCTGGGGTAGAAGAAGTGACCAGTAGTTGCTCTGACTATCAGCCATATGAGCAGCACACAGTCAGGGAATAAGGAATCTGTGGATTCCAGCTCTGTAATAATGAATTCTGCCTGGAAGCTTAAGTTTTAATTAACTATTAATTTAGTAAATGTCCCATTTTCTTTTTAAACGCCCCATTCCCATATGGTTTATTGTGTCTATAGAAATAAAGAACATATACAAAAAAGTGAGAGGGCGAGGATGAAAAGTCTTCCAGCCATGAACATGATGTAAATTGGTAATATAGAAGATTCATGGGTAAACCAGGCAGATGCTGCTCCCTATGTCTGATAATAGTAACGCTATACTATCCGCAGCTCCGCCAGGATTAAGAAGATTCTATCCCAGGAGACTTTGTTCACATCTTTCTTCCTCGAATGAAACATTTCATTTCTAGTGGAGACTCTATTCATAATATGACAGAGACTAGAAGAATATTATAATGATCTGCGAATCACAACAATAGACACCCAGGGATCACTTGTGATCTAGGAGGGAACTTACCAGTAAGTGATCAATTTCCTTGCAGCACCCCCGCAGGCTAATTGAAGAATTACACTTTAAATTCCTTTGTAGGGTGCACAAAAATAGGATTTGTAAGACAGACAAGCCCATTAAACATCTTTACCATTCTCCAGTCAACTCAATAAATTCTTAAATTCCTCCAGCAACATATAAACCATGAACTTGGATTCTATAAGCCCAATTAAGGTTTTTAGGTAATTAATTACACATGCATGTACATTCTTCACATATAACCGTCATGATCAACAGATTATCTGTCAAAATGTCTGAGACATTATTCAACTCACCTGTCACTTACTGACTGACTCCTGACTGCCGGAGACTTATAATTAGAATGTGAACAGAAAAAAAAGATATTCTGTCACATTAAATTCTTTAACACCTGTGTTTAATGGATTACACAGAGCGCGAAAATCCTGTAGACTGTTCATATAGCAATTGTTACTTATTTAACTACCAACTTTCTTAAAGCAAAATCATCTAAAATATTATATAACATATATACAAAAACAACTACAGTACTATAATATTGCCCCTATGTACAAGAATATAACTACTATAATACTGCTCCTATGTACAAGAATATAACTACTATAATACTGCTCCTATGTACAAGAATATAACTACTATAATACTGCCCCTATGTACAAGAATATAACTACTATAATACTGCCCCCTATGTACAAGAACATAACTACTATAATACTGCCCCCATGTTCAAGAATATAACTACTATAATACTGCTCCTATGTACAAGAATATAACTACTATAATACTGCCCCTATGTACAAGAATATAACTACTATAATACTGCCACTATGTACAAGAATATAACTACTATAATACTGCCCCTATGTACAAGAATATAACTACTATCATACTGCCCCCTATGTACAAGAATATAACTACTATAATACTGCCTCCTATGTACAAGAATATAACTACTATAATACTGCTCCTATGTACAAGAATATACCTACTATAATACTGCTCCTATGTACAAGAATATAACTACTATAATACTGCTCCTATGTACAAGAATATAACTACTATAATACTGCTCCTATATACAGGAATATAACTACTATAATACTGCCCCTATGTACAAGAATATAACTACTATACTACTGCCCCTATGTACAAGAATATAACTACTATACTACTGCCCCTATGTACAAGAATATACCTACTATAATACTGCTCCTATGTACAAGAATATAACTACTATAATATAGCTCCTATGTACAAGAATATAACTACTATAATACTGCTCCTATGTACAAGAATATAACTGCTATAATACTTCCCCTATGTACAAGAATATAACTACTATATTACTGCCCCCTAAGTAAAAGAATATAACTACTATAATACTGCCCCTATGTACAAGAATATAACTACTATAATACTGCCCCTATGTACAAGAATATAACTACCATAATACTGCTCCTATGTTCAAGAATATAACTACTATAATACTGCTCCTATGTACAAGAATATAACTACTATAATACTGCCCCTATGTACAAGAATATAACTACTATAATACTGCCCCTATGTACAAGAATATAACTACTATAATACTGCTCCTATGTACAAGAATATAACTACTATAATACTGCCCTCTAAGTACAAGAATATAACTACTATAATACTGCCCCCTATGTACAAGAATATAACTACTATAATACTGCCCCCATGTTCAAGAATATAACTACTATAATACTGCTCCTATGTACAAGAATATAACTACTATAATACTGCCCCTATGTACAAGAATATAACTACAATAATACTGCCCCCTATGTACAAGAATATAACTACTATACTACTGCCCCTATGTACAAGAATATACCTACTATAATACTGCTCCTATGTACAAGAATATAACTACTATAATACTGCTCCTATGTACAAGAATATAACTACTATAATACTGCTCCTATATACAGGAATATAACTACTATAATACTGCCCCTATGTACAAGAATATAACTACTATACTACTGCCCCTATGTACAAGAATATAACTACTATACTACTGCCCCTATGTACAAGAATATACCTACTATAATACTGCTCCTATGTACAAGAATATAACTACTATAATATAGCTCCTATGTACAAGAATATAACTACTATAATACTGCTCCTATGTACAAGAATATAACTGCTATAATACTTCCCCTATGTACAAGAATATAACTACTATATTACTGCCCCCTATGTACAAGAATATAACTACTATAATACTGCCCCTATGTACAAGAATATAACTACTATAATACTGCCCCTATGTACAAGAATATAACTACCATAATACTGCTCCTATGTTCAAGAATATAACTACTATAATACTGCTCCTATGTACAAGAATATAACTACTATAATACTGCCCCTATGTACAAGAATATAACTACTATAATACTGCCCCTACGTACAAGAATATAACTACTATAATACTGCTCCTATGTACAAGAATATAACTACTATAATACTGCCCTCTAAGTACAAGAATATAACTACTATAATACTGCCCCTATGTACAAGAATATAACTACTATAATTCTGCTCCTATGTACAAGAATATAACTACTATAATACTGCTCCTATGTACAAGAATATAACTACTATAATACTGCCCCTATGTACAAGAATATAGCTACTATAATACTGCCCCTATGTACAAGAATATAGCTTCTATAATACTGCCCCTATGTACAAGAATATAACTACTATAATACTGCTCCTATGTACAAGAATATAACTACTATAATACTGCCCCCTATTTACAGGAATATAACTACTATAATACTGCTCCTATGTACAAGAATATAACTACTATAATACTGCCCTCTAAGTACAAGAATATAACTACTATAATACTGCCCCTATGTACAAGAATATAACTACTATAATACTGCTCCTATGCACAAGAATATAACTACTATAATACTGCACCTATGTACAAGAATATAACTACTATAATACTGCCCCTATGTACAAGAATATAACTACTATAATACTGCTCCTATGTACAAGGATATAGCTACTATAATACTGCCCCTATGTACAAGAATATAACTACTATAATACTGCCCCTATGTACAAGAATATAACTAATAAAATGCTGCTCCTATGTACGAGAATATAACTACTATAATACTGCCCCTATGTACAAGAATATAACTACTATAATACTGCCCCTATGTACAAGAATATAACTACTATAATACTGCTCCTATGTACAAGAATAGAGCTACTATAATACTGCCCCTATGTACAAGAATATAACTACTATAATACTGCCCCTATGTACAAGAATATAACTACTATAATACTGCTCCTATGTACAAGAATATAACTACTATAATACTGCCCCTATGTACAAGAATATAACTACTATAATACTGCCCCTATGTACAAGAATATAACTACTATAATACTGCTCCTATGTACAAGAATATAACTACTATAATACTGCTCCCTATGTACAAGAATATAACTACTATAATACTACCCCCTATGTACAAGAATATAACTACTATAATACTGCCCTCTAAGTACAAGAATATAACTACTATAATACTGCCCCTATGTACAAGAATATAACTACTATAATACTGCTCCTATGTACAAGAATATAACTACTATAATACTGCCCCTATGTACAAGAATATAACTACTATAATACTGCCCCTATGTACAAGAATATAGCTACTATAATACTGCCCCTATGTACAAGAATATAGCTACTATAATACTGCCCCTATGTACAAGAATATAACTACTATAATACTGCTCCTATGTACAAGAATATAACTACTATAATACTGCCCTCTAAGTACAAGAATATAACTACTATAATACTGCCCCTATGTACAAGAATATAACTACTATAATTCTGCTCCTATGTACAAGAATATAACTACTATAATACTGCTCCTATGTACAAGAATATAACTACTATAATACTGCCCCTATGTACAAGAATATAGCTACTATAATACTGCCCCTATGTACAAGAATATAGCTTCTATAATACTGCCCCTATGTACAAGAATATAACTACTATAATACTGCTCCTATGTACAAGAATATAACTACTATAATACTGCCCCCTATTTACAGGAATATAACTACTATAATACTGCTCCTATGTACAAGAATATAACTACTATAATACTGCCCTCTAAGTACAAGAATATAACTACTATAATACTGCCCCTATGTACAAGAATATAACTACTATAATACTGCTCCTATGCACAAGAATATAACTACTATAATACTGCACCTATGTACAAGAATATAACTACTATAATACTGCCCCTATGTACAAGAATATAACTACTATAATACTGCTCCTATGTACAAGGATATAGCTACTATAATACTGCCCCTATGTACAAGAATATAACTACTATAATACTGCCCCTATGTACAAGAATATAACTAATAAAATGCTGCTCCTATGTACGAGAATATAACTACTATAATACTGCCCCTATGTACAAGAATATAACTACTATAATACTGCCCCTATGTACAAGAATATAACTACTATAATACTGCTCCTATGTACAAGAATAGAGCTACTATAATACTGCCCCTATGTACAAGAATATAACTACTATAATACTGCCCCTATGTACAAGAATATAACTACTATAATACTGCTCCTATGTACAAGAATATAACTACTATAATACTGCCCCTATGTACAAGAATATAACTACTATAATACTGCCCCTATGTACAAGAATATAACTACTATAATACTGCTCCTATGTACAAGAATATAACTACTATAATACTGCTCCCTATGTACAAGAATATAACTACTATAATACTACCCCCTATGTACAAGAATATAACTACTATAATACTGCCCTCTAAGTACAAGAATATAACTACTATAATACTGCCCCTATGTACAAGAATATAACTACTATAATACTGCTCCTATGTACAAGAATATAACTACTATAATACTGCCCCTATGTACAAGAATATAACTACTATAATACTGCCCCTATGTACAAGAATATAGCTACTATAATACTGCCCCTATGTACAAGAATATAGCTACTATAATACTGCCCCTATGTACAAGAATATAACTACTATAATACTGCTCCTATGTACAAGAATATAACTACTATAATACTGCCCTCTAAGTACAAGAATATAACTACTATAATACTGCCCCTATGTACAAGAATATAACTACTATAATACTGCCCTTATGTACAAGAATATAACTACTATAATACTGCTCCTATGTACAATAATATAACTACTATAATACTGCCCCTATGTACAAGAATATAACTACTATAATACTGCCCCTATGTACAAGAATATAACTACTATAATACTGCCCCTATGTACAAGAATATAACTACTATAATACTGCTCCTATGTACAAGGATATAGCTACTATAATACTGCCCCTATGTACAAGAATATAACTACTATAATACTGCCCCTATGTACAAGAATATAACTACTATAATACTGCTCCTATGTACAAGAATATAGCTACTATAATACTGCCCCTATGTACAAGAATATAACTACTATAATACTGCCCCTATGTACAAGAATATAGCTGCTATAATACTGCCCCTATGTACAAGAATATAACTACTATAATACTGCTCCTATGTGCAAGAATATAACTACTATAATACTGCTCCTATGTACAAGAATATAACTACTATAATACTGCCCCCTAAGTACAAGAATATAACTACTATAATACTGCCCCTATGTACAAGAATATAACTACTATAATACTGCCCCCTATGCACAAGAATATAACTACTATAATACTGCCCCCTATGTACAAGAATATAACCTCTATAATACTGCTCCTATGTACAAGAATATAACTACTATAATACTGCCCTCTATGTACAAGAATATAACTACTATAATACTGCCCCTATGTACAAGAATATAACTACTATAATACTGCTCCTATGTTCAAGAATATAACTACTATAATACTGCTCCTATGTGCAAGAATATAGCTACTATAATACTGCCCCCTAAGTACAAGAATATAACTACTATAATACTGCCCCTATGTACTAGAATATAACTACTATAATACTGCCCCCTAAGTACAAGAATATAACTACTATGATACTGCCCCCTATATACAAGAATATAACCACTATAATACTGCTCCTATGTACAAGAATATAACTACTATAATACTGCCCCCTATGTACAAGAATATAACTACTATAATACTGCTCCTATGTACAAGAATATAACTACTATAATACTGCCCCTATGTGCAAGAATATAACTACTATAATACTGCTCCTATATATAATAATATAACTACTATAATACTGCTCCTATGTACAAGAATATAACTACTATAATACTGCCCCTATGTACAGTAATATAAGTACTATAATACTGCTCCTATGTACAAGAATATAACTACTATAATACTGCCCCCTATATACAAGAATATAACTACTATAATACTGCTCCCTAAGTACAAGAATATAACTACTATAATACTGCCCCCTATATACAAGAATATAACTACTATAATACTGCCCCCTATGTACAAGAATATAACTACTATAGTACTGCCCCTATGTACAAGAATATAACTACTATAATACTGCCCCCTATATACAAGAATATAACTACTATAATACTGCCCCCTATGTACAGTAATATAAGTACTATAATACTGCCGCTATGCATGTAAGTATATATGATGTGAACTGTTGATTTTTCTGTATTTCTGTAGTTGTGCTGATTTTTGCTTTTCCCGTCACCTGTTTCCTCCGCCCTCCCTGTGACATAAATCCCCGTACTGGATGCACAGCTGGTGTTACAGTAACATGAAGCAGTTTCCCGCCCTTATACATAAATCATCCTGATTCTCCGCATCTTCATGTCTTCTTTACTCTTTTTGCAGAAAATGTTTGTTTTTTACCTTCTTTTTACAAACACTTAATGAGCAGAATCCAAGCCAGGCTGGTTATCCCCGTAAATAATATGTGCCGCCTTCCATTCAGCCGCTGCTATAATCCCCCGCTGCGCCTCTTTATAGCCAAAGATCTTGGGATGACCTTGATCTAAAATGATAAGTTGTGACATCTCCACTCTCCGTGTCTCATGTATGAACACACAGTGCATGAGATGGCGGTGTAAATGTCCAGCAATCAGCTGCAAGCTGGGAGGCAATGTAGCAGCAAGTGTTCAGTTCTGCTGCAGCGCCCCCACAGGAGAAGTGAAGTATTACACAAGTATGATTGAAATAATTTTTCTGTATGTGAATGCGCACAAGTATTGGGTGGGTCGTCCAGAGGGAGAGAAATGATCTTATACTTTAGTGTAAACCACATTGGAATTACATAGTGTTGGACAGTTTCCTATAAGTGGAAATCCTCTATGATTTATTAAAGGATCTGAGAATTATGAATGAAGGGTTATCACCGCGTACTATGGATCGGTAGGTAGATAGATAGTTTGTGAAACCTTCAGAACTTTCCAAATTTCTTCGTAAATTTGACCTAAAACTACGTCAGCTATTCACACAAGTCCTAAAAGTAGATAAAGAACCAAATCTAACAAATAAGTCAAAAACATTAGACTTTGTAATTTTTTTAAATGAGCAAAGTAATGCAATATCACACGTCTGTGAGTAGGAAAAGTATGTGAACCTCTGCTCTCAGTATCTGCTGCGGCCCCTTGTCTCTGATAATTGCTGATTTGTCCTGCACATCGGATCGAGGAATTTTATGTCATTCTCCCTAAAAAACAGCTTCACTTGGTATGTTGGTGGTTTTCTTCCATGAATTGCTGACTTCCAGTTCTTCCACAACATTTCTTTAGGATTAAGGTCTCGACCATTCCAGAACTTTACCTCTATTCTTCTAAATCCATTCTTTTGTGTGAACAACTGGTGGCTTTGAGTCGTTTTTTTGGCTGCATGACCCACGTTCTCTTGAGATTCAGCTCATGGACAGATGTCTGGACAGTTTCCTTTAGAATTTGATGGTATAATTCAGATTTCTTTTTTACATCAATGATGGCGGTCGTCCTTGCCTAGATGAAGCAAAGCAGGCCAAACCGTGATACCAGCACCACCATGTGTCACAGATGTTTGAGGCTTTCATGCTGTAATGTAGTGTTTTCTTTCTCCAAACAAAGCAATTCTCAATTACATCAAAGAGTTCGATTTTGATCTCATCTGTAGACAAAACATTGTTCCAGTAGCCTTCTGGCTTGTCCAGATGATCGTTAGCAAATTGCAGATGGGCAGCAATGATCTTTTTGGAGAACAGTGTCTCCTGGCAATCCTGCTATGCACACCATTGTTGTTCAGTGTCCTTCTGATGGTGGACTCATGAACATTATCATTAGCTAATGTGAGAGTGGCCTTTAGTTGTTTAAAGGAGATCTTGGGTTCCTTTGTGACCTCGCAGATTATTATACAACTTGCTGTTGGAGTGATTTTTGTTTGTCAGCCACTCCTGGGGAGGGTAATAATGGTCTTGAATTTCCTCCATTCGTACACAATCTATCTGAGTGGGGATTGGTGGAGTCTAATCTCTTTAGAGATGGTTTTGTAACCTTTTCAAGCCCAATGAGTATCAACATCTCTTCTTCTAAGGTCCTCAGAAATCTCTTTGTTTGTACCCTGATACACTTCTACAAAAACTTGTTGTGAAGATTAGACTGTGATAGATCCCTGTTTTTAGAATAAAAACAGGTCGTCCACTCTCATCTAATTGTCATCCCATTGATTGAAAAACATCAGAGTCTAATTTCACCTAAAGGTTCACATACTTTTACCCCTCACAGTTGTGTGATATCGGGATCATTTTCGTTATTTTTTTTTTTTTTTTAAAAATGTCTAATATTTTTGACTTATTTGTTTCAATGTGGTTCTTTATCTACTTTTAGGACTTGTGTGAAAATCTGATGACGTTTTGGGTCAGGAATATGGAAAATTTCTGACGAGGTCACAAATTTTCAAGCACCACTCCACCCTACATACATAGATGGATGGATAGATGGATGGATAGATGGATGGATGGATGGATGGATGGATAGATGGATGGATAGATGAATGGATAGATGAATGGATAGATGGATAGATGGATGGATAGACAGATGGATAGATGGATGGATAGATGGATGAATAGATGGATAGATGGATGGATAGATGGATAGATGGATGGATAGACGGATGGATAGACGGATGGATAGATGGATGGATAGACGGATGGATAGACGGATGGATAGATGGATGGATAGATGGATAGATGGATGGATAGATGGATGGATGGATAGATAGATGGATGGATGGATGGATAGATGGATAGATATATAGATGGATGGATAGATGGATGGATAGATGGATGGATAGATGGATGGATGGATGGATAGATAGAATTATTTTAGCCGTTTCTTTTTTTTAGCCCTGTTAATAGATGCAGAGACGAGGTACGTGGAGCAGGTGATAATTGATGTGCATCTTACGTTTCTGTAATAGATTTCTCGGGCTCAGGATCCTTGCTGCGCTCCACGAGGATCAGATTAACATCATTCCTGCGCCGCCTTCATTTGCCAAAGAGAATATTAGAATTATGGCAATGATTTTACTCCTGGAATAAAATCTCTGGATTATTTACAGGTTGTGATACTTCTTCTTGGATCAGCATCTAAATTATAGATAGCCGCTGCTGTTCGGAGGCTTTGAGCTGCGCTGCGGAGATGTAACAGGTGCTGGAAGCTTCTACAGAGCGGCCCGGATATATATATAATTTATCCGTCTGTCCAGTTACAGATATCACAGGTTGAGCGCTCTTTATATTCGCTCCCCATCAGATCAAACGCTTCACATGGAAGTGACGCGCCCCCTGGGCCATATTCTTTAGGGGGAATATCCGGAGCCGGATCAGATGGGAGTTGTAGTCTTCCGAGTGGCTGTGACCCGGTCCGTGCCCAGGGTGTCAAACTGAGTTGTATGTGGCAGTCCTACAGATGTTGCTAAGTTCTTAATGTCGACTACGCCACCCGTTGTGTTGCGGTCACTGTGGCCGCCGCTGCAGCAGGGTCCGCTGAGGCTGATGGTGTAAGTGCAGCTTTGATGATATAACCCCCAACGGGTGGGGTATAGCCTCAGGGGGATCAGGTGCAGAGGATGGGGGTTGTGGTGATGCAGTGTACACGGCAATTAGAGACAGAGTCGGGTTATGCAGTTTAGGATGTTTACTCACTGCTGATGTTCTGGTCACTCCAGCTTCGAGTGACCTCCCGAGCCGTGCTGCGTCCACCAGGTTCTGGATCCAGCCAACCCCCAAATAAGTCCGGAGCGTGACCCTGAGCTCTCCTTCTGTCCGTTCTCTGGCCGTCCCCACTATTGATCCACCCAGGTCCAGCTCCCTCGGGCCTTCTGTTGGGAGACCCTTGGCCTCGGGTTCCCTGACCCTCCACGTGGTATGCCTTCGTGGTGGATGTGGTGGGTGACCGTGACAAACGCTGCCCACGGTCTCCGGTCTCTGGCTGGGGAGTGTTTTTGCCCCCACCAGCTTGGGTTCCGGTACCCTGTGCCGACTCTTCACCCGGGGATTTAAGTTGGGTTCTTGGAGTCCTTTTCTGCTGTTTCCCCCTCTGGGTCTCTCTCTCTCTTCTCCTCTCTCACTCTGGGTCTTTCTTCTCCTCTGCTCGCTGACTTCCTCTCTGCAACTGACCCTGTTCTTAGTTGGTGCCCACCTTATATACACCCTCTATGTGTGAGCTCAGGTGACCAGCACCCAATGAGCTCCTATCTTTACCCAGGCTGCTCCCCCTATCTGCCCCTACACTACTTGGGATGTACCACCCCCCTCCCACTCCAGCCAGGAACAGACTCGGTCGTACCTGCACATTTCTAAGTGGGAGTACCGTCGGTCTGCTCCTCGGAAATGAGATGTGTGTAGTGCATGCAGCCTACCGAGCTCAGTTTCACACTCCTTCCTTACCCGGGAGTGGAATATCACACCTCTGGGTTGAGGTGCAATACCCCTGTAGCAGCCGAATCCTCAGGGTGCTACATTCCCCCCTGGTAAATCACAGCACGTCCTCGGGCTGTAAGACAAAAACATCCAAACATACAAAATTTTTCATAAACATATAAAATATATAAAACATTATATATATAAAACTTTCTCGTCGCCTCTGGCTCCTCCTCCGGTCACTGTGCAACGTGTGACCGGGTACAGTGCGACAGTCTTTCTAGAAAACATGGTTTTCCTATAAAACCGGTAGGGGGCGCTTTAGGAAGCGCAACTATGTACAAGGGTATGGCCGCTCTCAGTCCTCGGCCAGTTAAGGAGGGAAAGGGAATGGCTGCTCACAGTCCTCAGCCTGTGGGATTAAGGGTAAACGGGTAAACAGTTCACTCAGCTGGTCCCAACGGGGACTATATTTGCAGTAACAGTTTCTTTATACCCCGATCGGGTAACTATTTACAGCACCTGCTCCGCTGTACCCAACAACGTCTTCCTCCTGCTCCTTCTTTGGGGATCTCAGCTTCAGACCCGTCCGGATCCTCTTGCTCTTCCTCCTCACATCGCAGCTCCTCCTCTGTCAGGCGATGCACATGGAGGGCGTAAGGTCCTTTGGCACACTTGTGCCGGGTAAAGGTGACCTCGTCCCCGATGTAAAGGTCACGACCTCTGTGCCCCTCCGGCAGATGGGACTCCACGTCTCTGCGCGTGACAAAGACGTCGCCGGGGGTGTTGTTGTCTCTGATGAAGCCCCACCCATGCTGCAGGTTAAACTTTATTACAGTCCCGGTGGTACGGGGACTGTGCGCTGCACGGGGGTCCCTCCTGGTTCGGCTCTTCTGCTCGGCGCTCCTTATTTGGGCCTGTTGTTCCCGGACCCGCCTCTCTCTCCGCTCCCTCGCAAACTCTTCGAGCTGCTGTCGGCAACACTCAGCACGCTCCGCTGCAGCTGCCCTGGTTTCCTGAGTGAACCCCATTAGGTCTTCTCCGGTGGGGTCCCACTCAAATTGGGCCTCTTCAAGCGGGGGCGAGATCCTTATCACGGGCTTCGGAGCCGGAATCAGGGGTGCACACATGGCCCCAACTCTCCTCTGGTGCTCCAGTTCATAATACCTCTGGGGCCAGATGAAAGGCTGCCCGTCCGGCCACGTGTGCTGGGCAAACAAGTCCTCTCCCAGACGCGGCACCCTTGGTTTTACGGGTGCGGGCGCGGTGGTGGTGGCGCCCGGGTTGCCCAGGCCTTGCGGCCAGGCCTGGGGCACCTGGAAGGTGAAGGGCACCGTTAGGACGGCGGCGCCCTGGGCTACCTGGCCTTGCGGCCAGGCCGGAGGCTCCGCGGAGGTAGGGGGCGCTGTTGGTGATGCGACGCCCGGGAATTCTAGGCCCTGTGACCAGGCTGGTGTTACTTCCTGCTTGGTCACGCTCGGGGTCGGTGCGTGTGACGTCACAGGGGTCGCGGCGGCGGCTTCCGGTTGGGGCCTAGTCTGCGTCGGTGACATGGCGTTTTCGGGCACAGCAGGGGGACTTTCGGGCTCTGCGACGGGGAGCTGGGGCAGGCAAGCGGTGTCCTGATTTGGGGTATAGACGTCCCCTTTACCTGCCTCCCTGCGTTCGGCTCCCTTCTCAGCGCCGTCTCCGGCCTTGGGTCCTCCCGCGCCGTCCTCAGAGGCGGTCTGTCTCCTCATCTTGGCTGGCGTGCTCCGGGTCTTGGTTTGCTGGGCCATCTCTCGGCTCCACTCCGCCAATGTCTCTCGCTGTACCCGGGCCATCCTCCGTGCGAGGCCCTCCAGGGCAGTCTGTGCACACTCCCGGTCTCGGGGGAGCTGTGCAAGGACCTCCACTAGGCCTAGTGGGGTCGTGGTTTCTAGCAGGCTCCTGACCAACGGGTCGGTGCTGCTCTGCTCTTCTTCCAGCAGGCTCCTGGCCAGCGGGCCGGTGCTGCTCTGCTCTCTCGCCATCTCCGGGTGAGCTTCTCTGCTACTCCTTTCCAGGCTTCCTGCCTCCGGGTGCGCTCGCTCCAGACCGCTCCAGGCGGCACCCATCTTCGTTCTTTTCTTTCGTCTCCTCCCACTTCGAGGGCGGTCCCGGGGCCACTGGGTGACTGTCAGCTCCAGGGGCGGTTCTTTCACGCTGACAGACACCTCTAGCATCACAGTCTCTGTTGGTGGGGGCGGTTTCCACTTTTGGCGCCATTTTCGGTCCTGGCCCACGATGGGAGGTGGCCTCTCGCCACCCTCTGGCACGCCCATAATGGCGTCCGCTCTTCCAAGGCGGGAAACCTTTGGAAATGGCGGGAATCGTCTCCCAGTGGCGGGAAACTCTGCAGATGGCGGGAAAAAGCTGTTAATGGCGGACAACCGGCGGGAATCGATCTGTGATGGAGTCCGATGGCGGGGACCCTCCGGGACCGGCGGGAGACTTCTTTTTGAGGTAAGCTTGTTCTTTTCTTCAGGCACGCAGTACCCGGGTGTTGCGGGCACGTAATCCTGCCGACTACGCCAAAGTTGACGCACCCCCTGGGCCATATTCTTTAGGGGAATACCCGGAGCCGGATCAGATGGGGGTTGTAGTCTTCCGAGTGGCTGTGACCCGGTCCGTGCCCAGGGTGTCAAGCTCAGAGTATGTGACAGTCCTACAGATGTTGCTAAGTTCTTAATGTCGACTACGCCACCCGTTGTGTTGCGGTCACTGTGGCCGCCGCTGCAGCAGGGTCCGCTGAGGCTGATGGTGTAAGTGCAGCTTTGATGATATAACCCGCAACGGGTGGGGTATAGCCTCAGGGGGATCAGGTGCAGAGGATGGGGGTTGTGGTGATGCAGTGTACACGGCAATTAGAGACAGAGTCGGGTTATGCAGTTTAGGATGTTTACTCACTGCTGATGTTCTGGTCACTCCAGCTTCGAGTGACCTCCCGAGCCGTGCTGCGTCCACCAGGTTCTGGATCCAGCCAACCCCCAAATAAGTCCGGAGCGTGACCCTGAGCTCTCCTTCTGTCCGTTCTCTGGCCGTCCCCACTATTGATCCACCCAGGTCCAGCTCCCTCGGGCCTTCTGTTGGGAGACCCTTGGCCTCGGGTTCCCTGACCCTCCACGTGGTATGCCTTCGTGGTGGATGTGGTGGGTGACCGTGACAAACGCTGCCCACGGTCTCCGGTCTCTGGCTGGGGAGTGTTTTTGCCCCCACCAGCTTGGGTTCCGGTACCCTGTGCCGACTCTTCACCCGGGGATTTAAGTTGGGTTCTTGGAGTCCTTTTCTGCTGTTTCCCCCTCTGGGTCTCTCTCTCTCTTCTCCTCTCTCACTCTGGGTCTTTCTTCTCCTCTGCTCGCTGACTTCCTCTCTGCAACTGACCCTGTTCTTAGTTGGTGCCCACCTTATATACACCCTCTATGTGTGAGCTCAGGTGACCAGCACCCAATGAGCTCCTATCTTTACCCAGGCTGCTCCCCCTATCTGCCCCTACACTACTTGGGATGTACCACCCCCCTCCCACTCCAGCCAGGAACAGACTCGGTCGTACCTGCACATTTCTAAGTGGGAGTACCGTCGGTCTGCTCCTCGGAAATGGGATGTGTGTAGTGCATGCAGCCTACCGAGCTCAGTTTCACACTCCTTCCTTACCCGGGAGTGGAATATCACACCTCTGGGTTGAGGTGCAATACCCCTGTAGCAGCCGAATCCTCAGGGTGCTACAGAAGCATCTATTGGAGATACTGAAGTGCTCCGCCACGGAGAACAGATGCCAACAATCTGAGCTCGGATCCAGCGGCGTATATCCTATACCGTATACCACACACTTCTGAGCCCAGGTGGCAGCAGCATAAAGACTAAACAGTCCCAGGATTTTAGTATAAAGCAGTAAATCCGTCACCATTGGAATCTGGCAAGAAAATGCTGCCTTAATTCAGCCGCTTTTACATAAAGTGCCCTCAAAGTAGTGAAATGAGGCGATATATAGTGACAGTTAACATTCAAGTTATCAATGAAGGACCTGGAATAACCCGGAGACCCCAAAATGAAGCAATAATTATCTTCTATGATCCAGGGCCAACAGCTCCTCAGGGGCGGTGCTCTACCCCCTTTTGCCATTTATCATTGTTTTGTGTTTTACTTGCAATACCATGCCTGAACACACGGTGTGCTATTCAGCACATTAAATCTATGATGGACTTTATATAGGACAGTATATGAAGTGCTCCCAAGGCTATGACCTGCAACTGCTACAGAACAGTGCAAATACCCCCTGGAGACACGGTGAGTACCCCAAGGATGCAAATCCTAGAGCTAGTGACCAAATAATATTACCCATCCTCCTTCATGTCCCTGTAATGTGCAGTCCTGCACTCACTTTCAAAAACATCAATCTGATCACTGTCTCCCACATGATTAACGCATCACTCTCCTGAAATACTCTGTGCTTATTACTAATTAGACACCATTTTCTACTCCACGCTTCAGTTAATTATAATTGTAGCCCTACATTAATATCACAGTAGACTCTCACTGCCCCCACAGGTCATCACACGCCTCTTCTGAAATACTCTGTGCTGCTTCTGCTACTTTCCAGCCTATACCTCTCCATCACTTGACTTCACACCCCTTATGATAGCTCTGCATTTATCTTATGCAGCCCTGGACTTAGTAGAATCACAGTGCATAGCCCATTGCCCCCCCCCTGAAATACTCTGTGCTACTTTGGCCAGTTAAAGTGGACTCAGCCAATGATGAGTTAAGAGTAAGCATAATAAACTATTCGGAAATTTGCACAACTTACATTAAAAGTCTCAGTCCTGCTCGGCCGGCCGCACTGCAGAAGGATCCTAACACGACATATTTCCGCCTGCTGACTGCACCCTCCTGACCTCACGTACCTTATAAACACTTCTTTTTTTTCTCATGCCTTTGAATGTTTGTGCAGATCCCCAGGATCCGCGCTCAGACATCCTGACATTCTCAGCATGCTGCTTACTTGTTTAAAATTTCTTAAAAAAAAAGGTGAAAAAAAAACAAATGGGAAGTCGAGCTCAACACCCCGCTGATATCATTCAAAGCCAAATCAGCGCGATAACGCCCTCCGGCCGGCTATAAACACACACGTTTCATGTTTGGGTCTTTAGCTGTCATCTCCCACCACGTACGCGTCAATGAAAAGAAGTGAGCAGTCTCGCCTCCTCGCGCCGTTACCATCGAGCTCGCTATTTCAGAGTATCGAAAAATAATCAAAATAGAAGGGCGCAATATGATAGAGCCGCATTACAGAACTCGGCCCATTTTTTATCATCTTCCAGTCCAACAATAAAATATCCTTCGTGAACCATTGAAAAAGTGGGGAGGAAATTTTTGGAAGTGGTTCTTCAAATGGGCTACTTGCCAGAGGTAACTGGCCAGGTGTCTGGGCCTCCAGACATGGATCTGTAATGTCACCATGAGGGTCGTGATACATATAGTTCACATCAGATTATAATAGTCCCCAAAACCTTCTGGGACATAAGTAGTGCCCTTTGGGCCCTGGATCTGATGGGCACTTGGGTATCTTACAGATCAACTGACTTATGCTCTTTAAGCATGGTTGACTTTTTGGAGGTGATAGCAACTTCCCCGAAGCGTAAAGCCCCCAGAAGATGGATCAGTGATGACATCAGGAAGGTTGTGGTGTCACTTAAAGAGGCCCGATCACCAGGTCAAAAGTGGGCAGTTTTTGCTCCTATTTTATTCTCGTTGCTCCTCCTGAACATTCCCGTTTTTTTTAAAATCCACCTAGGGGGTTCCAGAGATAAAGGATTTAGTGTTCATTTTTAAGGCTTTACCGAGGGTCGGTACTCACCGGATCCTCTGGGGCGTTTCTTTAGGCTGCTTTGCATTTTTTTATCCTGTGAGTCACGCCCCATTGTAAAGACCATAAAAATAAGCACTAAATAAAAAAAGAGCCGAACCAGTATGGTGAATTTACAAAGAGAAAAAAATGGAAAACTCAAGGAAATCTGTGGGAATAAAATAAAAGCCAAAACTGCTACAAATTCTGGCCCAATTTGAGCGAAATGCTAAATTTGAATTTCCACGGATTTGTTCATCACTTGAGCTGCTGTTGGGGAGCGGCGCTGGAGCCTCATATTTTCAGTGGTCACACAGCAGCCCTTTAAAGAAACCAATAGTGCAGCCATTAATTACCATTATTATCCAATCAATTCACTTTTACTATATATATACACGTTCATAGATTTTTTTGCAATCATTTTATACATTTTTATCATCTATATAAAAATAAATAAAATAAAACACCCAGAGCACAGACAGAGACCTCGTCCGCAATGCTCTAATGGGGCTTTCTATCTGTTAGAAATTCACTTTAATGGAATGTTACTCTACATTTTGTGATGAGACTGAAGTCTATTTAAAAAGACAGACGCTTTCCAATGTGCTTTTAAAAACCGTCTGTCAATTAGAGGAACGTCAGGGGCTCACCGGATGGGAAGAGATGACAGTAAATGAAAAAGAGGGGGAGGGGTGACAGCAATGGAAAAAAAACTAGATGAACAGTCGTTGTAAGGGAGGAAGATGGAAGATTAGCGCCAAAAGCAGAAAAGAGATGGGAGAAAATGGGGAAGAGTGGGGGGAAAAAGGAAGAACAACTGGAATTGGGGGCAATGAGGGGGGAAAAGGGGGAAAGAGTTGGAGAATAATTAGGGACAGGGAAAAAGAGGGGACACAAGAATGAAAAGGGGAAGATGGAAGAATAATGGAAAACAAAGGGGCAAAGAAGGGTCACAATGAGGAATAGAGGGAAAAGAAGTGAAACAAGGGGGAAAACAGATGGGAGAATTATGGGGAACAAGCAGAAAACATGGGAGCATAATGAGGAATAGCTGGAAAAGAGAGGACACAGTGAGGAACAATGGGGAAAAGATGGGAGCACAATTAGGCACAGCGGGCAATAAGGATAACAAGGGTGAAATGGAAGGAAGAAGGGACACAATGAAAAACCAGGACAAAGAGGGGGCACAAGGGTGAAAAAGGGGAAGATGGAACACAACAAACCACATGGGGTAAAGAGGAGGCTCAAGGGTGAAATGGGGGAAGATGGGACACAATAAGCAACATGGGAAAATGAGGAGGCGCAAGTGTGAAAAGGGAGAAAGATGGAACACAATAAGCAACATGGGATAAAGAGGAGGCACAAGGGTGAAAAGGGGGAAAGATGGGACACAACAAACAACATGGGGTAAAGAGGAGGCACAATGGTGAAACAAGAGAAAGATGGGACACAACAAAAAACATGGGGTAAAGAAGAGACACAAAGGTGAAAAGGGAGAAAGATGGGACACAATAAGCAACATGGGCTAAAGAGGAGGCGTAAGGGTGAAATGGGGAAAAGATGGGACACAATAAGCAACATGGGGTAAAGAGGAGGCAAAAGGGTGAAAAGGGGGAAAGATGGGACACAATAAGCAACATGGGCTAAAGAAGAGGCGCAAGGGTGAAAAGGGAGAATTATGAGACACAATAAGCAACATGGGTTAAAGAGGAGACGCAAGGGTGAAAAGGGGGAAAGATGGGACACAATAAGCAACATGGGCTAATGAGGAGATGCATGGGTGAAAAGGGGGAAAGATGGGACACAATAAGCAACATGGGGTAAAGAGGAGGCACAATGGTGAAACAAGAGAAAGATGGGACACAACAAAAAACATGGGGTAAAGAAGAGACACAAAGGTGAAAAGGGATAAAGATGGGACACAATAAGCAACATGGGGTAAAGGGGAGGCACAAGGGTGAAAAGGGGGAAAGATGGGACACAATAAGCAACATGGGCTAAAGAGGAGGCGTAAGGGTGAAATGGGGGAAAGATGGGACACAATAAGCAACATGGGGTAAAGAGGAGGCACAAGGGTGAAAAGGGGGAAAGATGGGACACAATAAGCAACATGGGCTAAAGAGGAGGCACAAGGGTGAAAAGGGGGAAAGATGAGACACAATAAGCAACATGGGCTAAAGAAGAGGCGCAAGGGTGAAAAGGGAGAATGATGGGACACAATAAGCAGCATGGGCTAAAGAGGAGATGCATGGGTGAAAAGGGGGAAAGATGGGACACAATAAGCAACATGGGGTAAAGAGGAGACACGAGGGTGAAAAGGGAGAAAGATGGGACACAACAAACAACATGCGGTAAAGAGGAGGCACAATGGTGAAAAGGGAGAATAATGGGACACAACAAGCAACATGGGCTAAAGAGGAGGCGCAAGGATGAAAAGGGGGAAAGATGGGACACAATAAGCAACATGGGATAATGAGGAGGCGCAAGTGTGAAAAGGGAGAAAGATGGGACACAATAAGCAACATGGGCTAAAGAGGAGGCGCAAGGGTGAAAAGGGGGAAAGATGGGACACAACAAACAACGTGGGGTAAAGAGGAGGCACAAAGGTGAAAAAAGAGAAAGATGGGACACAACAAAAAACATGGGGTAAAGAGGAGGCACAATGGTGAAAAGGGAGAATAATGGGACACAATAAGCAACATGGGCTAAAGAGGAGGCGCAAGGATGAAAAGGGGGAAAGATGGGACACAATAAGCAAAATGGGGTAAAAAAGAGGCACAAGGGTGAAAAAGAGAAAGATGGGACACAATAAATAACATGGGGTAAAGAGGAGGAACAAGGGTGAAAAAGGAGAAAGATGGGACACAACAAACAACATGGGGTTAAGAGGAGGCACAAGGATGAAAAGGTGAAAGATGGAACACAATAAACAACATGGGGTAAAGAGGAGGCGCAAGGGTGAAAAAGGGGAAAGATGGGAGCATAATGGAGAAAAAGGGAAAAAAGAGAGGGCACTGGGGGGGAATAGAAGAAAATGGGAGAATTATGGGAACATGGGTCAAACATGAGATCACAAAGGGAAACAAGGGGGAAAGGGCAACAATGAAGAATGTGGGGTCAAAGAAGGAGCACAAAGGTGACAAGGGGGGAATTGAATACTAATGGGGAACAAGGGGGGGAATCTAAAAACACAGTAAGGAACAAGGGACAAAGGATGGGAAAAGGGGGAAAGATTGTAAACAACAGGGAACAAGTGAAACATGGGAGCACAAAGGGGCAAAGAGGGGGGAACAATGGGGAACAGAAGAGACAAAAGAATAATGTGGAATGGGGATAAGATCATGATGAAAGAATAATGGAGAACTGGGTGGGGAAATGGGAGAACAACGGGAAGTAGTGGAAAGAGGAGAGCTCAACAGGGAACAGTGGAAGAAATGGGAGAAGGATGGGGAACAGGGATGAAAGATGGAAGAACTATAAGGGACAGAAGTAAAAAGGCGGGAGCACAACACAATGAGCTCCTCAGACTCTGGGCACTGACTAGAATTTTGTTGGCCTTTTCTATCAATAACAAAATTTTACTTATATAACAATATGGCTGCACAACCTAATTTCAATTGTGCAAAAAAAGGGTGCTTTAATACAAAAGATAAAAGCCAATTTCTTTGCCAGTGCAGCCAGTTTCCATGATAACTATATTGTCAGCTGATTTGTCAAACAAGAAGAGTTTGTACAAAGCAGACGCCCCCTTTAAGTGGACTTCCCCTTTAAGTGATGCAATGGCAGCTGCAGGAGTCGTCTGGATTCTCCCCTGTCTCTCTCTACCTGGGACCTGCAGAGATTACAGAATGAGGTGAATGAGACAGTATTTAGATGGTGTCGGAGTCATTATGGCTAGGAGAGAAGCAATCTAGAGCGATACAATGTCACACAGAGAAGATTAGACATCGGCTCTAATAACCGCGCACATTACGCCGTATTCCCGCTCGTAGACTTTGAATAGGAGTTTTATGGGCTTTATTAACCTTTAAATCTCAGAATGTAAATGATTCGCGGCTCCTCGAATACATAATGCTTAATTACCTGGATGACGATAACGCAGCGGGCGCCATCACTACCTGAACAGAGACTTTATTGAATTCTTTGTTGATTAAGACAAGGCCGTGCCTTTAAGGCTCCCTTGGCTCCTGGATGGGTTTCCTTACTGTTTTTGGTAGCCTGAGGCGCCGTTTGCCTTCCTGGTGGGTCAGCGGCTTCATCCGGAAGAAGCACATCCACCGTCATTAAATATTCCGTCCTCAGATCTCCTGCTTCATTTACTAATAATTATCTCCTGATTAATTAATACAAACCTCATGCCGCTTCTGACGCATCTGCCCCATCCGCAGAACGTACAACGCAGGGATCACGGACCCCCACAAAGCTCAGCCGGTCTGGGTCTCTCTCTGCAGACTTACAGGCGATGCTCAATGGGAGAAAATATACAAAGTATCTCCAAAATGAGGAAAGTCTGGACTCTGCAGTTATGGGGTCAGCAGAGCGGTGGTGATGTAGCACCCTGAGGACTCGGCTGCTACAGGGGTATTACACCTCAAGCCAGAGGTGTGGTATTCCACTCCCGGGTAAGGATGGAGTGTGGAACTGAGCTAGTAGGCTGCATGCACTACATACATCCCATTTCCGGGGGACAGATCAACGGTACTCCCACCAGTATATGTGCAGGTACGACAGCGTCTGTCCCTGGCTGGAGTGGGAGGGGGGGTGGAACATCCCAGTAGTGTAGGGGCAGATAGGGGGAGTAGTCTGGGTAAAGATAGGAGCTCATTGGGTGCTGGTCACCTGAGCTCACACATTGAGGGAGTATGTAAGGTGGGCACCATCTTAGAACAGGGTCAGTCAGTGAGAGTTTAACCTGAGGAGCAGAGCAGAGGAGTTCAGTCAGGAGGGCTGACAGGGAGCTGTGGCTCCGGCTGGGCCCAGCTCCAGAACAGAGCCTGCTGAGAGAGAGAGAGAGAGAGGAGTAAGAAGGACCCAGAGAGGAAACAAGAAGGAACCCCAAGATCCCAGAATAAGGACAGAAGGGTGAGGGGTTGGCGAACAAGGGTACCGGAACCCAAGCTGGCGGAGGCCAAAGCAAACCTTAGCCAGGAACCAGAGGTCGTGGGCAGGATCTGCCACGACCCTCACCAAATCCACTAGAAAGGCACACCGAGCATAGGGTCAGGGAGCCCAGAGGAGGCTTGACCAACAAGAGACCCGAGGGAGCCGGACATAAGTGGATCCCTGGTGGGAACGGCCAGTAGAAAGGGAAAGTCAGAAAGGAGCTCAGGACCACGCTCCAGAATTGCCTGGGGGTTGGCCGAGTCCAGGACCTGGTGGACGCAGCACGGCTCGGGTGGTCACTCAAGGCCAGAGTGACCAAAAGAACATCAGTAAGTAAAAACCCTGAACTGCACCTCCCGTCTCAGAGTCTCCTTTCTACACCACAACAACCACCATCCTCCACGTCTGACCCCCTGAGGCTATACCCCTCCCGTTGGGGGTTATACTACCACAGCTGCACACACACCACCAGCCTCAGCGGACCATCCTGCAGCGGCGGCCTTTTGACCGCAAATCAACGGGTGGCGTAGTTGACACTAAGAACATCTGCAAGGACTGCCGCACACTGAGTTTGACACCCTGGGCACGGACCGGGTCACAGCCACTCGGAGACTACAACCCCCATCTGATCCGGCTCCGGGTATCCCTAACAACATGGCCCAGGGGGCGCGTCAACTTTGGCGTAGTCGGCAGGATCACGTGCCCGCAACAACCGGGTACTGCGTGCCTGAAGAAAAGTTCACATTTACCTCAAAAAGAAGTCTCCCGCCAATTCCAGAGGGTCCCCGCCATCGGACGCCATCTCGGATCAGTTCCCGCCATTTGCCCGTCATCTGCAGTCTTTTCCCGCCATCCACAGAGTTTCCCGCCACTGGGAGAAGATTCCCGCCATTTCAGAAGATTTCCCGCCTTGGCAGAGCGGACGCTATTATGGGCGTGCCAGAGGATGGCAAGAGGCCACCTCCCATCGTGGGCCAGGATCGGAAATGGCGCCAAAAGTGGAAACCGCCCCCACCAGCAGAGACTGTGATGATTGATATGTCCATCAGCGTGAAGGAACTGCCCCTGGAACTGGCAATCACAAAGTTGCCCCAGGACCACCCCCAATGTGGGCGGAGACGGAACAAAAGAGCGAAGATGGGAGCAGCCTGGAGGAGTCTGGAGAGAGCGCACCCGGAGATGAGGAGTCTGGAGAGAGCGCACCCGGAGATGAGGAGTCTGGAGAGGAGTCCAGAGAGAACGCACCCGGAGATGGAGGGAGAGTCAGGCAGCACCGACCCTGTGGTCAGGAGCCTGTTGCAAGCCGCCACTCCGGAGGGCCTGCTGGAGATTCTGGCACAGCTTCCCCGAGACCGGGAGCGTGCACAGACCGCGCTGGAGGGCCTCGCACGAAGGATGGCCCGGGTGCAGCAGGAAACGCTGGCGGAGTGGACCCGAGAGATGGCCCTGCAGGCTGGAGCCTGCCAGCGAAGCATGCCACCCGCAGCGAGGAGCAAGTCCACCTCTGAGGACGGCGAAGGAGGGACGACGGCCGGAGACGACGCCGCGGAGGGAGCCGAAGAGATGAAGGCAGGTAATGGGGATGACAATATCCCGTGCCCAGAAGCCGTAAACCTGCCCCAGCTCCCCGTCGCAGAGCCCGAAGCCCCACTCACCGTTCCCGTAGCCGCTGCGTCATCGCTCCAAGCTAGGCCTCAAGCGGCCGGAGCCGCGGCCACGCCCCCTGTGACGTCACGCGCCTCGATCCAGAGCACGGCCAAGCAGGAGACGCCACCGGCCTGGTCGCAAGGCCGAGTGCCCCCGGGCGCCGCAGTACCAACAGCGCCCTCTACCTCCACTGAGCCACCGGCCTGGTCACTGGGCCAAGTAACCCCGGGCGCCGCCGTCTTCACGGTGCCCTTTACATTCAGGGTGCCCCAGGCCTGGTCGCAAGGCCTGGTGAACCCGGTCGCCGCCACCAAAACAGCACCCTCAACGTCCACAGCGCCACACCTGGGTGAAGATCTATTTGCCCAGCACACATGCCCGGATGGGCAGCCCTTTATATGGCCACCGGAGTATTACCAACTTGAGCTCCAAAAGGAAAGGCCCCTGTGCGAGCCCCTGATTCCGGCTCCGAAGCCCGTTAAGAGGACCCCGCTCTCGTTGGAGGAGACACAGTTTGAGTGGGACCCCACTGGAGGAGATCTCATGGGGTTCACCCAAGAAACTCGGGCGGCCGCAGCTGAGCGTGCGGAGTGCTGCCGGCAGCAGTTAGAGGTCTTCGACCGGGAACGGAGAGAGAGGCGGGTCCGTGAGCAGCGGCTGCAGATACAGAGCGCAGAGCAGAAGAGCCGGACCAGGAGGAACCCCCGTGCAACCCACGGTCCCCGTGCCACCGGGACTGTAATAAAATTCCAGTTGGAGCACGGGTGGGGTTTCATCCGGGACCACAAGACCCCCGGCGACGTCTTTGTCACCCGCAGAGACGTTGAAAGTCATCTGCCGGAGGGACACAGAGGTCGTGACCTATACCTGGGTGATGAGGTCACCTTCACCCGGCATCAGTGCGCCAAGGGCCCGTATGCCCTGCACGTGTATAGACTTACTGAGAAGGAGCTACGGGGTGAGGAGGATCAAGAGGACCCGGACGGGTCTAAAGATTACCCTCAGCCAAGAGCACACCGCCACTGATGAACTGTAAATAGAACATGTAAATAATTACCCGTGTGGGTACAGAGACTGTTGCTACAAAAGTGTAGTCCCCGTTGGGACCAGTGAACTGTTACAGTGTGTCCCATCTCCCCACAGGCTGAGGACTGTGAACAGCCATTCCTTTTCCCCACTGGCCGAGGACTGAGAGCGGCCATATTCCCCTTGTATATAGTTGCGCTTCTTAAAGTGCCCCCTACCGGTTTTATAGGAAACTGTTGTTATTACTACAAGAGACTGTTGCACTTTACCCGGTCACAAGTTGCACCGTGGCCGGAGGAACAAGAATGTTTTATATGAAAAGTTTTATGATATATATATAATGTTTTATATGTTTATGATGTTTTGAAAAAAAAAAATTTTGTATGTTTTTGGATATTTTATTCTTTTACAGCCCGAGGACGTGCTGTGATTTACCAGGGGGGAATGTAGCACCCTGAGGACTCGGCTGCTACAGGGGTATTACACCTCAAGCCAGAGGTGTGGTATTCCACTCCCGGGTAAGGATGGAGTGTGGAACTGAGCTAGTAGGCTGCATGCACTACATACATCCCATTTCCGGGGGACAGATCAATGGTACTCCCACCAGTATATGTGCAGGTACGACAGCGTCTGTCCCTGGCTGGAGTGGGAGGGGGGTGGAACATCCCAGTAGTGTAGGGACAGATAGGGGGAGTAGTCTGGGTAAAGATAGGAGCTCATTGGGTGCTGGTCACCTGAGCTCACACATAGAGGGAGTATGTAAGGTGGGCACCATCTTAGAACAGGGTCAGTCAGTGAGAGTTTAACCTGAGGAGCAGAGCAGAGGAGTTCAGTCAGGAGGGCTGACAGGGAGCTGTGGCTCCGGCTGGGCCCAGCTCCAGAACAGAGCCTGCTGAGAGAGAGAGAGAGGAGTAAGAAGGACCCAGAGAGGAAACAAGAAGGAACCCCAAGATCCCAGAATAAGGACAGAAGGGTGAGGGGTTGGCGAACAAGGGTACCGGAACCCAAGCTGGCGGAGGCCAAAGCAAACCTTAGCCAGGAACCGGAGGTCGTGGGCAGGATCTGCCACGACCCTCACCAAATCCACTAGAAAGGCACACCGAGCATAGGGTCAGGGAGCCCAGAGGAGGCTTGACCAACAAGAGACCCGAGGGAGCCGGACATAAGTGGATCCCTGGTGGGAACAGCCAGTAGAAAGGGAAAGTCAGAAAGGAGCTCAGGACCACGCTCCAGAATTGCCTGGGGGTTGGCCGAGTCCAGGACCTGGTGGATGCAGCACGGCTCGGGTGGTCACTCAAGGCCAGAGTGACCAAAAGAACATCAGTAAGTAAAAACCCTGAACTGCACCTCCCGTCTCAAAGTCTCCTTTCTACACCACAACAACCACCATCCTCCACGTCTGACCCCCTGAGGCTATACCCCTCCCGTTGGGGGTTATACTACCACAGCTGCACACACACCACCAGCCTCAGCGGACCATCCTGCAGCGGCGGCCTTTTGACCGCAAATCAACGGGTGGCGTAGTCGACACTAAGAACATCTGCAAGGACTGCCGCACACTGAGTTTGACACCCTGGGCACGGACCGGGTCACAGCCACTCGGAGACTACAACCCCCATCTGATCCGGGTATCCCTAACAACATGGCCCAGGGGGCGCGTCAGTGACTTTTCTGTTCTCTGCCCCTCAGCACTCGGCCCCCAACTCTGTAACGTTAAGGGGTCTCCTCTTCATGGCTGAGTTGCTGCGGTTCCTTCCACTTCTCAGTAATATCACTGACAGGTGATGGGGGAAGATCCAGCAGGAAGAAATGTCATGGACGGACTTGTTACCCCGGTGGCTCCTATTACAGGACCGCGCTGGTATCAGGGGGCTCTGCACCACCGGCCGCTCTGTCACATGGTAGTAAAGGCAGACGGCATGGCGGGGGGCTGGAGGTTATACACCATGGGGCTGGAGGCTGGAGATTATACTCCATGGGGCCGGAGGTTATACACCAGGGGGCCGGAGGTTATACACCAGGGGGCCGGAGGTTATACACCAGGGGGCTGGGGGCTGGAGGTTATACACCAGGGGGCCGGAGGTTATACACCAGGGGGCTGGGGGCCGGAGGTTATACACCATGGGGCCGGAGGTTATACACCAGGGGGCCGGAGGTTATACACCAGGGGGCCGGAGGTTATACACCAGGGGGCTGGGGGCTGGAGGTTATACACCAGGGGGCCGGAGGTTATACACCAGGGGGCTGGGGGGGCTGGAGGTTATACACCAGGGGGCCGGAGGTTATACACCAGGGGGCTGGGGGCCGGAGGTTATACACCATGGGGCCGGAGGTTATACACCAGGGGGCTGGGGGCCGGAGGTTATACACCATGGGGCCGGAGGTTATACACCAGGGGGCTGGGGTCAGGAGGTTATCCTCCAGGGGGTCGGAGGTAATACATCAGGGGGCTGGGGGCCGGAGGTTATACACCATGGGGCCGGAGGTTATACACCAGGGGGCCGGAGGTTATACACCAGGGGGATGGGGGCTGGAGGTTATACACCATGGGGCCGGAGGTTATACACCAGGGGGCTGGAGGTTATACACCATGGGGCTGGAGGTTATACAGCGGGGGGCCGGAGGTTATACAGCAGGGGGTGATGAACCGGATGTTATACATGGGCGGCAATGGAGCTGAATGAGAACCCGGAATTCCGTGATTAAGACAAGTAGACCTATATAATGTGTACATCTACTGTATCTACCGATCTGACTCAGTTTCGTTCATACATATGGATATGGATTTCTCACTAGTTCTGGAGGTGACATATTTCGTGGGGGGGGGGGGGGGGTGAGATCCTGCCTTATCTCACCTGTTATATGTAGCCCCAGAGGACACGGTAACCTATAGTTTATTCACATGGTGAAGAAGTCCTGTACAAAGCAGAGAGCCGCTGTCATCAGAAACATCTGGAGTCAGGGAGCTGAGAACACAAGAATAATACAATGCTGCCATAATGGGGGTTTATGGTGCAGCTCAGTCTTCAACAACTTCTATTAATCAATGAAATTTACCCCATTTAATACATTTTAAGGGTTATGTTCTCAAATAATATCATAATATGGATGGCGGATAACTTGATTTTTGAAGTTAATTACCTAATTGAAGTGATTGGAAGTAGAGCCCCGATGTCAGGATCACTGGGGGTGTGAAATGATCAGCAAGTTATTTGTCATCCCATCGATAGGGGATAACTTCATTTTTTGGGGGGAATAATCCTTTAATCTTTTTTTCTTATTTCTTTATTGATCAGCGTTTGCAATGTTCTGAGTCTTTGTCGTATACTCTATTACTCCAATTTGCTTCCTTCTCTCAAACACCAAACTGAAAGTGCTGTTTTAGCTGTTTTTACTGCCTAGATCATGCTCTTTTAGAAGCTGCTTTGAACTGCTGCTCTGGTCAAGAGAATCAAATACTTTTTAACAAACGCTTCTTTGTCTGAGCACGAGGGAGGGGAGCTGAGGAGATCACACTGGGAAAGCGCTTGTAAATATTGAGTGAATATGGATTCTTGCCAGAGCAGCAGTTCAAAGCAGCTTCTAAAAGAGCACGAACTTGGCAGTAAAAACAGCACTTTCAGCAAGGGGTTTGACAGAGGTTTTCACAGGTTGATCATTAATAAAATGAAGAAAAAAATACTGGTGACTGCAACCTATGTACCCTTGATAGCTGCGCCTCTACCTGCATAAGGTTCATATACATAATATATGAGAGCATGGTGGCACAATATCCTAAATTGTTTATATGTAGCTGAGCTGAATTAGTGAATAATAATGACATTCTATTAGAAAAATGCTTAAAATGCAATTCCTAAATAAAAAAATGAAGGAAGTTGTCGGTAAAGTAAGAGCGTCGAACATAATTTTCCTTCTTTCTGCAGCTTTTCGGTGTATTTTTCGAGCTGCAGCCAACGACGCCGCGCTCCTCCAAACATTTTATTACTGACTCTCATACCTGGATGGAGGATGCATTTGGCTATTATGCCATTATGTGTTTGCAGGGAAGGTAAAAGCTCCTTGATCTCTGCAGTAAAGCAGATCTGTTTAAGTGCGTGTTTGTTTTTAATGTTAGATTCTCACAGGCCGACCCTCCTGTTAGCAGATGTAGCAGAACTGAAATTGTAACTTCCCTGTCTCTCCTGGTAACATTCACGGGGGTCAGAGAAAAGAAGAAAAATACGGAGGTAATGCTACACACACTCAGCTCTGCTACAACATACTCAGCTCTGCTACAACACGCTCAGCTCTGCTACAACACGCTCAGCTCTGCTACATCCAGTAAGAGTAAAGATGGGGCAGAGCTGAGATTGTCATAACAGCACAGATTATGGCACACCGTATCACACAGGATAGGATTAGATACACGGCTCAGCAGACAGTATCACACAGGATAGGATTAGATACACGGCTCAGCAGACAGTATCACACAAGATAGGATTAGATACACGGCTCAGCAGACAGTATCACACAGGATAGGATTAGATACACGGCTCAGCAGGCAGTATCACACAGGATAGGATTAGATACACGGCTCAGCAGACAGTATCACACAGGATAGGATTAGATACACGGCTCAGCAGACAGTATCACACAGGATAGGATTAGATACACGGCTCAGCAGAGAGTATCACACAGGATAGGATTAGATACACAGCTCAGCAGACAGTATCACACAGGATAGGATTAGATACACGGCTCAGTAGACAGTATCACACAGGATAGGATTAGATACACGGCTCAGCAGACAGTATCACACAGGATAGGATTAGATACACGGCTCAGCAGACAGTATCACACAGGATAGGATTAGATACACAGCTCAGCAGTCAGTATCACACAGGATAGGATTAGATACACAGCTCAGCAGACAGTATCACACAGGATACAATTAGATACACTGCTCAGCAGACAGTATCACCCAGGATATGATTAGATACACGGCTCAGCAGGCAATATCACATAAGATAGGATTGGATACACGGCTTAGTATCAAACAGGACAGGATTAGATACACATCTCATTATCACACAGAATAGGATTAGATGCACAGCTCAGTATCACACAGGACAGGATTAGATGCACAGCTCAGTATCACACAGGACAGGATTAGATACACAGCTCAGTATCACACAGGACAGGATTAGATGCGCAAATCAGTATCACACAGGACAGGATTAGATGCGCAGATCAGTATCACACAGGACAGGATTAGATGCACAGCTCAGTATCACACAGGACAGGATTAGATGCACAGCTCAGTATCACACAGGACAGGATTAGATGCACAGCTCAGTATCACACAGGACAGGATTAGATGCACAGCTCAGTATCACACAGGACAGGATTAGATGCGCAAATCAGTATCACACAGGACAGGATTAGATGCGCAGATCAGTATCACACAGGACAGGATTAGATGCACAGCTCAGTATCACACAGGACAGGATTAGATGCGCAGCTCAGTATCACACAGGACAGGATTAGATGCACTGCTCAGTATCACACAGGACAGGATTAGATGCACAGCTCAGTATCACACAGGACAGGATTAGATTCGCAGATCAGTATCACACATGACAGGATTAGATGCACAGCTCAGTATCACACAGGACAGGATTAGATGCACTGCTCAGTATCACACAGGACAGGATTAGATGCACAGCTCAGTATCACACAGGACAGGATTAGATTCGCAGATCAGTATCACACATGACAGGATTAGATGCACAGCTCAGTATCACACAGGACAGGATTAGATGCACAGCTCAGTATCACACAGGACAGGATTAGATGCGCAGCTCAGTATCACACAGGACAGGATTAGATGCACAGCTCAGTATCACACAGGACAGGATTAGATTCGCAGATCAGTATCACACAGGACAGGATTAGATGCACAGCTCAGTATCACACAGGACAGGATTAGATTCGCAGATCAGTATCACACAGGACAGGATTAGATGCGCAGATCAGTATCACACAGGACAGGATTAGATGCACTGCTCAGTATCACACAGGACAGGATTAGATGCACAGCTCAGTATCACACAGGACAGGATTAGATGCACTGCTCAGTATCACACAGGACAGGATTAGATGCACAGCTCAGTATCACACAGGACAGGATTAGATGCACAGCTCAGTATCACACAGGACAGGATTAGATGCGCAGCTCAGTATCACACAGGACAGGATTAGATTCGCAGATCAGTATCACACAGGACAGGATTAGATGCACTGCTCAGTATCACACAGGACAGGATTAGATGCACAGCTCAGTATCACACAGGACAGGATTAGATGCACAGCTCAGTATCACACAGGACAAGATTAGATTCGCAGATCAGTATCACACAGGACAGGATTAGATGCGCAGATCAGTATCACACAGGACAGGATTAGATACACAGCTCAGTATCACACAGGACAGGATTAGATGCACAGCTCAGTATCACACAGGGCAGGATTAGATGCACAGCTCAGTATCACACAGGACAGGATTAGATGCGCAAATCAGTATCACACAGGACAGGGTTAGATGCGCAAATCAGTATCACACAGGACAGGATTAGATGCGCAGATCAGTATCACACAGGACAGGATTAGATGCACAGCTCAATATCACACAGGACAGGATTAGATGCACAGCTCAGTATCACACAGGACAGGATTAGATGCACAGCTCAGTATCACACAGGACAGGATTAGATGCACAGCTCAGTATCACACAAGACAGGATTAGATGCACAGCTCAGTATCACACAGGACAGGATTAGATGCACAGCTCAGTATCACACAGGACAGAATTAGATGCGCAGATCAGTATCACACAGGATAGGATTAGATTCTCAGATCAGTATCACACAGGACAGGATTAGATGCACAGCTCAGTATCACACAGGACAGGATTAGATACACAGCTCAGTATCACACAGGACAGGATTAGATGCACAGCTCAGTATCACACAGGGCAGGATTAGATGCACAGCTCAGTATCACACAGGACAGGATTAGATGCGCAAATCAGTATCACACAGGACAGGGTTAGATGCGCAAATCAGTATCACACAGGACAGGATTAGATGCGCAGATCAGTATCACACAGGACAGGATTAGATGCACAGCTCAGTATCACACAGGACAGGATTAGATGCACAGCTCAGTATCACACAGGACAGGATTAGATGCACAGCTCAGTATCACACAGGACAGGATTAGATGCACAGCTCAGTATCACACAAGACAGGATTAGATGCACAGCTCAGTATCACACAGGACAGGATTAGATGCACAGCTCAGTATCACACAGGACAGAATTAGATGCGCAGATCAGTATCACACAGGATAGGATTAGATTCTCAGATCAGTATCACACAGGACAGGATTAGATGCGCAGATCAGTATCACACAGGATAGGATTAGATGCACAGCTCAGTATCACACAGGACAGGATTAGATTCGCAGATCAGTATCACACAGGACAGGATTAGATGCGCAGATCAGTATCACACAGGACAGGATTAGATGCACAGCTCAGTATCACACAGGACAGGATTAGATTCGCAGATCAGTATCACACAGGATAGGATTAGATTCGCAGATCAGTATCACACAGGATAGGATTAGATGCACAGCTCAGTATCACACAGGACAGGATTAGATGCACAGCTCAGTATCACACAGGATAGGATTATATGCACAGCTCAGTATCACACAGGATAGGATTAGATACATGGCTCAGCAGACAGTATCATACATGATAGGATTAGATACATGGCTCAGCAAACAGTATCACGCAGGATAGGATTAGATACACAGCTCAGCAGACAGTATCACACAGGATATGATTAGATACACAGCTCAGCAGACAGTATCACACAGGATATGATTAGATACACGGCTCAACAGGCAGTATCACATAAGACAGGATTGGATACCCGGTTTAGTATCAAACAGGAGGGGATTAGATACACAGTGCAGTATCAATCAATACCAGATTAGATACACAGCTCAGTATCACAAAGGACAGGGTTAGATACAAATCTCTGTATCACACAGGACAGGATTAGATGCACAGCTCAGTATCACACAGGACAGGATTAGATGCACAGCTCAGTATCACACAGGACAGGAGTAGATTCGCAGATCAGTATCACACAGGACAGGATTAGATGCACAGCTCAGTATCACACAGCACAGGAGTAGATTCGCAGATCAGTATCACACAGGACAAGATTAGATGCACAGCTCAGTATCACATTGGACAGGATTAGATGCACAGCTCAGTATCACACAGGACAGGATTAGATGCACAGCTCAGTATCACACAGGACAGGATTAGATTCGCAGATCAGTATCACACAGGACAGGATTAGATGCACAGATCAGTATCACACAGGACAGGATTAGATGCACAGCTCAGTATCACACAGGACAGGATTAGATTCGCAGATCAGTATCACACAGGACAGGATTAGATTCGCAGATCAGTATCACACAGGACAGGATTAGATGCGCAGATCAGTATCACACAGGATAGGATTAGATTCGCAGATCAGTATCACACAGGACAGGATTAGATGCACAGCTCAGTATCACACAGGATAGGATTAGATGCACAGCTCAGTATCACACAGGATAGGATTAGATGCACAGCTCAGTATCACACAGGATAGGATTAGATTCGCAGATCAGTATCACACAGGACAAGATTAGATGCACAGCTCAGTATCACACAGGACAGGATTAGATGCACAGCTCAGTATCACACAGGATAGGATTAGATGCACAGCTCAGTATCACACAGGATAGGATTAGATACACGGCTCAGCAAACAGTATCACGCAGGATAGGATTAGACACACAGCTCAGCAGACAGTATCACACAGGATATGATTAGATACACAGCTCAGCAGACAGTATCACACAGGATATGATTAGATACACGGCTCAACAGGCAGTATCACATAAGACAGGATTGGATACCCGGTTTAGTATCAAACAGGAGGTGATTAGATACACAGTGCAGTATCAATCAGTACCAGATTAGATACACAGCTCAGTATCACAAAGGACAGGGTTAGATACAAATCTCTGTGTCACACAGGACAGGATTAAATGCACAGCTCAGTATCACACAAGACAGGATTAGATGCACAGCTCAGTATCACACAGGACAGGATTAGATTCTCAGATCAGTATCACACAGGACAGGATTAGATGCATAGCTCAGTATCACATTGGACAGGATTAGATGCACAGCTCAGTATCACACAGGACAGGATTAGATGCATAGCTCAGTATCACACAGGACAGGATTAGATGCACAGCTCAGTATCACACAGGACAGGATTAGATGCGCAGATCAGTATCACACAGGACAGGATTAGATGCACAGCTCAGTATCACACAGGATAGGATTAGATTCGCAGATCAGTATCACACAGGATAGGATTAGATTCGCAGATCAGTATCACACAGGACAGGATTAGATGCACAGCTCAGTATCACACAGGATAGGATTAGATGCACAGCTCAGTATCACACAGGATAGGATTAGATGCACAGCTCAGTATCACACAGGATAGGATTAGATTCGCAGATCAGTATCACACAGGACAAGATTAGATGCACAGCTCAGTATCACACAGGACAGGATTAGATGCACAGCTCAGTATCACACAGGATAGGATTAGATGCACAGCTCAGTATCACACAGGATAGGATTAGATACACGGCTCAGCAAACAGTATCACGCAGGATATTATTAGACACACAGCTCAGCAGACAGTATCACACAGGATATGATTAGATACACAGCTCAGCAGACAGTATCACACAGGATATGATTAGATACACGGCTCAACAGGCAGTATCACATAAGACAGGATTGGATACCCGGTTTAGTATCAAACAGGAGGTGATTAGATACACAGTGCAGTATCAATCAGTACCAGATTAGATACACAGCTCAGTATCACAAAGGACAGGGTTAGATACAAATCTCTGTGTCACACAGGACAGGATTAAATGCACAGCTCAGTATCACACAAGACAGGATTAGATGCACAGCTCAGTATCACACAGGACAGGATTAGATTCTCAGATCAGTATCACACAGGACAGGATTAGATGCATAGCTCAGTATCACATTGGACAGGATTAGATGCACAGCTCAGTATCACACAGGACAGGATTAGATGCATAGCTCAGTATCACACAGGACAGGATTAGATGCACAGCTCAGTATCACACAGGACAGGATTAGATGCGCAGATCAGTATCACACAGGATAGGATTAGATGCACAGCTCAGTATCACACAGGACAGGATTAGATGCGCAGATCATTATCACACAGGACAGGATTAGATGCACAGCTCAGTATCACACAGGACAGGACTAGATGCGCAGATCAGTATCACACAGGACAGGATTAGATTCGCAGATCAGTATCACACAGGACAGGATTAGATGCGCAGATCAGTATCACACAGGACAGGATTAGATGCACAGATCAGTATCACACAGGACAGGATTAGATGCACAGCTCAGTATCACACAGGACAGGATTAGATGCACAGCTCAGTATCACACAGGACAGGATTAGATGCACAGCTCAGTATCACAAAGGACAGGATTAGATGCACAGCTCAGTATCACACAGGACAGGATTAGATGCACAGCTCAGTATCACACAGGACAGGATTAGATTTGCAGATCAGTATCACACAGGACAGGATTAGATGCACAGCTCAGTATCACACAGGACAGGATTAGATGCACAGCTCAGTATCACACAGGATAGGATTAGATGCACAGCTCAGTATCACACAGGATAGGATTAGATACATGGCTCAGCAGACAGTATCATACATGATAGGATTAGATACATGGCTCAGCAAACAGTATCACGCAGGATAGGATTAGATACACAGCTCAGCAGACAGTATCACACAGGATATGATACACGGCTCAGCAGGCAGTATCACATAAGATAGGATTGGATACCCAGCTTAGTATCAAACAGGAGGGGATTAGATACACAGTGCAGTATCAATCAGTACCAGATTAGATACACAGCTCAGTATCACAGAGGACAGGGTTAGATACAAATCTCTGTATCACACAGGACAGGATTAGATGCACAGCTCAGTATCACACAGGACAGGATTAGATGCACAGCTCAGCAGACAGTATCACACAGGATATGATTAGATACACAGCTCAGCAGACAGTATCACACAGGATATGATTAGATACGCAGCTCAGCAGACAGTATCACACAGGATATGATACACGGCTCAGCAGGCAGTATCACATGAGATAGGATTGGATACCCAGCTTAGTATAAAACAGGAGGGGATTAGATACACAGTGCAGTATCAATCAGTACCAGATTAGATACACAGCTCAGTATCACAAAGGACAGGGTTAGATACAAATCTCTGTATCACACAGGACAGGATTAGATGCACAGCTCAGTATCACACAGGACAGGATTAGATGCACAGCTCAGTATCACACAGGACAGGATTAGATGCACAGCTCAGTATCACACAGGACAGGATTAGATGCACAGCTCAGTATCACACAGGACAGGATTAGATGCGCAGATCAGTATCACACAGGATAGGATTAGATGCACAGCTCAGTATCACACAGGACAGGATTAGATACGCAGATCAGTATCACACAGGACAGGATTAGATGCACAGCTCAGTATCACACAGGACAGGATTAGATGGGCAGATCAGTATCACACAGGATAGGATTAGATGGGCAGATCAGTATCACACAGGACAGGATTAGATGGGCAGATCAGTATCACACAGGACAGGATTAGATGCACAGCTCAGTATCACACAGGACAGGATTAGATGGGCAGATCAGTATCACACAGGATAGGATTAGATGCACAGCTCAGTATCACACAGGACAGGATTAGATGGGCAGATCAGTATCACACAGGACAGGATTAGATGCACAGCTCAGTATCACACAGGACAGGATTAGATTCGCAGATCAGTATCACACAGGACAGGATTAGATGCACAGCTCGGTATCACACAGGACAGGATTAGATGCGCAGATCAGTATCACACAGGACAGGATTAGATGCACAGCTCAGTATCACACAGGACAGGATTAGATTCGCAGATCAGTATCACACAGGACAGGATTAGATGCACAGCTCAGTATCACACAGGACAGGATTAGATGAGCAGATCAGTATCACACAGGACAGGATTAGATGCGCAGATCAGTATCACACAGGACAGGATTAGATGCACAGATCAGTATCACACAGGACAGGATTAGATGCACAGCTCAGTATCACACAGGACAGGATTAGATGCACAGCTCAGTATCACAAAGGACAGGATTAGATGCACAGCTCAGTATCACACAGGACAGGATTAGATGCACAGCTCAGTATCACACAGGACAGGATTAGATTCGCAGATCAGTATCACACAGGACAGGATTAGATGCACAGTTCAGTATCACACAGGACAGGATTAGATTCGCAGATCAGTATCACACAGGACAGGATTAGATGCACAGCTCAGTATCACACAGGACAGGATTAGATGCGCAAATCAGTATCACACAGGACAGGATTGGATGCACAGATCAGTATCACACAGGACAGGATTAGATCCACAGCTCAGTATCACACAGGCCAGGATTAGATTCGCAGATCAGTATCACACAGGACAGGATTAGATGCACAGATCAGTATCACACAGGACAGGATTAGATGCACAGCTCAGTATCACACAGGACAGGATTAGATTCGCAGATCAGTATCACACAGGACAGGATTAGATGCACAGCTCAGTATCACACAGGACAGGATTAGATGCGCAAATCAGTATTACACAGAACAGGATTAGATGCACAGCTCAGTATCACACAGGACAGGATTAGATCCACAGCTCAGTATCACACAGGACAGGATTAGATGCACAGCTCAGTATCACACAGGATAGGATTAGATACATGGCTCAGCAGACAGTATCACACAGGATAGGATTAGATTCGCAGATCAGTATCACACAGGACAGGATTAGATGCACAGCTCAGTATCACACAGGACAGGATTAGATGCACAGCTCAGTATCACACAGGACAGGATTAGATGCACAGATCAGTATCACACAGGACAGGATTAGATGCACAGCTCAGTATCACACAGGACAGGATTAGATGCACAGATCAGTATCACACAGGACAGGATTAGATGCACAGCTCAGTATCACACAGGACAGGATTAGATGCACAGATCAGTATCACACAGGACAGGATTAGATGCACTGCTCAGTATCACACAGGACAGGATTAGATGCACAGCTCAGTATCACACAGGACAGGATTAGATGCGCAGCTCAGTATCACACAGGACAGGATTAGATACACCGCTCAGTATCACACAGGACAGGATTAGATGCGCAGCTCAGTATCACACAGGACAGGATTAGATTCGCAGATCAGTATCACACAGGACAGGATTAGATGCACTGCTCAGTATCACACAGGACAGGATTAGATTCGTAGATCAGTATCACACAGGACAGGATTAGATGCACAGATCAGTATCACACAGGACAGGATTAGATGCACAGCTCAGTATCACACAGGACAGGATTAGATGCACAGATTAGTATCACACAGGACAGGATTAGATGCACTGCTCAGTATCACACAGGACAGGATTGGATGCACAGCTCAGTATCACACAGGACAGGATTAGATACACAGCTCAGTATCACACAGGACAGGATTACATGCGCAGCTCAGTATCACACAGGACAGGATTAGATTCGCAGATCAGTATCACACAGGACAGGGTTAGATGCACAGCTCAGTATCACACAGGACAGGATTAGATGCACAGCTCAGTATCACACAGGACAGGATTAGATGCACAGCTCAGTATCACACAGGATAGGATTAGATACATGGCTCAGCAGACAGTATCATACATGATAGGATTAGATACATGGCTCAGCAGACAGTATCACACATGATAGGATTAGATACACAGCTCAGCAGACAGTATCACACAGGATATGATTAGATACACAGCTCAGCCGACAGTATCACACAGGATATGATTAGATATACGGCTCAGCAGGCAGTATCACATAAGATAGGATTGTATACACGGCTTAGTATCAAACAGGAGAGGATTAGATACACAGTGCAGTATCAATCAGTACCAGATTAGATACACAGCTTAGTATTACAAAGGACAGGGTTAGATACACAGTTTAGTATCACACAGTACAGGATTAGATACAAATCTCAGTATCACACAGGACAGGATTAGATGCACAGCTCAGTATCACACAGTACAGGATTAGATGTGCAGATCAGTATCACACAGGACAGGATTAGATGCACAGCTCAGTATCACACAGGACAGGATTAGATACACATCTCAGTATCACACAGGACAGGATTAGATGCGCAAATCAGTATCACACAGGACAGGATTAGATGCACAGCTCAGTATCACACAGGACGGGGTTAGATGCGCAGATCAGTGTCACACAGGACAGGATTAGATGCGCAGATCAGTATCACACAGGACAGGATTAGATGCACAGCTCAGTATCACACAGGACAGGATTAGATACACAGCTCAGTATCACACAGGACAGGATTAGATGCACAGATCAGTATCACACAGGATAGGATTAGATACACAGCTCAGTATCACACAGGACAGGATTAGATGCACAGCTCAGTATCACACAGGACAGGATTAGATGCACAGATCAGTATCACACAGGATAGGATTAGATACACAGCTCAGTATCACACAGGACAGGATTAGATGCACAGCTCAGTATCACACAGGACAGGATTAGATGCACAGATCAGATTCACACAGGACAGGATTAGATGCACAGCTCAGTATCACACAGGACAGGATTAGATTCGCAGATCAATATCACACAGGACAGGATTAGATGCACAGCTCAGTATCACACAGGACAGGATTAGATTCGCAGATCAGATTCACACAGGACAGGATTAGATGCACAGCTCAGTATCACACAGGACAGGATTAGATTCGCAGATCAGTATCACACAGGACAGGATTAGATGCACAGCTCAGTATCACACAGGACAGGATTAGATGCACAGCTCAGTATCACACAGGACAGGATTAGATTCACAGATCAGTATCACACAGGACAGGATTAGATGCACTGCTCAGTATCACACAGGACAGGATTAGATGCACAGCTCAGTATCACACAGGACAGGATTAGATACACAGCTCAGTATCACACAGGACAGGATTAGATGCGCAGCTCAGTATCACACAGGACAGGATTAGATGCGCAGATCAGTATCACACAGGACAGGATTAGATACACAGCTCAGTATCACACAGGACAGGATTAGATTCGCAGATCAGTATCACACAGGACAGGATTAGATGCACAGCTCAGTATCACACAGGACAGGATTAGATGCACAGCTCAGTATCACACAGGATAGGATTAGATACATGGCTCAGCAGACAGTATCACACAGGATAGGATTAGATACACAGCTCAGCAGACAGTATCACACAGGATATGATTAGATACACAGCTCAGTCGACAGTATCACACAGGATATGATTAGATATACGGCTCAGCAGGCAGTATCACATAAGATAGGATTGTATACACGGCTTAGTATCAAACAGGAGAGGATTAGATACACAGTGCAGTATCAATCAGTACCAGATTAAATACACAGCTTAGTATTATAAAGGACAGGGTTAGATACACAGCTTAGTATCACACAGTACAGGATTAGATACAAATCTCAGTATCACACAGGACAGGATTAGATGCACAGCTCAGTATCACACAGGACAGGATTAGATGCGCAGATCAGTATCACACAGGACAGGATTAGATGCACAGATCAGTATCACACAGGACAGGATTAGATGCGCAAATCAGTATCACACAGGACAGGATTAGATGCACAGCTCAGTATCACACAGGACGGGGTTACATGCGCAGATCAGTGTCACACAGGACAGGATTAGATGCGCAGATCAGTATCACACAGGACAGGATTAGATGCGCAAATCAGTATCACACAGGACAGGAGTAGATACACAGCTCAGTATCACACAGGACAGGATTAGATGCGCAAATCAGTATCACACAGGACAGAATTAGATTTGCAGATCAGTATCACACAGGACAGGATTAGATGCACAGCTCAGTATCACACAGGACAGGATTAGATGCGCAGATCAGTATCACACAGGACAGGATTAGATGCACAGCTCAATATCACACAGGACAGGGTTAGATGCGCAGATCAGTATCACACAGGACAGGATTAGATGCGCAGATCAGTATCACACAGGACAGGATTAGATGCACAGCTCAGTATCACACAGGACAGGATTAGATGCACAGATCAGTATCACATAGGATAGGATTAGATACACAGCTCAGTATCACACAAGACAGGATTAGATGCACAGCTCAGTATCACACAGGACATGATTAGATGCACAGCTCAGTATCACACTGGATAGGATTAGATACACAGCTCAGTATCACACAGGACAGGATTAGATGCACATATCAGTATCACACAGGACAGGATTAGATGCACAGCTCTGTATCACACAGGACAGGATTAGATTCGCAGATCAGTATCACACAGGACAGGATTAGATGCACAGTTCAGTATCACACAGGACAGGATTAGATGCACAGCTCAGTATCACACAGGACAGGATTAGATGCACAGCTCAGTATCACACAGGACAGGATTAGATTCGCAGATCAGTATCACACAGGACAGGATTAGATGCACAGCTCAGTATCACACAGGACAGGATTAGATGCACAGTTCAGTATCACACAGGACAGGATTAGATGCACAGCTCAGTATCACACAGGACAGGATTAGATGCACAGCTCAGTATCACACAGGACAGGATTAGATTCACAGATCAGTATCACACAGGACAGGATTAGATGCACAGCTCAGTATCACACAGGACAGGATTAGATGCACAGTTCAGTATCACACAGGACAGGATTAGATGCACAGCTCAGTATCACACAGGACAGGATTAGATGCACAGCTCAGTATCACACAGGACAGGATTAGATGCGCAGATCAGTATCACACAGGACAGGATTAGATGCACAGCTCAGTATCACACAGGACAGGAATAGATGCACAGATCAGTATCACACAGGACAGGATTAGATGCACAGCTCAGTATCACACAGGACATGATTAGATTCGCAGATCAGTATCACACAGGACAGGATTAGATGCACAGTTCAGTATCACACAGGACAGGATTAGATGCACAGCTCAGTATCACACAGGACAGGATTAGATGCACAGCTTAGTATCACACAGGACAGGATTAGATTCGCAGATCAGTATCACACAGGACAGGATTAGATGCACAGCTCAGTATCACACAGGACAGGATTAGATGCACAGTTCAGTATCACACAGGACAGGATTAGATGCACAGCTCAGTATCACACAGGACAGGATTAGATGCACAGCTCAGTATCACACAGGACAGGATTAGATTCGCAGATCAGTATCACACAGGACAGGATTAGATGCACAGCTCAGTATCACACAGGACAGGATTAGATGCGCAGATCAGTACCACACAGGACAGGATTAGATGCGCAAATCAGTATCACACAGGACAGGATTAGATGCACAGATCAGTATCACAGAGGACAGGATTAGATGCACAGCTCAGTATCACACAGGACAGGATTAGATGCACAGCTCAGTATCACACAGGACAGGATTAGATGCGCAAATCAGTATCACACAGGACAGGATTAGATGCGCAAATCAGTATCACACAGGACAGGATTAGATGCGCAGATCAGTATCACACAGGACAGGATTAGATGCGCAAATCAGTATCACACAGGATAGGATTAGATGCACAGCTCAGTATCACACAGGACAGGATTAGATGCACAGCTCAGTATCACACAGGACAGGATTAGATGCGCAAATCAGTATCACACAGGACAGGATTAGATGCACAGATCAGTATCACACAGGACAGGATTAGATGCACAGCTCAGTATCACACAGGACAGGATTAGATCCACAGCTCAGTATCACACAGGACAGGATTAGATTCGCAGATCAGTATCACACAGGACAGGATTTGATGCACAGCTCAGTATCACACAGGACAGGATTAGATTCGCAGATCAGTATCACACAGGACAGGATTAGATGCACAGATCAGTATCACACAGGACAGGATTAGATGCACAGCTCAGTATCACACAAGACAGGATTAGATTCGCAGATCAGTATCACACAGGACAGGATTAGATGCACAGCTCAGTATCACACAGGACAGGATTAGATTCGCAGCTCAGTATCACACAGGACAGGATTAGATTTGCAGATCAGTATCACACAGGACAGGATTAGATGCACAGCTCAGTATCACACAGGACAGGATAAGATACACAGCTCAGTATCACACAGGACAGGATTAGATTCGCAGATCAGTATCACACAGGACAGGATTAGATGCACAGCTCAGTATCACACAGGACAGGATTAGATGCACAGCTCAGTATCACACAGGATAGGATTAGATACATGGCTCAGCAGACAGTATCATACATGATAGGATTAGATACATGGCTCAGCAGACAGTATCACACAGGATAGGATTAGATACACAGCTCAGCAGACGGTATCACACATGATATGATTAGATACACAGCTCAGCCGACAGTATCACACAGGATATGATTAGATATACGGCTCAGCAGGCAGTATCACATAAGATAGGATTGTATACACGGCTTAGTATCAAACAGGAGAGGATTAGATACACAGTGCAGTATCAATCAGTACCAGATTAGATACACAGCTTAGTATTACAAAGGACAGGGTTAGATACACAGCTTAGTATCACACAGTACAGGATTAGATACAAATCTCAGTATCACACAGGACAGGATTAGATGCACAGCTCAGTATCACACAGGACAGGATTAGATGCGCAGATCAGTATCACACAGGACAGGATTAGATGCGCAGATCAGTATCACACAGGACAGGATTAGATGCACAGCTCAGTATCACACAGGACAGGATTAGATCCACAGCTCAGTATCACACAGGACAGGATTAGATACACAGCTCAGTATCACACAGGACAGGATTAGATGCGCAGATCAGTATCACACAGGACAGGATTAGATGTGCAGATCAGTATCACACAGGACGGAGTTAGATGCGCAGATCAGTATCACACAGGACAGGATTAGATGCGCAGATCAGTATCACACAGGACGGAGTTAGATGCGCAGATCAGTATCACACAGGACAAGATTAGATTCGCAGATCAGTATCACACAGGACAGGATTAGATGCACAGCTCAGTATCACACAGGACAGGATTAGATGCACAGCTCAGTATCACACAGGACAAGATTAGATTCGCAGATCAGTATCACACAGGACAGGATTAGATTCGCAGATCAGTATCACACAGGACAGGATTAGATGCACAGATCAGTATCACACAGGACAGGATTAGATGCACAGCTCAGTATCACACAGGACAGGATTAGATTCGCAGATCAGTATCACACAGGACAGGATTAGATGCACAGCTCAGTATCACACAGTACAGAATTAGATGCACAGATCAGTATCACACAGGACAGGATTAGATGCACAGCTCTGTATCACACAGGACAGGATTAGATTCGCAGATCAGTATCACACAGGACAGGATTAGATGCACAGCTCAGTATCACACAGGACAGGATTAGATGCACAGCTCAGTATCACACAGGACAGGATTAGATGCACAGCTCAGTATCACACAGGACAGGATTAGATGCGCAGCTCAGTATCACACAGGACAGGATTAGATGCACAGATCAGTATCACACAGGACAGGAGTAGATGCACAGCTCAGTATCACACAGGACAGGATTAGATTCGCAGATCAGTATCACACAGGACAGGATTAGATGCACTACTCAGTATCACACAGGACAGGATTAGATGCACAGCTCAGTATCACACAGGACAGGATTAGATGCACAGCTCAGTATCACACAGGACAGGATTAGATGCACAGCTCAGTATCACACAGGACAGGATGAGATGCACAGCTCAGTATCACACAGGATAGGATTAGATACATGGCTCAGCAGACAGTATCATACATGATAGAATTAGATACATGGCTCAGCAGACAGTATCACACAGGATAGGATTAGATACACAGCTCAGCAGACAGTATCACACAGGATATGATTAGATACACTGCTCAGCAGACAGTATCTCACAGGATAGGATTAGATACACAGCTCAGCCGACAGTATCACACAGGATATGATTAGATATACGGCTCAGCAGGCAGTATCACATAAGATAGGATTGTATACACGGCTTAGTATCAAACAGGAGAGGATTAGATACACAGTGCAGTATTATAAAGGACAGGGTTAGATACACAGCTTAGTATTATAAAGGACAGGGTTAGATACACAGCTTAGTATCACACAGTACAGGATTAGATACAAATCTCAGTATCACACAGGACAGGATTAGATGCACAGATCAGTATCACACAGGACAGGATTAGATTCGCAGATCAGTATCACACAGGACAGGATTAGATGCACTACTCAGTATCACACAGGACAGGATTAGATGCACAGCTCAGTATCACACAGGACAGGATTAGATGCACAGCTCAGTATCACACAGGACAGGATTAGATGCACAGCTCAGTATCACACAGGACAGGATTAGATGCACAGCTCAGTATCACACAGGATAGGATTAGATACATGGCTCAGCAGACAGTATCATACATGATAGAATTAGATACATGGCTCAGCAGACAGTATCTCACAGGATAGGATTAGATACACAGCTCAGCCGACAGTATCACACAGGATATGATTAGATATACGGCTTAGTATCAAACAGGAGAGGATTAGATACACAGTGCAGTATCAATCAGTACCAGATTAGATACACAGCTTAGTATTATAAAGGACAGGGTTAGATACACAGCTTAGTATCACACAGTACAGGATTAGATACAAATCTCAGTATCACACAGGACAGGATTAGATGCACAGCTCAGTATCACACAGGACAGGATTAGATGCACAGATCAGTATCACACAAGACAGGATTAGATGCACAGCTCAGTATCACACAGGACAGGATTAGATGCGCAAATCAGTATCACACAGGACAGGATTAGATGCACAGATCAGTATCACACAGGACAGGATTAGATGCACAGCTCAGTATCACACAGGACAGGATTAGATGCGCAAATCAGTATCACACAGGACAGGATTAGATGCACAGATCAGTATCACACAGGACAGGATTAGATGCATAGCTCAGTATCACACAGGACAGGATTAGATTCGCAGATCAGTATCACACAGGACAGGATTAGATGCACAGATCAGTATCACACAGGACAGGATTAGATGCACAGCTCAGTATCACACAGGACAGGATTAGATTCGCAGATCAGTATCACACAGGACAGGATTAGATGCACAGCTCAGTATCACACAGTACAGAATTAGATGCACAGATCAGTATCACACAGGACAGGATTAGATGCACAGCTCTGTATCACACAGGACAGGATTAGATGCGCAAATCAGTATCACACAGGACAGGATTAGATGCACAGATCAGTATCACACAGGACAGGATTAGATGCACAGCTCAGTATCACACAGGACAGGATTAGATTCGCAGATCAGTATCACACAGGACAGGATTAGATGCACAGCTCAGTATCACACAGGACAGGATTAGATTCGCAGATCAGTATCACACAGGACAGGATTAGATGCACAGATCAGTATCACACAGGACAGGATTAGATGCACAGCTCAGTATCACACAGGACAGGATTAGATTCGCAGATCAGTATCACACAGGACCGGATTAGATGCACAGCTCAGTATCACACAGTACAGAATTAGATGCACAGATCAGTATCACACAGAACAGGATTAGATGCACAGATCAGTATCACACAGGACAGGATTAGATGCACAGCTCAGTATCACACAGGACAGGATTAGATGCGCAGATCAGTATCACACAGGACAGGATTAGATGCGCAGATCAGTATCACACAGGACAGGATTAGATGCACAGCTCAGTATCACACAGGACAGGATTAGATTCGCAGATCAGTATCACACAGGACAGGATTAGATGCACAGCTCAGTATCACACAGGACGGGGTTAGATGCGCAGATCAGTGTCACTCAGGACAGGATTAGATGCCCAGATCAGTATCACACAGGACAGGATTAGATGCGCAGATCAGTATCACACAGGACAGGATTAGATGCACAGCTCAGTATCACACAGGACAGGATTAGATCCACAGCTCAGTATCACACAGGACAGGATTAGATGCGCAGATCAGTATCACACAGGACAGGATTAGATGTGCAGATCAGTATCACACAGGACAGGATTAGATGCGCAGATCAGTATCACACAGGACAAGATTAGATTCGCAGATCAGTATCACACAGGACAGGATTAGATGCACAGCTCAGTATCACACAGGACAAGATTAGATTCGCAGATCAGTATCACACAGGACAGGATTAGATGCACAGCTCAGTATCACACAGGACAGGATTAGATTCGCAGATCAGTATCACACAGGACAGGATTAGATGCACAGCTCAGTATCACACAGGACAGGATTAGATGCACAGCTCAGTATCACACAGGACAGGATTAGATGCACAGCTCAGTATCACACAGGACAGGATTAGATTCGCAGATCAGTATCACACAGGACAGGATTAGATGCACAGCTCAGTATCACACAGGATAGGATTAGATTCACAGATCACTATCACACAGGACAGGATTAGATGCACTGCTCAGTATCACACAGGACAGGATTAGATGCACAGCTCAGTATCACACAGGACAGGATTAGATACACAGCTCAGTATCACACAGGACAGGATTAGATGCGCAGCTCAGTATCACACAGGACAGGATTAGATGCACAGATCAGTATCACACAGGACAGGAGTAGATGCACAGCTCAGTATCACACAGGACAGGATTAGATTCGCAGATCAGTATCACACAGGACAGGATTAGATGCACTACTCAGTATCACACAGGACAGGATTAGATGCACAGCTCAGTATCACACAGGACAGGATTAGATGCACAGCTCAGTATCACACAGGACAGGATTAGATGCACAGCTCAGTATCACACAGGACAGGATTAGATGCACAGCTCAGTATCACACAGGATAGGATTAGATACATGGCTCAGCAGACAGTATCATACATGATAGAATTAGATACATGGCTCAGCAGACAGTATCACACAGGATAGGATTAGATACACAGCTCAGCAGACAGTATCACACAGGATATGATTAGATACACTGCTCAGCAGACAGTATCACACAGGATATGATTAGATATACGGCTCAGCAGGCACTATCACATAAAATAGGATTGTATACACGGCTTAGTATCAAACAGGAGAGGATTAGATACACAGTGCAGTATCAATCAGTACCAGATTAGATACACAGCTTAGTATTATAAAGGATAGGGTTAGATACACAGCTTAGTATCACACAGTACAGGATTAGATACAAATCTCAGTATCACACAGGACAGGATTAGATGCACAGCTCAGTATCACACAGGACAGGATTAGATGCACAGATCAGTATCACACAAGACAGGATTAGATGCACAGCTCAGTATCACACAGGACAGGATTAGATGTGCAGATCAGTATCACACAGGACAGGATTAGATGCGCAGATCAGTATCACACAGGACAGGATTAGATGCACAGCTCAGTATCACACAGGACGGGGTTAGATGCGCAGATCAGTGTCACACAGGACAGGATTAGATGCGCAGATCAGTATCACACAGGACAGGATTAGATGCGCAAATCAGTATCACACAGGACAGGATTAGATGCACTACTCAGTATCACACAGGACAGGATTAGATGCACAGCTCAGTATCACACAGGACAGGATTAGATGCACAGCTCAGTATCACACAGGACAGGATTAGATGCACAGCTCAGTATCACACAGGACAGGATTAGATGCACAGCTCAGTATCACACAGGATAGGATTAGATACATGGCTCAGCAGACAGTATCATACATGATAGAATTAGATACATGGCTCAGCAGACAGTATCACACAGGATAGGATTAGATACACAGCTCAGCAGACAGTATCACACAGGATATGATTAGATACACTGCTCAGCAGACAGTATCTCACAGGATAGGATTAGATACACAGCTCAGCCGACAGTATCACACAGGATATGATTAGATATACGGCTCAGCAGGCAGTATCACATAAGATAGGATTGTATACACGGCTTAGTATCAAACAGGAGAGGATTAGATACACAGTGCAGTATCAATCAGTACCAGATTAGATACACAGCTTAGTATTATAAAGGACAGGGTTAGATACACAGCTTAGTATCACACAGTACAGGATTAGATACAAATCTCAGTATCACACAGGACAGGATTAGATGCACAGCTCAGTATCACACAGGACAGGATTAGATGCACAGATCAGTATCACACAAGACAGGATTAGATGCACAGCTCAGTATCACACAGGACAGGATTAGATGTGCAGATCAGTATCACACAGGACAGGATTAGATGCGCAGATCAGTATCACACAGGACAGGATTAGATGCACAGCTCAGTATCACACAGGACGGGGTTAGATGCGCAGATCAGTGTCACACAGGACAGGATTAGATGCGCAGATCAGTATCACACAGGACAGGATTAGATGCGCAAATCAGTATCACACAGGACAGGATTAGATGCACTACTCAGTATCACACAGGACAGGATTAGATGCACAGCTCAGTATCACACAGGACAGGATTAGATGCACAGCTCAGTATCACACAGGACAGGATTAGGTGCACAGCTCAGTATCACACAGGACAGGATTAGATGCACAGCTCAGTATCACACAGGATAGGATTAGATACATGGCTCAGCAGACAGTATCATACATGATAGAATTAGATACATGGCTCAGCAGACAGTATCACACAGGATAGGATTAGATACACAGCTCAGCAGACAGTATCACACAGGATATGATTAGATACACTGCTCAGCAGACAGTATCTCACAGGATAGGATTAGATACACAGCTCAGCCGACAGTATCACACAGGATATGATTAGATATACGGCTCAGCAGGCAGTATCACATAAGATAGGATTGTATACACGGCTTAGTATCAAACAGGAGAGGATTAGATACACAGTGCAGTATCAATCAGTACCAGATTAGATACACAGCTTAGTATTATAAAGGACAGGGTTAGATACACAGCTTAGTATCACACAGTACAGGATTAGATACAAATCTCAGTATCACACAGGACAGGATTAGATGCACAGCTCAGTATCACACAGGACAGGATTAGATGCGCAGATCAGTATCACACAGGACAGGATTAGATGCACAGATCAGTATCACACATGACAGGATTAGATGTGCAGATCAGTATCACACAGGACAGGATTAGATGCGCAGATCAGTATCACACAGGACAGGATTAGATGCACAGCTCAGTATCACACAGGACGGGGTTAGATGCGCAGATCAGTGTCACACAGGACAGGATTAGATGCGCAGATCAGTATCACACAGGACAGGATTAGATGCGCAAATCAGTATCACACAGGACAGGATTAGATACACAGCTCAGTATCACACAGGACAGGATTAGATGCGCAAATCAGTATCACACAGGACAGGATTAGATTCGCAGATCAGTATCACACAGGACAGGATTAGATGCACAGCTCAGTATCACACAGGACAGGATTAGATGCGCAGATCAGTATCACACAGGACAGGATTAGATGCACAGCTCAGTATCACACAGGACAGGATTAGATGCACAGATCAGTATCACACAGGATAGGATTAGATACACAGCTCAGTATCACACAGGACAGGATTAGATGCACAGCTCAGTATCACACAGGACAGGATTAGATGCACAGATCAGTATCACACAGGATAGGATTAGATACACAGCTCAGTATCACACAGGACAGGATTAGATGCACAGATCAGTATCACACAGGACAGGATTAGATGCACAGCTCAGTATCACACAGGACATGATTAGATTCGCAGATCAGTATCACACAGGACAGGATTAGATACACAGCTCAGTATCACATAGGACAGCATTAGATGCACAGATCAGTATCACACAGGACAGGATTAGATGCACAGCTCAGTATCACACAAGACATGATTAGATTCGCAGATCAGTATCACACAGGACAGGATTAGATGCACAGCTCAGTATCACACAGGACAGGATTAGATGCACAGCTCAGTATCACACAGGACAGGATTAGATGCACAGCTCAGTATCACACAGGACAGGATTAGATTCGCAGATCAGTATCACACAGGACAGGATTAGATGCACAGCTCAGTATCACACAGGACAGGATTAGATGCGCAGATCAGTATCACACAGGACAGGATTAGATGCGCAAATCAGTATCACACAGGACAGGATTAGATGCACAGATCAGTATCACACAGGACAGGATTAGATGCACAGCTCAGTATCACACAGGACAGGATTAGATGCACTGCTCAGTATCACACAGGACAAGATTAGATGCGCAAATCAGTATCACACAAGACAGGATTAGATGCGCAAATCAGTATCACACAGGACAGGATTAGATGCACAGATCAGTATCACACAGGACAGGATCAGATGCGCAAATCAGTATCACACAGGACAGGATTAGATGCACAGCTCAGTATCACACAGGACAGGATTAGATGCACAGCTCTGTATCACACAGGACAGGATTAGATGCACAAATCAGTATCACACAGGACAGGATTAGATGCACAGATCAGTATCACACAGGACAGGATTAGATCCACAGCTCAGTATCACACAGGACAGGATTAGATTCGCAGATCAGTATCACACAGGACAGGATTAGATGCACAGCTCAGTATCACACAGGATAGGATTAGATTCGCAGATCAGTATCACACAGGACAGGATTAGATGCACAGATCAGTATCACACAGGACAGGATTAGATGCACAGCTCAGTATCACACAGGACAGGATTAGATTCGCAGATCAGTATCACACAGGACAGGATTAGATGCACAGCTCAGTATCACACAGGACAGAATTAGATGCACAGATCAGTATCACACAGGACAGGATTAGATGCACAGATCAGTATCACACAGGACAGGATTAGATGCACAGCTCAGTATCACACAGGACAGGATTAGATGCGCAGATCAGTATCACACAGGACAGGATTAGATGCGCAGATCAGTATCACACAGGACAGGATTAGATGCACAGCTCAGTATCACACAGGACAGGATTAGATTCGCAGATCAGTATCACACAGGACAGGATTAGATGCACAGCTCAGTATCACACAGGACGGGGTTAGATGCGCAGATCAGTGTCACTCAGGACAGGATTAGATGCCCAGATCAGTATCACACAGGACAGGATTAGATGCACAGCTCAGTATCACACAGGACAAGATTAAATTCGCAGATCAGTATCACACAGGACAGGATTAGATGCACAGCTCAGTATCACACAGGACAGGATTAGATTCGCAGATCAGTATCACACAGGACAGGATTAGATGCACAGCTCAGTATCACTCAGGACAGGATTAGATGCACAGCTCAGTATCACACAGGACAGGATTAGATTCGCAGATCAGTATCACACAGGACAGGATTAGATGCACAGCTCAGTATCACACAGGACAGGATTAGATTCACAGATCAGTATCACACAGGACAGGATTAGATGCACTGCTCAGTATCACACAGGACAGGATTAGATGCGCAGCTCAGTATCACACAGGACAGGATTAGATGCACAGCTCAGTATCACACAGGACAGGATTAGATGCACAGCTCAGTATCACACAGGACAGGATTAGATGCGCAGCTCAGTATCACACAGGACAGGATTAGATGCGCAGCTCAGTATCACACAGGACAGGATTAGATGCACAGCTCAGTATCACACAGGACAGGATTAGATGCACAGCTCAGTATCACACAGGATAGGATTAGATACATGGCTCAGCAGACAGTATCATACATGATAGGATTAGATACATGGCTCAGCAGACAGTATCACACAGGATAGGATTAGATACACAGCTCAGCAGACAGTATCACACAGGATATGATTAGATACACAGCTCAGCCGACAGTATCACACAGGATATGATTAGATATACGGCTCAGCAGGCAGTATCTCACAGGATAGGATTAGATACACGGCTCAGCAGAGAGTATCACACAGGAGAGGATTAGATATACGGCTCAGCAGGCAGTATCACATAAGATAGGATTGTATACACGGCTTAGTATCAAACAGGAGAGGATTAGATACACAGTGCAGTATCAATCAGTACCAGATTAGATACACAGCTTAGTATTACAAAGGACAGGGTTAGATACACAGCTTAGTATCACACAGTACAGGATTAGATACAAATCTCAGTATCACACAGGACAGGATTAGATGCACAGCTCAGTATCACACAGGACAGGATTAGATGCGCAGCTCAGTATCACACAGGACAGGATTAGATGCGCAGATCAGTATCACACAGGACAGGATTAGATGCACAGCTCAGTATCACACAGGACAGGGTTAGATGCGCAGATCAGTATCACACAGGACAGGATTAGATGTGCAGATCAGTATCACACAGGACAGGATTAGATGCACAGATCAGTATCACACAGGACAGGGTTAGATGCGCAGATCACTGTCACACAGGACAGGATTAGATGCGCAGATCGGTATCACACAGGACAGGATTAGATGCACAGCTCAGTATCACACAGGACAGGATTAGATACACAGCTCAGTATCACACAGGACAGGATTAGATGCGCAAATCAGTATCACACAGGACAGGATTAGATTCGCAGATCAGTATCACACAGGACAGGATTAGATGCGCAGATCAGTATCACACAGGACAGGATTAGATGCACAGCTCAGTATCACACAGGACAGGATTAGATGCACAGATCAGTATCACACAGGATAGGATTAGATACACAGCTCAGTATCACACAGGACAGGATTAGATGCACAGCTCAGTATCACACAGGACAGGATTAGATGCACAGATCAGATTCACACAGGACAGGATTAGATGCACAGCTCAGTATCACACAGGACATGATTAGATTCGCAGATCAGTATCACACAGGACAGGATTAGATGCATAGCTCAGTATCACACAGGACAGGATTAGATGCGCAGATCATTATCAAACAGGACAGGATTAGATGCACAGCTCAGTATCACACAGGACAGGGTTAGATGCGCAGATCAGTATCACACAGGACAGGATTAGATGCGCAGATCAGTATCAGACAGGACAGGATTAGATGCACAGCTCAGTATCACACAGGACAGGATTAGATGCGCAAATCAGTATCACACAGGACAGGATTAGATGCACAGCTCAGTATCACACAGGACAGGATTAGATGCACAGATCAGTATCACACAGGATAGGATTAGATACACAGCTCAGTATCACACAGGACAGGATTAGATGCACAGCTCAGTATCACAAGGGACAGGATTAGATGCACAGATCAGATTCACACAGGATAGGATTAGATACACAGCTCAGTATCACACAGGACAGGATTAGATGCACAGATCAGTATCACACAGGACAGGATTAGATGCACAGCTCAGTATCACACAGGACATGATTAGATTCGCAGATCAGTATCACACAGGACAGGATTAGATGCATAGCTCAGTATCACACAGGACAGGATTAGATGCACAGCTCAGTATCACACAGGACAGGATTAGATTCGCAGATCACTATCACACAGGACAGGATTAGATGCACAGCTCAGTATCACACAGGACAGGATTAGATGCGCAGATCAGTATCACACAGGATAGGATTAGATGCACAGCTCAGTATCACGCAGGACAGGATTAGATGCACAGATCAGTATCACACAGGACAGGAATAGATGCACAGCTCAGTATCACACAGGACAGGATTAGATGCGCAGATCAGTATCACACAGGACAGGATTAGATGCACAGCTCAGTATCACACAGGACAGGATTAGATGCACAGCTCAGTATCACACAGGACAGGATTAGATTCGCTGATCAGTATCACACAGGACAGTATTAGATGCACAGCTCGGTATCACACAAGACAGGATTAGATGCATAGCTCAGTATCACACAGGACAGGATTAGATGCACAGCTCAGTATCACACATTACAGGATTAGATGCGCAGATCATTATCACACAGGACAGGATTAGATGCGCAGATCAGTATCACACAGGACAGGATTAGATGCACAGCTCAGTATCACACAGGACAGGATTAGATGCACAGCTCAGTATCACACAGGACAGGATTAGATTCGCTGATCAGTATCACACAGGACAGGATTAGATGCACAGCTCAGTATCACACAGGACAGGATTAGATGCACAGCTCAGTATCACACAGGACAGGATTAGATGCACAGTTCAGTATCACACAGGACAGGATTAAATTCGCAGATCAGTATCACACCGGTCAGGATTAGATGCACAGCTCAGTATCACACAGTACAGGATTAGATACAAATCTCAGTATCACAGGACTGGATTAGATGCACAGCTCAGTATCACACAGGACAGGATTAGATGCGCAGATCAGTATCACACAGGACAGGATTAGATGCGCAGATCAGTATCACACAGGACAGGATTAGATTCACAGATCAGTATCACACAGGACAGGATTAGATGCACAGCTCAGTATCACACAGGACAGGATTAAATTCGCAGATCAGTATCACACCGGTCAGGATTAGATGCACAGCTCAGTATCACACAGGACAGGATTAGATGCACAGCTCAGTATCACACAGGACAGGATTAGATTCGCTGATCAGTATCACAGAGGACAGGATTAGATGCACAGCTCAGTATCACACAGGACAGGATTAGATGCACAGCTCAGTATCACACAGGACAGGATTAGATGCACAGCTCAGTATCACACAGGACAGGATTAGATGCATAGCTCAGTATCACACAGGACAGGATTAGATTCGCAGATCAGTATCACACAGGACAGGATTAGATGCACAGCTCAGTATCACACAGGACAGGATTAGATGCACAGCTCAGTATCACACAAGACAGGATTAGATGCACAGCTCAGTATCACACAGGACAGGATTAGATGCGCAAATCAGTATCACACAGGACAGGATTAGATGCACAGATCAGTATCACACAGGACAGGATTAGATGCATAGCTCAGTATCACACAGGACAGGATTAGATTCGCAGATCAGTATCACACAGGACAGGATTAGATGCACAGATCAGTATCACACAGGACAGGATTAGATGCACAGCTCAGTATCACACAGGACAGGATTAGATTCGCAGATCAGTATCACACAGGACAGGATTAGATGCACAGCTCAGTATCACACAGTACAGAATTAGATGCACAGATCAGTATCACACAGGACAGGATTAGATGCACAGCTCTGTATCACACAGGACAGGATTAGATGCGCAAATCAGTATCACACAGGACAGGATTAGATGCACAGATCAGTATCACACAGGACAGGATTAGATGCACAGCTCAGTATCACACAGGACAGGATTAGATTCGCAGATCAGTATCACACAGGACAGGATTAGATGCACAGCTCAGTATCACACAGGACAGGATTAGATTCGCAGATCAGTATCACACAGGACAGGATTAGATGCACAGATCAGTATCACACAGGACAGGATTAGATGCACAGCTCAGTATCACACAGGACAGGATTAGATTCGCAGATCAGTATCACACAGGACCGGATTAGATGCACAGCTCAGTATCACACAGTACAGAATTAGATGCACAGATCAGTATCACACAGAACAGGATTAGATGCACAGATCAGTATCACACAGGACAGGATTAGATGCACAGCTCAGTATCACACAGGACAGGATTAGATGCGCAGATCAGTATCACACAGGACAGGATTAGATGCGCAGATCAGTATCAGACAGGACAGGATTAGATGCACAGCTCAGTATCACACAGGACAGGATTAGATGCGCAAATCAGTATCACACAGGACAGGATTAGATGCACAGCTCAGTATCACACAGGACAGGATTAGATGCACAGATCAGTATCACACAGGATAGGATTAGATACACAGCTCAGTATCACACAGGACAGGATTAGATGCACAGCTCAGTATCACAAGGGACAGGATTAGATGCACAGATCAGATTCACACAGGATAGGATTAGATACACAGCTCAGTATCACACAGGACAGGATTAGATGCACAGATCAGTATCACACAGGACAGGATTAGATGCACAGCTCAGTATCACACAGGACATGATTAGATTCGCAGATCAGTATCACACAGGACAGGATTAGATGCATAGCTCAGTATCACACAGGACAGGATTAGATGCACAGCTCAGTATCACACAGGACAGGATTAGATTCGCAGATCACTATCACACAGGACAGGATTAGATGCACAGCTCAGTATCACACAGGACAGGATTAGATGCGCAGATCAGTATCACACAGGATAGGATTAGATGCACAGCTCAGTATCACGCAGGACAGGATTAGATGCACAGATCAGTATCACACAGGACAGGAATAGATGCACAGCTCAGTATCACACAGGACAGGATTAGATGCGCAGATCAGTATCACACAGGACAGGATTAGATGCACAGCTCAGTATCACACAGGACAGGATTAGATGCACAGCTCAGTATCACACAGGACAGGATTAGATTCGCTGATCAGTATCACACAGGACAGTATTAGATGCACAGCTCGGTATCACACAAGACAGGATTAGATGCATAGCTCAGTATCACACAGGACAGGATTAGATGCACAGCTCAGTATCACACATTACAGGATTAGATGCGCAGATCATTATCACACAGGACAGGATTAGATGCGCAGATCAGTATCACACAGGACAGGATTAGATGCACAGCTCAGTATCACACAGGACAGGATTAGATGCACAGCTCAGTATCACACAGGACAGGATTAGATTCGCTGATCAGTATCACACAGGACAGGATTAGATGCACAGCTCAGTATCACACAGGACAGGATTAGATGCACAGCTCAGTATCACACAGGACAGGATTAGATGCACAGTTCAGTATCACACAGGACAGGATTAAATTCGCAGATCAGTATCACACCGGTCAGGATTAGATGCACAGCTCAGTATCACACAGTACAGGATTAGATACAAATCTCAGTATCACAGGACTGGATTAGATGCACAGCTCAGTATCACACAGGACAGGATTAGATGCGCAGATCAGTATCACACAGGACAGGATTAGATGCGCAGATCAGTATCACACAGGACAGGATTAGATTCACAGATCAGTATCACACAGGACAGGATTAGATGCACAGCTCAGTATCACACAGGACAGGATTAAATTCGCAGATCAGTATCACACCGGTCAGGATTAGATGCACAGCTCAGTATCACACAGGACAGGATTAGATGCACAGCTCAGTATCACACAGGACAGGATTAGATTCGCTGATCAGTATCACAGAGGACAGGATTAGATGCACAGCTCAGTATCACACAGGACAGGATTAGATGCACAGCTCAGTATCACACAGGACAGGATTAGATGCACAGCTCAGTATCACACAGGACAGGATTAGATGCATAGCTCAGTATCACACAGGACAGGATTAGATTCGCAGATCAGTATCACACAGGACAGGATTAGATGCACAGCTCAGTATCACACAGGACAGGATTAGATGCACAGCTCAGTATCACACAAGACAGGATTAGATGCACAGCTCAGTATCACACAGGACAGGATTAGATGCGCAAATCAGTATCACACAGGACAGGATTAGATGCACAGATCAGTATCACACAGGACAGGATTAGATGCATAGCTCAGTATCACACAGGACAGGATTAGATTCGCAGATCAGTATCACACAGGACAGGATTAGATGCACAGATCAGTATCACACAGGACAGGATTAGATGCACAGCTCAGTATCACACAGGACAGGATTAGATTCGCAGATCAGTATCACACAGGACAGGATTAGATGCACAGCTCAGTATCACACAGTACAGAATTAGATGCACAGATCAGTATCACACAGGACAGGATTAGATGCACAGCTCTGTATCACACAGGACAGGATTAGATGCGCAAATCAGTATCACACAGGACAGGATTAGATGCACAGATCAGTATCACACAGGACAGGATTAGATGCACAGCTCAGTATCACACAGGACAGGATTAGATTCGCAGATCAGTATCACACAGGACAGGATTAGATGCACAGCTCAGTATCACACAGGACAGGATTAGATTCGCAGATCAGTATCACACAGGACAGGATTAGATGCACAGATCAGTATCACACAGGACAGGATTAGATGCACAGCTCAGTATCACACAGGACAGGATTAGATTCGCAGATCAGTATCACACAGGACCGGATTAGATGCACAGCTCAGTATCACACAGTACAGAATTAGATGCACAGATCAGTATCACACAGAACAGGATTAGATGCACAGATCAGTATCACACAGGACAGGATTAGATGCACAGCTCAGTATCACACAGGACAGGATTAGATGCGCAGATCAGTATCACACAGGACAGGATTAGATGCGCAGATCAGTATCACACAGGACAGGATTAGATGCACAGCTCAGTATCACACAGGACAGGATTAGATTCGCAGATCAGTATCACACAGGACAGGATTAGATGCACAGCTCAGTATCACACAGGACGGGGTTAGATGCGCAGATCAGTGTCACTCAGGACAGGATTAGATGCCCAGATCAGTATCACACAGGACAGGATTAGATGCGCAGATCAGTATCACACAGGACAGGATTAGATGCACAGCTCAGTATCACACAGGACAGGATTAGATCCACAGCTCAGTATCACACAGGACAGGATTAGATGCGCAGATCAGTATCACACAGGACAGGATTAGATGTGCAGATCAGTATCACACAGGACAGGATTAGATGCGCAGATCAGTATCACACAGGACAAGATTAGATTCGCAGATCAGTATCACACAGGACAGGATTAGATGCACAGCTCAGTATCACACAGGACAAGATTAGATTCGCAGATCAGTATCACACAGGACAGGATTAGATGCACAGCTCAGTATCACACAGGACAGGATTAGATTCACAGATCAGTATCACACAGGACAGGATTAGATGCACAGCTCAGTATCACACAGGACAGGATTAGATGCACAGCTCAGTATCACACAGGACAGGATTAGATGCACAGCTCAGTATCACACAGGATAGGATTAGATTCACAGATCACTATCACACAGGACAGGATTAGATGCACTGCTCAGTATCACACAGGACAGGATTAGATGCACAGCTCAGTATCACACAGGACAGGATTAGATACACAGCTCAGTATCACACAGGACAGGATTAGATGCGCAGCTCAGTATCACACAGGACAGGATTAGATGCACAGATCAGTATCACACAGGACAGGAGTAGATGCACAGCTCAGTATCACACAGGACAGGATTAGATTCGCAGATCAGTATCACACAGGACAGGATTAGATGCACTACTCAGTATCACACAGGACAGGATTAGATGCACAGCTCAGTATCACACAGGACAGGATTAGATGCACAGCTCAGTATCACACAGGACAGGATTAGATGCACAGCTCAGTATCACACAGGACAGGATTAGATGCACAGCTCAGTATCACACAGGATAGGATTAGATACATGGCTCAGCAGACAGTATCATACATGATAGAATTAGATACATGGCTCAGCAGACAGTATCACACAGGATAGGATTAGATACACAGCTCAGCAGACAGTATCACACAGGATATGATTAGATACACTGCTCAGCAGACAGTATCACACAGGATATGATTAGATATACGGCTCAGCAGGCACTATCACATAAAATAGGATTGTATACACGGCTTAGTATCAAACAGGAGAGGATTAGATACACAGTGCAGTATCAATCAGTACCAGATTAGATACACAGCTTAGTATTATAAAGGATAGGGTTAGATACACAGCTTAGTATCACACAGTACAGGATTAGATACAAATCTCAGTATCACACAGGACAGGATTAGATGCACAGCTCAGTATCACACAGGACAGGATTAGATGCACAGATCAGTATCACACAAGACAGGATTAGATGCACAGCTCAGTATCACACAGGACAGGATTAGATGTGCAGATCAGTATCACACAGGACAGGATTAGATGCGCAGATCAGTATCACACAGGACAGGATTAGATGCACAGCTCAGTATCACACAGGACGGGGTTAGATGCGCAGATCAGTGTCACACAGGACAGGATTAGATGCGCAGATCAGTATCACACAGGACAGGATTAGATGCGCAAATCAGTATCACACAGGACAGGATTAGATGCACTACTCAGTATCACACAGGACAGGATTAGATGCACAGCTCAGTATCACACAGGACAGGATTAGATGCACAGCTCAGTATCACACAGGACAGGATTAGATGCACAGCTCAGTATCACACAGGACAGGATTAGATGCACAGCTCAGTATCACACAGGATAGGATTAGATACATGGCTCAGCAGACAGTATCATACATGATAGAATTAGATACATGGCTCAGCAGACAGTATCACACAGGATAGGATTAGATACACAGCTCAGCAGACAGTATCACACAGGATATGATTAGATACACTGCTCAGCAGACAGTATCTCACAGGATAGGATTAGATACACAGCTCAGCCGACAGTATCACACAGGATATGATTAGATATACGGCTCAGCAGGCAGTATCACATAAGATAGGATTGTATACACGGCTTAGTATCAAACAGGAGAGGATTAGATACACAGTGCAGTATCAATCAGTACCAGATTAGATACACAGCTTAGTATTATAAAGGACAGGGTTAGATACACAGCTTAGTATCACACAGTACAGGATTAGATACAAATCTCAGTATCACACAGGACAGGATTAGATGCACAGCTCAGTATCACACAGGACAGGATTAGATGCGCAGATCAGTATCACACAGGACAGGATTAGATGCACAGATCAGTATCACACATGACAGGATTAGATGTGCAGATCAGTATCACACAGGACAGGATTAGATGCGCAGATCAGTATCACACAGGACAGGATTAGATGCACAGCTCAGTATCACACAGGACGGGGTTAGATGCGCAGATCAGTGTCACACAGGACAGGATTAGATGCGCAGATCAGTATCACACAGGACAGGATTAGATGCGCAAATCAGTATCACACAGGACAGGATTAGATACACAGCTCAGTATCACACAGGACAGGATTAGATGCGCAAATCAGTATCACACAGGACAGGATTAGATTCGCAGATCAGTATCACACAGGACAGGATTAGATGCACAGCTCAGTATCACACAGGACAGGATTAGATGCGCAGATCAGTATCACACAGGACAGGATTAGATGCACAGCTCAGTATCACACAGGACAGGATTAGATGCACAGATCAGTATCACACAGGATAGGATTAGATACACAGCTCAGTATCACACAGGACAGGATTAGATGCACAGCTCAGTATCACACAGGACAGGATTAGATGCACAGATCAGTATCACACAGGATAGGATTAGATACACAGCTCAGTATCACACAGGACAGGATTAGATGCACAGATCAGTATCACACAGGACAGGATTAGATGCACAGCTCAGTATCACACAGGACATGATTAGATTCGCAGATCAGTATCACACAGGACAGGATTAGATACACAGCTCAGTATCACATAGGACAGCATTAGATGCACAGATCAGTATCACACAGGACAGGATTAGATGCACAGCTCAGTATCACACAAGACATGATTAGATTCGCAGATCAGTATCACACAGGACAGGATTAGATGCACAGCTCAGTATCACACAGGACAGGATTAGATGCACAGCTCAGTATCACACAGGACAGGATTAGATGCACAGCTCAGTATCACACAGGACAGGATTAGATTCGCAGATCAGTATCACACAGGACAGGATTAGATGCACAGCTCAGTATCACACAGGACAGGATTAGATGCGCAGATCAGTATCACACAGGACAGGATTAGATGCGCAAATCAGTATCACACAGGACAGGATTAGATGCACAGATCAGTATCACACAGGACAGGATTAGATGCACAGCTCAGTATCACACAGGACAGGATTAGATGCACTGCTCAGTATCACACAGGACAAGATTAGATGCGCAAATCAGTATCACACAAGACAGGATTAGATGCGCAAATCAGTATCACACAGGACAGGATTAGATGCACAGATCAGTATCACACAGGACAGGATCAGATGCGCAAATCAGTATCACACAGGACAGGATTAGATGCACAGCTCAGTATCACACAGGACAGGATTAGATGCACAGCTCTGTATCACACAGGACAGGATTAGATGCACAAATCAGTATCACACAGGACAGGATTAGATGCACAGATCAGTATCACACAGGACAGGATTAGATCCACAGCTCAGTATCACACAGGACAGGATTAGATTCGCAGATCAGTATCACACAGGACAGGATTAGATGCACAGCTCAGTATCACACAGGATAGGATTAGATTCGCAGATCAGTATCACACAGGACAGGATTAGATGCACAGATCAGTATCACACAGGACAGGATTAGATGCACAGCTCAGTATCACACAGGACAGGATTAGATTCGCAGATCAGTATCACACAGGACAGGATTAGATGCACAGCTCAGTATCACACAGGACAGAATTAGATGCACAGATCAGTATCACACAGGACAGGATTAGATGCACAGATCAGTATCACACAGGACAGGATTAGATGCACAGCTCAGTATCACACAGGACAGGATTAGATGCGCAGATCAGTATCACACAGGACAGGATTAGATGCGCAGATCAGTATCACACAGGACAGGATTAGATGCACAGCTCAGTATCACACAGGACAGGATTAGATTCGCAGATCAGTATCACACAGGACAGGATTAGATGCACAGCTCAGTATCACACAGGACGGGGTTAGATGCGCAGATCAGTGTCACTCAGGACAGGATTAGATGCCCAGATCAGTATCACACAGGACAGGATTAGATGCACAGCTCAGTATCACACAGGACAAGATTAAATTCGCAGATCAGTATCACACAGGACAGGATTAGATGCACAGCTCAGTATCACACAGGACAGGATTAGATTCGCAGATCAGTATCACACAGGACAGGATTAGATGCACAGCTCAGTATCACTCAGGACAGGATTAGATGCACAGCTCAGTATCACACAGGACAGGATTAGATTCGCAGATCAGTATCACACAGGACAGGATTAGATGCACAGCTCAGTATCACACAGGACAGGATTAGATTCACAGATCAGTATCACACAGGACAGGATTAGATGCACTGCTCAGTATCACACAGGACAGGATTAGATGCGCAGCTCAGTATCACACAGGACAGGATTAGATGCACAGCTCAGTATCACACAGGACAGGATTAGATGCACAGCTCAGTATCACACAGGACAGGATTAGATGCGCAGCTCAGTATCACACAGGACAGGATTAGATGCGCAGCTCAGTATCACACAGGACAGGATTAGATGCACAGCTCAGTATCACACAGGACAGGATTAGATGCACAGCTCAGTATCACACAGGATAGGATTAGATACATGGCTCAGCAGACAGTATCATACATGATAGGATTAGATACATGGCTCAGCAGACAGTATCACACAGGATAGGATTAGATACACAGCTCAGCAGACAGTATCACACAGGATATGATTAGATACACAGCTCAGCCGACAGTATCACACAGGATATGATTAGATATACGGCTCAGCAGGCAGTATCTCACAGGATAGGATTAGATACACGGCTCAGCAGAGAGTATCACACAGGAGAGGATTAGATATACGGCTCAGCAGGCAGTATCACATAAGATAGGATTGTATACACGGCTTAGTATCAAACAGGAGAGGATTAGATACACAGTGCAGTATCAATCAGTACCAGATTAGATACACAGCTTAGTATTACAAAGGACAGGGTTAGATACACAGCTTAGTATCACACAGTACAGGATTAGATACAAATCTCAGTATCACACAGGACAGGATTAGATGCACAGCTCAGTATCACACAGGACAGGATTAGATGCGCAGCTCAGTATCACACAGGACAGGATTAGATGCGCAGATCAGTATCACACAGGACAGGATTAGATGCACAGCTCAGTATCACACAGGACAGGATTAGATGCACAGCTCAGTATCACACAGGACAGGGTTAGATGCGCAGATCAGTATCACACAGGACAGGATTAGATGTGCAGATCAGTATCACACAGGACAGGATTAGATGCACAGATCAGTATCACACAGGACAGGGTTAGATGCGCAGATCACTGTCACACAGGACAGGATTAGATGCGCAGATCAGTATCACACAGGACAGGATTAGATGCACAGCTCAGTATCACACAGGACAGGATTAGATACACAGCTCAGTATCACACAGGACAGGATTAGATGCGCAAATCAGTATCACACAGGACAGGATTAGATTCGCAGATCAGTATCACACAGGACAGGATTAGATGCGCAGATCAGTATCACACAGGACAGGATTAGATGCACAGCTCAGTATCACACAGGACAGGATTAGATGCACAGATCAGTATCACACAGGATAGGATTAGATACACAGCTCAGTATCACACAGGACAGGATTAGATGCACAGCTCAGTATCACACAGGACAGGATTAGATGCACAGATCAGATTCACACAGGACAGGATTAGATGCACAGCTCAGTATCACACAGGACATGATTAGATTCGCAGATCAGTATCACACAGGACAGGATTAGATGCATAGCTCAGTATCACACAGGACAGGATTAGATGCGCAGATCATTATCAAACAGGACAGGATTAGATGCACAGCTCAGTATCACACAGGACAGGGTTAGATGCGCAGATCAGTATCACACAGGACAGGATTAGATGCGCAGATCAGTATCAGACAGGACAGGATTAGATGCACAGCTCAGTATCACACAGGACAGGATTAGATGCGCAAATCACTATCACACAGGACAGGATTAGATGCACAGCTCAGTATCACACAGGACAGGATTAGATGCACAGATCAGTATCACACAGGATAGGATTAGATACACAGCTCAGTATCACACAGGACAGGATTAGATGCACAGCTCAGTATCACAAGGGACAGGATTAGATGCACAGATCAGATTCACACAGGATAGGATTAGATACACAGCTCAGTATCACACAGGACAGGATTAGATGCACAGATCAGTATCACACAGGACAGGATTAGATGCACAGCTCAGTATCACACAGGACATGATTAGATTCGCAGATCAGTATCACACAGGACAGGATTAGATGCATAGCTCAGTATCACACAGGACAGGATTAGATGCACAGCTCAGTATCACACAGGACAGGATTAGATTCGCAGATCACTATCACACAGGACAGGATTAGATGCACAGCTCAGTATCACACAGGACAGGATTAGATGCGCAGATCAGTATCACACAGGATAGGATTAGATGCACAGCTCAGTATCACGCAGGACAGGATTAGATGCACAGATCAGTATCACACAGGACAGGAATAGATGCACAGCTCAGTATCACACAGGACAGGATTAGATGCGCAGATCAGTATCACACAGGACAGGATTAGATGCACAGCTCAGTATCACACAGGACAGGATTAGATGCACAGCTCAGTATCACACAGGACAGGATTAGATTCGCTGATCAGTATCACACAGGACAGTATTAGATGCACAGCTCGGTATCACACAAGACAGGATTAGATGCATAGCTCAGTATCACACAGGACAGGATTAGATGCACAGCTCAGTATCACACATTACAGGATTAGATGCGCAGATCATTATCACACAGGACAGGATTAGATGCGCAGATCAGTATCACACAGGACAGGATTAGATGCACAGCTCAGTATCACACAGGACAGGATTAGATGCACAGCTCAGTATCACACAGGACAGGATTAGATTCGCTGATCAGTATCACACAGGACAGGATTAGATGCACAGCTCAGTATCACACAGGACAGGATTAGATGCACAGCTCAGTATCACACAGGACAGGATTAGATGCACAGTTCAGTATCACACAGGACAGGATTAAATTCGCAGATCAGTATCACACCGGTCAGGATTAGATGCACAGCTCAGTATCACACAGTACAGGATTAGATACAAATCTCAGTATCACAGGACTGGATTAGATGCACAGCTCAGTATCACACAGGACAGGATTAGATGCGCAGATCAGTATCACACAGGACAGGATTAGATGCGCAGATCAGTATCACACAGGACAGGATTAGATTCACAGATCAGTATCACACAGGACAGGATTAGATGCACAGCTCAGTATCACACAGGACAGGATTAAATTCGCAGATCAGTATCACACCGGTCAGGATTAGATGCACAGCTCAGTATCACACAGGACAGGATTAGATGCACAGCTCAGTATCACACAGGACAGGATTAGATTCGCTGATCAGTATCACAGAGGACAGGATTAGATGCACAGCTCAGTATCACACAGGACAGGATTAGATGTACAGCTCAGTATCACACAGGACAGGATTAGATGCACAGTTCAGTATCACACAGGACAGGATTAAATTCGCAGATCAGTATCACACCGGTCAGGATTAGATGCACAGCTCAGTATCACACAGTACAGGATTAGATACAAATCTCAGTATCACAGGACTGGATTAGATGCACAGGTCAGTATCACACAGGACAGGATTAGATGCACAGATCAGTATCACACAGGACAGGATTAGATGCGCAGATCAGTATCACACAGGACAGGATTAGATGCACAGATCAATATCACACAGGACAGGATTAGATGCACAGCTCAGTATCACACAGGACAGGATTAAATTCGCAGATCAGTATCACACCGGTCAGGATTAGATGCACAGCTCAGTATCACACAGTACAGGATTAGATACAAATCTCAGTATCACAGGACTGGATTAGATGCACAGCTCAGTATCACACAGGACAGGATTAGATGCGCAGATCAGTATCACACAGGACAGGATTAGATGCGCAGATCAGTATCACACAGTACAGGATTAGATGCACAGATCAGTATCACACAGGACAGGATTAGATGCACAGCTCAGTATCACACAGGACAGGATTAGATGTGTGGCACCCCAGGTCTGGTCGCCACAGTAACAGCAATGTCATGTCTGAGAGCAGGTGGGAGGTTCCCTGGTTGGGGACAATTAGCATGCAGCACCTCCTGCCTCAGTCCAGGGAGGGGAGAAACCTGCCCTTTATAAACTGGATCTGGGGCGGGGTTAGAGAGAGAGGTTCCAGAGAAGTTCCAGACAAGTTCCAGTGAAGTTGCAGATAGGGACAGGTCAGCAGCAGGCTGTTGAGTCCCTGTAGGCAGAGGAGGAACACAAGGCCAGGAGGGGAGCTAGCAGAGTTCGTCCTGGATAGAGACTTACAAAGCCGGACACTGGAGTCCGAGGCTGCGAGGGTTATAAGCCCAGCAGCATAAAACCACCACGCAGGGGACTTCAAGTCCTCTGGCCCAAGGAAGCCTGGAGGCTCAGCCACACGAGAGGGACCACTACTGCCCCAGAGGGGTGAGAGGTACGGAAGGCCCGAGTCGCCAGTCATACGAGTGAGAACAACACGGTACACTCAAAGACGTGGGCTACCACCACACTACAGCGGGATAGCCAAGAAAGAGTGAAGTCAACACGGGATTTCCCAGTTGCTCTCAGACTGACCAGGCCTCCATTGTTAACCTGTATTCCGGACGGGTCCCTTATTACCACCAACAGTAAAGACCCTGAATTGCATGACAGACTCCGTGTGGTTACTGCTGCTCCCGCGCACCATCACCACCACCATCCCTATTTCCTGCCCTGAGGCTATACTCCTCCCGTGGGGAGTTATACTACCCTCAGCTGCACCCACAACACCAGCCTCAGCGGTCTGCCCTGCAGCGGCGGTTTACTCTGACCGCAATCCACAGGTGACGTAGTCGGACATTTAATCACAAAACCTTATAAATAGACTGCCATTTGGGTTGACCACCCTGAGCCACGGGACCGGGTCGCCGCCATGCAAGGACTACAACCCCCAGCATCCACAAAAGGTCCGGTTCCGGGTTTCCCCACACACACACTGCCCAGGGGGCGTGTCAACCTTTTGGCGTAGTCAGCAGGATTTCGTGCCCGCCACCAACGGGTACTGCGGGTACCTTGGTGGAGTTTCCCGCCATCCGCAGCCATTTCCCGCCATCCACAGCCATTTTCCCGCCATCGGGCGCCATCTTTGTGACGCCGCGCGGGAAGAAGAGGGGCGTGGACGACGAAAGAGCGCGAGAACTGGAGCCCCGCCTTACGCACGGACGTTGCGCAAGGTCCTGAAAGGAGCCGAGCGGACGCTGACGTCACCAGCACGCGACGCAAGGTCCTCAACCCCGAAGGTCGCCTGCGGAGCCGCGGCCTACAGAAGAAAAGCAACGGAAGGTAGGCCACGGTTGACTAGGGGGAGGAAGATGTCAGAAGCGGAGGGAACTGCCTCCGCCAGCGCGGCCGCTGCCGCAGTAATGCCGTTCACGATGCCTTACATCCCCGGAGCGGCCTGGTTGCCCCAGTTCTCAGGGGAGTCGCATACCCTGAGCAACTTTAAAGAGAGACTGTATAGCCTATTCAAAGTATGCCCCCTGACGGAGGAACAAAAAGTGAGCATACTGATAGGCCAGTTAACCGGCGTGGCCCAACGAGAAGTAAAGTCCTGGTCGGTCAGGGACAAGAGGACCGTGAAGGAGATTTTAGCCCGTCTAAAGGACACTTTTGATACCCGCACGTCAGCAGAGATCAAAATGAGATTTTATGGGTGCAAGCAGCAGGCCCAAGACAGTATAAGAGACTATGCTTTGAATTTGCAAGAGGCCCTGAGAGCCATTAAGCAGGCAGACCCTGACAGTGTGCGGAATGCAGATAAACTGCTGACTGAACAATTCATTGAGGGTCTGCTGTCCAGCGCCCATCGAACCCAGTTATGCCTAATGGCCCTGCAGAACCCTGAGTTAGACTTTGCACAGTTTAAGGACAGAGCCATCCGGGTACTCCGAGAACCCACACCCGGTGGCGTTGCGGCCTCCAGGCACCCTGCTATCACTTATTACCAGGAGGCGGCGCCCCAGTCTATAGAACCTGCAGGAGCCAATGCACAGACTACGAATAGTACCCCGTCTACAGACCTGCACCATCAGGTCTAAGAACTGACCAAAAGCGTTGCCGCACTAACCAGGACTGTGCAGTCGTTACAGGTATCCTCTCCAGGAAAGATCCAGCTGGCTACCAGTCCGGGGACGTCCCATGGCGCAGACAGAAGAGGATCCCACCGTCCAGAGGGAAGCCAACGGACCGCTACGACCAGGATGGACAACCCATCTGCCGCCGCTGCAGCCAGCCCGGACATATTGCGAGGTACTGTAATTTAAACGAGCCCAACCTGGGGCAGAGGGCCAACCCCTAGGCGTAAGATCATCAGGCCCGTCAAACTGGCATGACAAGTATGTGGGGGGACGACCGGTCTTGCCTGTGGTACTGGATGGCATTCCCATGAGTGCACTGTTGGACACCGGGTCACAGGTAACCACCATCCCCTATGTACTTTTCAAGCGGTACTGGAATGACACGGATATTACCCGCTACCCAGATAATGACTTGAGCATCATCGCCAGCAATGGTCAGCCCGTGCCGCAGGTGGGGTTCAAGGAGGTGACCATCAAAATTGGTAAAGTTGAACTACCGGCGCAAGGACTGATTATTGTGAACATTGACCGTCGTGAAAGACACCCTAAAATAACCTTGGGTACTAACGTTATTGAAAATTGTCTTTCAGAGATAATTGTTATATTACAGCAGGTTGCAATGAATGCCAGCTCCAGCCAGCAGCGTGTCCTAAAAAAAGAGATCAGAGCCCTGATGAAGCGGCAACAGATAGAACAGTCTGGTGGTGAGATTGGTAGCGTTAGGATGAGTGACCCGTTCCCTATCGCCATGCCCCCAAAAAGCGAAATGATGATCTGGTGCCGGACGGGTTAAGATGTAGAGACTACCAAGCTATGGTAGAACCCGTTTACTCAGACAGTAGTCCCACCATTTTGACAGCACAGGGGGTGGTTGATGTCCGCCATGGGAGGGTAACTGTCCGCATCCTAAATATTGGGGAAAGAGAAGTACACTTGCCCCGGTATGCCACTCTAGCCAAATTGTTCACCATTAACCAAAACTCTGTAAAGGCCGTGGAACCCTTGCCTCCATCTCAACCAGAGGAGGGTAACGGCTCCAAGAAACTAATGGAGGACTGGTGTCAGAAAATGCATGTGGGCACCGACTCCACTCCCTCACACCACAAACGGAGTCTACCGGGTGGTTCCGGAGTACAAAAGAGTTTTTAGAAAACACCCGCTAGACTTTGGGCAAGTAAAGGGGGTAGAACACCAAATCCCCACAGGAGACCATCCACCCATAAAAGAGAGATACCGGCCTGTACCCCCTGCACACTATCAGAATGCTAAGGGTATGTTACGAGAAATTAAGGAGGCTCGGGTGATCAGGGATAGCTGTAGCCCCTGGGCAGCTCCTCTAGTTCTTGTGAAAAAGAAAGATGGCACGATGAGGATGTGTGTAGATTATAGAAAGGTCAACAGAATAACACACAAAGATGCGTACCCGTTACCTAGGATAGAGGAGTCTTTGGCTGCATTAAAATCTGCTAACTTCTTCTCTACTTTGGATCTCACTAGCGGGTACTGGCAGGTTCCTGTAGCAGAGTCAGACAAGTAGAAGACCGCCTTCACCACCCCGATGGGTCTCAGTGAATTCAACTGTATGCCGTTCGGACTCTGCAACGCACCAGGGACCTTCCAGAGGCTGATGGAGTGCTGTCTGGGGCACAGAAATTTCGAGACGGTCCTACTCTACCTGGACGATGTCATCTTGTATTCCAAGACCTATGAGGACCATCTAAAGCACCTGGCAGAGGTGTTCGATGCCCTGGCAGGCTTCGGCCTAAAGGTGAAACCCTCCAAGTGTCATCTACTGAAGCCAAAAGTACAGTACCTGGGACACGTGGTGAGTGCTGACGGAGTAGCCCCAGACCCTGACAAGATCATGGTGATTAAGGACTGGCCAAGACCCTCCGGCATAAAGGAAGTGCGGCAGTTCCTCGGGTTGGTAGGCTACTACCGAAGATTCATCTCCGGATTCACCAAAATGGCAGCCCCTATGCAGGACCTCCTGTTAGGTCAGTCAAAGACTAAAAGTCAGAAGCCGCCCTTTAAGTGGGACAAGCTGGAGGAGGAGTCTTTCCGCCAGCTGAAGATGGCCCTCACGGGGGATGAGATCCTGGCCTACCCTGATTACGGCCAGCCTTTTATCCTCCACACCGACGCCAGTAACGTGGGGCTAGGAGCCCTACTGTCCCAGATCCAGCAGGGCAGAGAACGGGTAATTGCTTATGCTAGCGGAAAGCTGAGACACACAGAGAGAAACCCTGAGAATTATAGCTCCTTCAAGCTAGAGTTCCTGGCAGTGGTGTGGGCAGTCACCGAATGCTTCAAGCATTACCTGGCTTCTTCTAAGTTCACTGTGTACACGGACAACAACCCGTTGACACACCTGGACACTGCAAGACTTGGTGCCCTAGAGCAGAGATGGATGGCCCGGCTGTCCAATTATGAATTTACTATCAAATACCGGACAGGGCGCGCAAATGCCAACGCAGATGCATTGTCCAGAATGCCTCACTTGCAGGACGGGGGAGAGGATCCAGAAGAACTGGAAGAAATTGAACTCCCTGCATTCCATCGTCATGGGATCACCCAGTGTTCCCACTGCGTAAAGGAGAGGTGCTCTGCTACGACTACGTTCAATCCCTTACCCCACCACGGCTGGGCAGAGACACAAGATAGTGACCCCGCAGTCCACCTGGTAAAAGAGATGCTGACCCAGGCTGATGCCCACCTTGATCCGGATGCTCCAGAAGAGACCAAACAGCTGTGGAAGGAGAGGAGCAAGCTGTTTCTCTACGAGGGGAGGCTGTGCCGCAGAACCGTCAACTCTCGAACACATGAGCTGACCTGGCAGGTAGTGGTCCCAAGGCGGGATGCGGCTATGGTCCTAGAAGCATACCATGACGGCGCAGGGCTCTTTGGATGGAAGAAGCTGGAGTTCCTGTTGCGTGAGCGGTTCTTCTGGGTAGGCATGAGAGAGGCTATAGAGAGATGGTGCAGAGAGTGTGGCCCGTGCAACCTAAGGAGGAAGGACCGCGCCAGCCAGAAGACTCCCCTGCGGCCCATCATCACAAAGCAGCCCCTTGAGCTGGTGGCCCTGGACCACGTAAAGCTGGCTCCAAGCAGATCGGGATACGTCTACGCCCTCACAATCGTAGATCACTACTCCCGGTTCCTAGTGGTGGTCCCTGTCAAAGACTTAACAGCTCAGACGGCCGCCAGAGCCTTTCAGCAGCATTTCTGCCGCCCACACGGGTATCCAGAGCAAGTGTTGACTGATCAAGGTCCAGCGTTCGAGGCTGAAGTCTTCCAGGAATTCTGCAACCTGTATGGCTGCAAGAAGATAAGGACAACGCCTTACCACCCCCAAACCAACGGGATGTGTGAGAAAATGAACCAGGTAGTAATAGACCTGCTCAAGACGTTGCCCCTGGAGGAACGCAGCCTGTGGCCTGAGAAACTGCCGGATCTGGTGAACTTGTATAACCATAGCCCAGTAAATTCTACCAACTGCACCCCAGCTTACCTAATGAGAGCAAGACCTGGTAAGCTGCCAATTGACCTGGAGATGGGAGTCCTGACACCCGAGGACACCTCACCAGAAGCAGACTGGGACACAGAACGACAGCAGCAGTACCGGAAAGTACAGGAGAGTGTGGAGCGAAGTCTGTCTCAAGCAAGAGAGAGGCAAGAGAGGAATTACAACCAGCATGCTCCTGCTGCTCCCCTGGCACCTGGAGAGCAGGTCTTGAAGAGGAAGAGACGGCTCCACAAGTTGGATGACCAGTGGGAGAAAGAACCGTACACGTACTGCCCTCAAGCCATGAAAACCCAAAGGTATGTGTTATCAGTAAGGATGGAGGAGAGACCACAGCCACTGTCTCCAGAGACCACCTGAAGAAGTGTCCCGAGCAGCTGCAAAGCGCTGATGAAGACCAAGATAGCCCTCAACCCGCAGAGGAAAGGGAAGAAATGGTCAGTACAGTGCTTGGAGAATTTCCCCAGTCCTGGACGCAAATCAACAACGCTATAGTGGTACCCGTCCTTACCTTTCTCCAGCCAGCCCCTCAAGGGCCTGCAGAAGAGCAAGTAGTGTTGGAAGAGCAAGTGGCCCCGGAGGCAGAAGAGTACATACCAGCAGCTCAGGAGAATAAACCCTCTGCTAGTAGTGAACCTGCCATGCCCGTGGTGAGCCAAAGAGTACGCAGAAAGCTGCCCAACCTACCCGTAACATCTGCAAACACCTCTAGTGCAGACACGAGCACACCCAGTACACATGAGGTGGAAACAGGGGACCCGAATAGAGTACCACCAGACAGTGGGTTACGTAGGTCCAACAGGAGCACTAAAGGTCAGGTACCTGCTCGCTGGAGAATCTAATATGTCGTATTTACCTGTATAGATGCAAAAGTTGGAAATGTTTAATGTCTGTGTTACCTGGTGATTAATTATGTTTATCTAGTTCAATGGACTAACAGGTTATGGACAATGAATAACCGGAACTGTACCTTGTACATAGTTGCACCTGGTAAGGTGCCCTCTTTTGAAGACGACCACAGAACACAAAACCCGTGGAGGTGGCTGAAGACGTGGTCCAACTCCGGATCATCAAAGCCCTGTAGCCACCCCAGGGCCTACGTGGAGGGTTTGGGACGGGTCCCTCAAAGTGCATTTTGGGTGACAAGGACACCCGGTCACGGAAGTGCCGTGACCTATAAAAACGAAATGTACTTGTATATATGTTTATTTTATTGCTTATTCTCTGTTATGTTGTGTTTTCCTTAAAAAAATGTTTAGTCCCGGAGTACTAAATTTCACTAGGGGGGAATGTGGCACCCCAGGTCTGGTCGCCACAGTGGCAGCAATGTCATGTCTGATAGCAGGTGGGAGGTTCCCTGGTTGGGGACAATTAGCATGCAGCACCTCCTGCCTCAGTCCAGGGAGGGGAGAAACCTGCCCTTTATAAACTGGATCTGGGGCGGGGTTAGAGAGAGAGGTTCCAGACAAGTTCCAGACAAGTTCCAGTGAAGTTGCAGATAGGGACAGGTCAGCAGCAGGCTGAGGAGTCCCTGTAGGCAGAGGAGGAACACAAGGCCACGAGGGGAGCTAGCAGAGTTCGTCCTGGCTAGAGACTTACAAAGCCGGACACTGGAGTCCGAGGCTGTGAGGGTTATAAGCCCAGCAGCAGAAAACCACCACGCAGGGGACTTCAAGTCCTCTGGCCCAAGGACGCCGGGAGGCTCAGCCACACGAGAGGGACCACTACTGCCCCGGAGGGGTGAGAAGTACGGAAGGCCCGAGTCGCCAGTCATACGGGTGAGAACAACACGGTACACTCAGAGACGTGGGCTACCACCACACTACAGCGGGATAGCCAAGAAAGAGTGAAGTCAGCTCGGTAGGTCTACAAACTCCCCCTGACCAGCGGGATTTCCCAGTTGCTCTCAGACTGACCAGGCCTCCATTGTTAACCTGTATTCCGGACCGGTCCCTTATTACCACCAACAGTAAAGACCCTGAATTGCATGACAGACTCCGTGTGGTTACTGCTGCTCCCGCGCACCATCACCACCAACATCCCTATTTCCTGCCCTGAGGCTATACTCCTCCCGTGGGGAGTTATACTACCCTCAGCTGCACCCACAACACCAGCCTCAGCGGTCTGCCCTACAGCGGCCGTTCACTCTGACCGCAATCCACGGGTGGCGTAGTCGGACATTTAATCACAAAACCTTATAAATAGACCGCCATTTGGGTTGACCACCCTGAGCCATGGTACCGGGTCCCCGCCACGCAAGGACTACAACCCCCAGCATCCACAAAAGGTCCGGTTCCGGGTTTCCCCACACACACACGGCCCAGGGGGCGCGTCAGATGCACAGCTCAGTATCACACAGGACAGGATTAGATGCACAGCTCAGTATCACACAGGACAGGATTAGATTCGCAGATCAGTATCACACAGGACAGCATTAGATGCACAGCTCAGTATCACACAGGACAGGATTAGATGCACAGCTCAGTATCACACAGGACAGGATTAGATTCGCAGATCAGTATCACACAGGACAGCATTAGATGCACAGCTCAGTATCACACAGGACAGGATTAGATACACAGCTCAGTATCACACAGGACAGGATTAGATGCACAGCTCAGCATCACACAGGACAGGATTAGATTCGCAGATCAGTATCACACGGGACAGGATTAGATGCACAGCTCAGTATCACACAGGACAGGATTAGATGCACAGCTCAGTATCACACAGGACAGGATTAGATTCGCAGATCAGTATCACACAGGACAGCATTAGATGCACAGCTCAGTATCACACAGGACAGGATTAGATGCACAGCTCGGTATCACACAGGACAGGATTAGATTCGCAGATCAGTATCACACAGGACAGGATTAGATGCACAGCTCAGTATCACACAGAATAGGATTAGATGCACAGCTCAGTATCACACAGGACAGGATTAGATGCACAGATCAGTATCACACAGGACAGGATTAGATGCACAACTCAGTATCACACAGGACAGGATTAGATGCACAGATCAGTATCACACAGGACAGGATTAGATGCGCAGATCAGTATCACACAGGACAGGATTAGATGCACAGCTCAGTATCACACAGGACAGGATTAGATTCGCAGATCAGTATCACACAGGACAGGATTAGTTGCACAACTCAGTATCACACAGGACAGGATTAGATGCACAGATCAGTATCACACAGGACAGGATTAGATGCGCAGATCAGTATCACACAGGACAGGATTAGATGCACAGCTCAGTATCACACAGGACAGGATTAGATTCGCAGATCAGTATCACACAGGACAGGATTAGTTGCACAACTCAGTATCACACAGGACAGGATTAGATGCACAGATCAGTATCACACAGGACAGGATTAGATGCGCAGATCAGTATCACACAGGACAGGATTAGATGCACAGCTCAGTATCACACAGGACAGGATTAGATGCACAGCTCAGTATCACACAGAATAGGATTAGATGCACAGCTCAGTATCACACAGGACAGGATTAGATGCACAGATCAGTATCACACAGGACAGGATTAGATGCACAACTCAGTATCACACAGGACAGGATTAGATGCACAGATCAGTATCACACAGGACAGGATTAGATGCGCAGATCAGTATCACACAGGACAGGATTAGATGCACAGCTCAGTATCACACAGGACAGGATTAGATTCGCAGATCAGTATCACACAGGACAGGATTAGTTGCACAACTCAGTATCACACAGGACAGGATTAGATGCACAGATCAGTATCACACAGGACAGGATTAGATGCGCAGATCAGTATCACACAGGACAGGATTAGATGCACAGCTCAGTATCACACAGGACAGGATTACACACGTGGTCAAAATTGTTGGTACCCCTCGTTTAATGAAAGAAAACCCACAATGGTCACAGAAATAACTTGAATCTGAAAAAAGTAATAATAAATTAAAAATCTATGGAAATGAACAAATGAAAGTCAGACATTGCTTTTCTGCTTCCACAGAATTAAAAAAAAATGAAACTCATGAAATAGGCCTGGACAGAAAGGGGTTGTCCGGTACTTTTTTAAGTTGCCCAATGTATTCAGCATGTGGGCATAAGTATCTCTGTAATTACCTTGTGTAGCAGATAATGCCTGTGAGTGGCGCTATCACTGGCCGCTCACAGGCATCACGTGACCCCCGGCTGCAGCTGGCTCTGACATCCGCTGACGTCACGACAAGTCCACGCTGCAGCCAAGGGTCCCTCTTCCGCGTTCCATCGGTGGCTGCTGGGTTGTGGGCGGGGTTATTCCCCTGCATCACACCCGGCATCCCTGTCCTCATTCACTGGGAAAGCACGCGGTGTATGCTGGGTGTGACGCAGGGGACCCCAGTGCTGAGTTACGCCTCACTTGTCGTGACATCAGCGCGGGGTCACGTGCTGCCTGTGAGCGGCCACCGATGGCGCCGCTTACAGGCAGAAACCGCAACGTAAGGTATTTACTAATATACTTATGCCCACATGCTGAATACATTGGGCAATTGAAAAAAAGTACCCGACAACTTCTTTAACTTAATATTTTGTTGAACAACCTTTTGAGGCAATTACTGCAATCAAACGATTCCTGTAACTGTCAATGAGACTTCTGCACCTCTCGACAGGTATTTTGGCCGACTCCTCATGAGCAAACTGCTCCAGTTGTCTGGTGGTTGAAGGTTGCCTTTTCCAGACGACATGTTTCAGCTCTTTACAAAGATGCTCAATAGGATTTAGGTCAGGGCTCATAGAAGGCCACTTCAGAATAGTCCAATGTTTTCCTCCTAGCCATTCTTGGGTGTTTTTAGCAGTGTGTTTTGGGTCATTATCCTGTTGCAAGACCCATGACCTGCGACTGAGACCAAGCTTTCTGACACTGGCAGCACATTTCTCTCTAGAATCCCTTGATAGTCTTGAGATTTCATTGTACCCTGTACAGATTCGAGACACCCTGTGCCAGATGCAGCAAAGCAGCCCCAGAACATAACAGAGCCTCCACCATGTTTCACAGTAGGGACAGTGTTCTTTTCTTGATATGCTTCATTTTTCCGTCTGTGAACATAGAGCTTATGTGCCTTGCCAAAAACTTCCATTTTTGTCTCTTCTGTCCATAGGACATTCTTCCAGGAGCTTTGTGGCTTGTCAACATGTAGTTTGGCAAATTCCAGTCTGGCTTTTTTATGATTTTTTTTCAACAATGGTGTTCTCCTTGGTCGTCTCCCATGAAGTCCACTTTGGATCAAACAACGGCAGATGGTGCGATCTGACACTAATGTTCCTTGAGCTTGAAGTTCACATTTAATCTCTTTAGGAGTTTTCCTGGGCTCCTTTTCTTACCATTCATATTATCCGTCTTTTTGACTTGTCCTCAATTTTCCTCCTGCGGCCACGTCCAGGGAGGTTGGCTACAGTCCCATGGATCTTAAATTTCTGAATAATATGTGCAACTGTAGTCACAGGAACATCAAGCTGCTTGGAGATGATCTTATAACCTTTACCTTTAACATGCTTGTCTATAATGTTCTTTCTAATCTCCTGAGACAACTCTTTCCTTTGCTTCCTCTGGTCCATGTTCAGTGTGGTACACACCATGTCCCCAAACAGCACAGTGAGTATCTGTAGCCCTATATACAGGCCCACTAACTGATTACAAGATTGTAGACACCTGTGATGCTAATTAGTGGACATAACTTGATTTACCATGTCCCTTTTGTCACATTATTTTCAGGGGTACCGTCATTTTTGTCCAGGCCTATTTCATGAGTTTAATTTTTTTTTTAATTCTGTGGAAGCAGAAAAGCAATGTCTGACTTTCATTTGTTTATTTTCATAGATTTTTAATTTATTATTACTTTTGTCAGATTCAAGTTATTTCTGCGACCATTGTGGGTTTTTCTTTCATTAAACGAGGGGTACCAACAATTTTGACCACGTGTGGAGATGCACAGATCAGTATCACACAGGATTAGATACAGAGCTCAGTATCATACAGGACAGGATTAGATGCACAGATCAGTATCACACAGGATTAGATACAGAGCTCAATATCACAGGACAGGATTAGATGCACAGATCAGTATCACACAGGATTAGATACAGAGCTCAGTATCACACAGGACAGGATTAGATACACAGATCAGAATCACACAGGATTAGATACAGAGCTCAGTATCACACAGGACAGGATTAGATGCACAGATCAGTATCACACAGGATTAGATACAGAGCTCAGTATCACACAAGACAGGATTAGATGCACAAATCAGTATCACACAGGATTAGATACAGAGCTCAGTATCACACAGGACAGGATTAGATACACAGATCAGAATCACACAGGATTAGATACAGAGCTCAGTATCACACAGGACAGGATTAGATGCACAGATCAGTATCACACAGGATTAGATACAGAGCTCAGTATCACACAGGACACATGTTGCATTGTCTTTTTTCCGCCAATTTCTGGTTTAAGCCATTACTCCACTCTAATATTAATGGCGCAGACGTCTCAGAAAATATGGAGGCAGATAGAAGACTTGGAGCAAAGAACTCGGAGAGAGGAAATGAGAACAAAAAAGATCTGTGAACTTTGCTAAGAGGCGTCTATTATCCCTTCCTTATCGGGAGCCATTGAGGCCTTTAGTGCCGGCGCCGTTGCTATGACGACACGGTCTCGTCAACAGATGAGAAAGCGCTTTTGTCAGGGACGGGCCCGAACAAGTGAGAAGCTATTTGGACTGTGGCGGCACGATCGCCTTAAATCAATAGCGCACATAATACACTCTCCGCTTTTCCATAAATCTTCATTTCTTCCTCGCTCTTTCATTTCCGGGCTGTTGACAGAACGGCTGAACTTTATCACCTGTGAATTTCCTGCAGCTCTTCTCCATTCTTATCCCCTCCGTATCTACAAGGCAGCGACACAGCGGTGAGAGGCTCAGCCGCCGCCTCGGGGGGACACAGACCCCTTCATGCACAGAGAAACCGTGTCATGGAGACCTCACAGGAATTATAGGCCTCGAAGGAACGACATAGAGAACTGCGGCCTAGTGGGATTGCCGGGCCTGAGGCTACAGAGGGAATTTATACTACTCAATGCGAGACCCCCTTGGGCGCGTAGGCCGCACATAGCGAGGCGTGGATAATAACGGGCCGGGGGTTATACTGGGAAGATTGTTTTTACTTCGTCCCTGGTTTAGGCTTCATATCCAGGGACATAGAATATATAGAACAGGTCCGTTCACATACCACCCAAGACCCCACCCTGGAGGAACCCCAACCCAGGGAGACCACCCACTATTAGATGCCACTTTTTGTCCATAATAGACAAATTTATTGATTTTATTCAGAAAATTTGTGACCTTCCTGGCAAATTATTTTTTTATTGTTGATTTACTTCCTAAATTAAGCAACTTTCTAAATGTTTGAACATTTACTACCACTTTGCAGCTGCAGATTGTCTGTAAGTCCATTCTCTACTTCAGTGCTTTTACAAAAATGTGATAAATCCACCAGAGCTGCTCCAGACGGGTCTCTCTTTTACTCTCTCCCTTTTCTTGGTGTTAGAAAAAGCAGCATGGAGGGGGAGGGGGTTCTGCACAAATCTTCATAATGTGGAAAGGAGAGAAAGCATTTAAAGTCTCAGGGAGGGCAGAGAAAACAGGCTACAGACGAGTAAATACAAGGAGGAGAGGAAATATGTTCAGGACAGCCAGCTTATAATACCTCAAGAAACACACAAACCTCAGAATCAGCCTATGTTACTGGGAGAGACACACAGACCTCATATCCAGCCTATAATACTGGGAGAGAAACACAGACCTCACATCCAGTCTATATTACTGTGAGAGACACACAGACCTCACATCCAGCCTATATTACTGGGATAGACACACAGACCTCACATCCAGCCTATATTACTGGGAAAGACACACAAACATCCAGCCTATATTACTTTGAGAGACACACAGACCTCACATTCAGCCTATATTACTGGGAGAATAACACACAGACCTCACATCTAGCCTATATTACTGGGAGATACAAACAGACCTTGCATTCAGCCTATATTACTGGGAGAGACACACAGACCTCACATCCAGCCTATATTACTGGGAGAGACACACAAACATTCAGCCTATATTACTTTGAGAGACACACAGACCTCACATTCAGCCTATATTACTGAGAGAGACACACAGACCTCGCATCTAGCCTATATTACTGGGAGATACAAACAGACCTTGCATTCAGCCTATATTACTGGGAGAGACACACAGACCTCGCATCTAGCCTATATTACTGGGAGATACAAACAGACCTTGCATTCAGCCTATATTACTGGGAGAGACACACAGACCTCACATCCAGCCTATATTACTTTGAGAGACACAGACTTCACAGCCAGCCTATATTACTGTGAGAGACACACAAACATCTAGCCTATATTACTTTGAGAGACACACAGACCTCACATTCAGCCTATATTACTGGGAGAGACACACAGACCTCGCATCCAGCCTATATTACTGGGAGATACAAACCAACCTTGCATTCAGCCTATATTACTGGGAGAGACACACAGACCTCGCATTCAGCCTATATTACTGGGAGCAGGGATGAATTAAGAGTAGCGAGGGCCCCGGGCAGGTTAGAAGGCGCAGGCCCCCCCGACACACACACAGACACCTGATGTATCACGTGACATGTCACATGATCCCCTGTGATAGATCATGTGATAGTTCACGTGAAATTAATTTAGCACAATATTAATAAATTAATTATAATTTTTTTTTTAACTAATTGTATGACTTAATATTGAGCACAATTAAGTATGCTGACATCCCCTATATACAGTATGAGACCCTCCACACAATATGAGCTGCCACAATCCTCCTATACACAGCAGGGGGCCGCACGTAGCCATCTATACACAGCGGGAGGCCGCACGGTGCCATCTAAACACAACGGGAGGCCGCACGTAGCCATCTATACACAGCGGGAGGCCGCACGTAGCCATCTATACACAGCGGGAGGCCGTATGGTGCCATTTATACACAGCGGGAGGCCGCACGTAGCCATCTATATACAGCGGGAGGCTGCACGGTGCCATCTATACACAGCGGGAGGCCGCACATAGCCATCTATACACAGCGGGAGGCCTCACGACACCATCTATACACAGCAGGAGGCCGCACGGTGCCATCTAAACACAACGGGAGGTCGCACGTAGCCATCTGTACACAGCAGGAGGCCGCACATAGCCATTTATACACAGCAGGGGGCCGCACGGCGCCATCTATACACAGCAGGGGGCTGCACGTAGCCATCTCTACACAGCAGGAGGCTGCACATAGCCATCTATACACAGCAGGAGGCCGCACCTAGCCACACACACACACCTGATGTATCATGTGACATGTCACATGATCCCCTGTGATAGATCATGTGATAGTTCACGTGAAATTAATTTGGCACAATATTAATGACGCACCCCTGGGCCTGAGTCGCGCAGCGTTGCGCACGCGGGAGCCTACCCGGAGCCGGATCTGATAGGGGTAGTAGTCTCGTGGCGGTGACCCGGTCCGTGCCCAGGGAGTCAAGCTGAGTGGCAGAGTTTAGCAGAAGATGGTACGGTGTTCGACTACGCCACCCGTTGAATGCGGCTATGAGGCCGCCGCTGCAGGGCAGACCGCTGAGGCCGGTGGTAAGGTTGTGCAGCGTAGCTGGTAGAACCCCCAACGGGAGGGGTATGGCCTCAGGGCAGCCGACGTGTTTGAAGGGGGGTAGCAGGAACCACTCAGAGACGGTGCGGTGTAGTTTTGGGTCTTTATTGGTGACAAGGTAGACCCTCCCGGAGTACTGGCTAGCGATCGGGGCCTAGTCAGTCCGTGAGCTGATGGGATCTCCCCTGGCCAGGCGGAGTTGTAGGCCTCCCCAACTAATCGTACTCTTCTGGCTACCTTGCTAGAGGCTGATAAAAGTAGCCCACGTCCCTAAGTGTACCGTGTGGTGCTCACCCGTATGGCCGGTGACTCAGGGCCTTCTGGTAGCTTCCGCTTCACGTCGCGGTGCTGGTCCCTTGCGTGTGACCGTGCCTTCGGGTTTCTTGGCCAGAGGACCTGAAATCCCCTGCCGGGCGGTTTCTGCTGCTGGGTAAGGATTAATCCCCACAGCCTCGGACTCCGGGTCCGGTAAGAACTCTTCAATCAGGGCGAGCTCTACAGCTTCCAGCCCCTGATCTCTTTTAGCACAGCTCCCACAGAGCTCCTGATCTTTCTTTCCCTAAAGCTGCTCCACTACAGACCAGACTGTGTCTCTGTCTGTGTTCTCTGCTCTTTTCCTCTAACCCTGCCTCAGCCCCAGCTTTATATAGGGGAAGTTCTTCCCCTCCCAGGACTGGGCAGGAGGTGTGGCATGCATAGGATGTCTGACCAGGAAACCTCCCACCTGCTCACAGACGTAATATTGCTATTACTGTGGGAACCAGACCCCTGGGGTGCCACATTCCCCCCTAGTGAAATTTAGTACTCCGGGACTAAACATACTTTTGTAAACATAACAAGGTATAAACAATAACGTTCTGGTAGAGACAACACATAAGGTGGTCACGGCGTGTCCGCAACCGGGTGTAACTTTTGAGGAAAACAAAGGTGTCCATTTCACCAAAACAGGGAGACGTAACCAGGTAGGGGTCTGTCCTGCCCAGAGTCCTTATCAGTCTTTTAGTCCGTCCTGGGTTACGCTCCAACTATATGCACAAAGGATTCCCGGTAAATCCACCAAAGACTCCTACAAATAACTAGAAACACATAATTATACACAAGCAACAATAAACAGGTAAACATTAATAAAATAGCTTGAACATTTAGATCCTCCACCGTATGGGCAACTGGCCTCTAGTGACCCTAGTGGACCTACGGAGCTGGCTGACTGGTCCTGAGCTACAGGGTATAGGAGCTGTCAAGGGTAAACTGGGCAGCCGTCTACGGACTCTTTGGCTCACTAGGGGTATGGCAGGCTCACTATAAGCAGAGGGTTGATTCTCCTGGTCTGCTTGTGTGGGGTCTTCTGCCTCCTGGACCGGCTGTTCTTCCAGCTCTACCTGTGTCTCCGTAGGCACTTGGGATGCGGGTTGGAGGAACGTGAGGACGGGTACCACAACAGCACCATTGACTTGAGTCCAAGACCGAGGGAAGTCTCCGAGCACAGTACTAACCATATCTTCCCTTTCCTCTATGGGTCGAGGGTCTTCTTGTTCCTCTTCAGGGTTCCGTAGCTGTTCGGGACACTTCTTCAGGTGATCCCGGGATACAATGGCTGTGGTTTCCCCTCCGTCTTTACTGATTGTACAGATCTTTGGGTTCTCATGGCTTGAGGGCAGTACGGTGTACGGGTCCTTCTCCCACTGGTCGTCCAACTTGTGGAGGCGTCTCTTCCTCTTCAAGACCTGCTCTCCAGGTACCAGGGGAACAGCGGGAGCATACTGGTTGTAAGTCTTCTCCTGTCTTTCTCTAGCTTGACAGAGACTTCGCTCCACGCTCTCCTGTACCTTCCGGTACTGCTGCTGCCTTTCTGTGTCCCAGTCTGCTTCTGGTGAAGTGTCCTCGGGTGACAGGACTCCCATCTCCAGATCAACAGGAAGCTTATCAGGTCTTGCCCTCATTAGGTAAGCCGGGGTACAGTTGGTGGAACCTACAGGGATGTGGTTGTATAGGTCCACCAGGTCGGGCAGCTTTTCAGGCCACAGACTACGTTCTTCCAGGGGCAATGTTTTCAGAAGATCTATCACCACCTGGTTCATTTTCTCACAAAGTCCATTAGTTTGCGGGTGATAGGGTGTTGTTCTTATCTTCCGGCAGCCATACAGGGTGCAGAACTCCTGGAAGACTTCCGCTTCAAAGGCAGGCCCCTGGTCCGTCAGCACCTGCTCCGGGTATCCGTGCGGACGGCAGAAGTGCTGCTGGAAGGCTCTAGCTGCTGTTTGAGCCGTTAAGTCCTTGACGGGGACGACAACCAAGAACCGGGAGTAGTGATCCACGATGGTTAACGCGTAGACGTAGCCACTTCTGCTTGGGGTGAGTTTTACATGATCCAAGGCTACCAGTTCCAACGGCTGTCTGGTGATGATGGACTGCAGGGGAGTCTTCTGGCTGGCACGGTCCCTCCTTCTTAGGTTGCATGGGCCACAGTCTCTGCACCACCTCTCGATGGTTCCTCTCATGCCTACCCAATGGAACCGCCCGCGCAGCAGGAACTCCAGCTTCTTCCATCCGAAGTGCCCAGCTCCGTCGTGGTATGCCTCCATCACCATAGCTGCGTCTCTTCTTGGCACCACTACTTGCCAGATTAGTTCATGCGTCCGGGAGTTAACCATTCTGCGGCACAACTTCCCCTTGTAAAGGAACAGTCGACTCTTCTCAGCCCACAGTTGCTTGGCTTCCTCCGGAGCGTCTGGGTCAAGGCGTGCATCTGGCCGAGTCAGCATCTCCTTTACCAGTCGGACGGCAGGGTCACTGTCTTGCGTCTCCGCCCAGTTATAATGAGGTAATGGGTTGAACGTAGCGGATTGCTTACTCCTTACACGGTGGGAATACTGGATAGTCCCATGACGGTGGAACGCGGGGAGTTCAACTTCTTCCAGTTCCTCTGAATCTTCCCCTACGTCCGGTAGGTTCGGCATCCTGGACAGGGCGTCCGCGTTGGTATTGGAGCGTCCTGCCCGGTATTTGATTGTAAACTCATAGTTGGACAAGCGGGCCATCCATCTCTGCTCTAGGGTACCGAGTCTTGCAGTGTCCAGGTGTGTCAACGGGTTGTTATCCGTGTACACGGTGAACCGGGAAGCAGCGAGGTAGTGCTTAAAGCGTTCGGTGACTGCCCACACCACTGCCAGGAACTCTAGCTTAAATGAGCTGTAATTCTCAGGGTTTCTTTCGGTGGGTCGCAGTTTTCGGCTGGCGTAAGCAATTACCCGTTCCTTCCCCTGCTGGATCTGGGACAGTACGGCTCCTAGCCCGATGTTACTGGCGTCGGTGTAGAGGATAAAGGGCTGGCTATAATCAGGGTACGCCAGGATTTAATCCCCCATGAGGGCCATCTTCAGCTGGCGGAAGGACTCTTCTTCCAGCTTCTCCCATCTGAAGGGTGGCTTCTGGTTCTTGGCCTTCCTGGACTGGCCTATCAGGAGGTCCTGCATAGGAGCTGCCTTTTTGGTGAAACCGGGAATGAACCTTCGGTAGTAGCCTACCAACCCGAGGAACTGCCTCACTTCCTTTACGCTGGAGGGGCTTGGCCATTCCTTAATTGCGGTGATCTTATCAGGGTCGGGAGCCACTCCGTCAGCACTCACCACGTGTCCCAGGTACTGCACCTTTGGCTTCAGGAGGTGACACTTGGAGGGTTTCACCTTTAGGCCGTAACTTGCCAAAGCTTCGAACACTTCCGCCAGGTGTTTCAGGTGGTCCTCGTAGGTCTTGGAATAGACGATGACATCGTCCAGGTATAACAGGACCGTCTCAAAGTTTCGGTGTCCCAGACAGCATTCCATCAATCGCTGGAAGGTTCCTGGTGCGTTGCAGAGTCCGAACGGCATGCAGGTAAACTCGCTAAGTCCCATCGGGGTGGTGAATGCGGTCTTCTCCCGGTCCGCCTCTGCTACAGGAACCTGCCAGTACCCGCTAGTGAGATCCAAGGTGGAGAAGAAGTTAGCAGATTTTAAAGCAGCCAAAGACTCCTCTATTCTTGGTAAGGGGTACGCATCTTTGTGTGTGATACGGTTAATTTTCCGGTAATCTACACACATTCTCATGGTGTTGTCTTTCTTTTTGACCAAGACTAGTGGAGCTGCCCAGGGGCTACAGCTATCCCTGATTACCCCAGCCTCCTTCATGTCTCTAAGCATCCCCTTGGCGTGTTGGTAGTGTGCAGGGGGTACGGGTCGATACCTCTCTTTTATGGGAGGATGGTCTCCCGTGGGGATGTGGTGTTCTACCCCCTTGACTCGCCCGAAGTCTAACGGGTGTTTACTAAACACTCTCTCGTACTCTCGAACCACCCGGCAGACTCCCTGTTTCTGGTGGGAGGGAGTGGAGTCAGTACCCAAATGTAGTTGCTGACACCAATCCTCCATTATTTTCGTAGAGCCGTTACCTTCCTCCGGGTGAGATGGAGGCAAGGGTCCCACAGACTGTATAGAATTTTGGTTGATAGTATATAATTTGGCTAGCGTAGCATACCGGGGCAGGTATACTTCCCTTTTCCCGATATTTATTATACGAACGGGCACCCTCCCATGGCGTACATCAACTACCCCCCCGTGCTGTCAAAATGGTGGGCCTACTGTCTGAGTAGACTGGTTCTACCATGGCCTGGTAATCTCTACCTCTCAGACCAATAGCTGCCCGGCACCAAATCATCATTTCACTTTTCGGGGGCATGGCAATAGGGAAAGGGTCACACATTCTCACGCTTCCTATCTCACCACCGGAGAGTTCCACCTGTTGCCGCCGCATCAGTGCCCGGATCTCTTTTTGGAGCACTCACTGCTGGCCGGAGCTGGCGTTCTTGGCAACCTGTTGTAAAATGAAAATCACCTCTGCAAGACAATTTTCAATCACATTAGTTCCTAGAGTTATCTTTGGGTGACTCTCGCGCTTGTCAATGTCTACAATGATCAGTCCCTGTGCTGCCAGTTCGACTCTACCGATTTTAATGGTCATTTCTTTAAATCCGATCTGTGGCACGGGCTGACCATTGCTGGCAATGATACTCAAGTCGTCGTCAGGGTAGCGGGTTATATCCGAGTCATTCCAGTACTGCTTGAAGAGCACGTACGGGATGGTGGTGACCTGTGACCCGGTGTCAAGTAGGGCACTCATAGGAATGCCATCCAGTACCACAGGCAAGACTGGACGTCCTCCCACGTATTTGTCACGCCAGTTCGATGGGCCTGGTGATCTTATTCCTGGGGGTTGGCCCTCTACCCCAGGTTGTGCCAGTTTAAAGGACAGTACCTTGCCATATGTCCGGGTTGATTGCAGCGGCGACAGATGGGTTGTCCGTCCTCGTTGTATCGGTCGCTGGGTCTTCCTCTGGCCGGTGGGGTCCTCCTTGGTCGACGCCACGGGATGTCCTCCGGTCCGGATGCCAGCTGGATCTTCCCTGGAGTGGAAACCTGTAAAGACTGCACAGTTCGGGTTAGCGCAGCAACGCTTTTAGCTAGCTCTTGGACCTGATGGTGCAGGTCTGGAGCCGGGTCAGTGTTCAAAGCCTGCACGTCAGCTCCCACAGGCCCTGCCGACAAGGGCGCCGCCTCCTGGTGGTAAGCGGTAGTAGGGCGCCTGTGGGCCACAACGCCAACCGGTGCCGGTTCTCGGAGCACCCGGATGGCTCTGTCCTTGAACTGTGCAAAGTCCAGATGAGGATCCTGTAAGGCCATTGCCCGCAACTGGGTTCGGTGGGCATTGCAATATAGTCCCTCTATAAATTGTTCGGTCAACAGCCTGTCCTCGTTTCCCACGCCGTCAGGGTCGGTCTGCTTAATGGCTCTCAGGGCCTCTTGTAGGTTTAGTGCATAGTCCCTTATATTCTCATGTGCTCGCTGTTTGCACCCGTAGAATCTAAGCTTAATCTCGGCTGAGGTGCGGGTATCAAAGGTGTCCTTCAGCCGGGTTAATATCCCTGCGACAGTCCTCCTCCCAGGTGGCCAGGACTTTACCTCCCTTTGGGCTGCCCCGGTTAGTTGGGCCACCAGGATGCTCACTTTTTGCTCTTCTGTGAGGGGGTACACCTGGAAGAGGCTATCCAGCTTTTCTCTAAAGTCATTCAGGGTATGTGACTCCCCTGAGTACTGGGGTAGCCAGGCTGCCCCCGGGATATAGGGCATGGTGAAAGGCATGACCGCAGCAGCGGCGGCGCTGGCGGTGGCTGTGGCAGTGAAGCTCTCCTCCGTATCCGACATCCTCCTCCCCCCTAGTGGACCGTGGCCTACCTTGCGATGATCCTCTTCCGTAGGCCGCGGCTCCACAGTGGATCGTCAGGGTCGAGGACCTTCCGTCGCGCTCCTGTGACGTCGGCTTCTGCTGGGCTCCTTCCAGGACCTTTACGCAACGTCCGGACGTGAGGCGGGGCTTCAGTTCTCGCGCGCTTTCGGAGTCCACGCCCCTCTTCTTCCCGCGCGGCGTCTTCAAGATGGCATCCAACGGCGGGAAAACTCCACGGATGGCGGGAAGAAGGCAGAAGATGGCGCCGGATGGCGGGAAAACTTCGCGGATGGCGGGAAGAAGGTAGAAGATGGCGCCGGATGGCGGGAATCTTCACCACTGGTAAGTTTGAACAGTCTTTTTCAGGCACGCAGTACCCGGTGGTTGCGGGCACGAAATCCTGCCGACTACGCCAAATGTTGACGTGCCCCTGGGCCTGAGTCGCGCAGCGTTGCGCACGCGGGAGCCTACCCGGAGCCGGATCTGATAGGGGTAGTAGTCTCGTGGCGGTGACCCGGTCCGTGCCCAGGGAGTCAAGCTGAGTGGCAGAGTTTAGCAGAAGATGGTACGGTGTTCGACTACGCCACCCGTTGAATGCGGCTATGAGGCCGCCGCTGCAGGGCAGACCGCTGAGGCCGGTGGTAAGGTTGTGCAGCGTAGCTGGTAGAACCCCCAACGGGAGGGGTATGGCCTCAGGGCAGCCGACGTGTTTGAAGGGGGGTAGCAGGAACCACTCAGAGACGGTGCGGTGTAGTTTTGGGTCTTTACTGGTGACAAGGTAGACCCTCCCGGAGTACTGGCTAGCGATCGGGGCCTGGTCAGTCCGTGAGCTGATGGGATCTCCCCTGGCCAGGCGGAGTTGTAGGCCTCCCCAACTAATCGTACTCTTCTGGCTACCTTGCTAGAGGCTGATAAAAGTAGCCCACGTCCCTAAGTGTACCGTGTGGTGCTCACCCGTATGGCCGGTGACTCGGGGCCTTCTGGTAGCTTCCGCTCCACGTCGCGGTGCTGGTCCCTTGCGTGTGACCGTGCCTTCGGGTTTCTTGGCCAGAGGACCTGAAATCCCCTGCCGGGCGGTTTCTGCTGCTGGGTAAGGATTAATCCCCACAGCCTCGGACTCCGGGTCCGGTAAGAACTCTTCAATCAGGGCGAGCTCTACAGCTTCCAGCCCCTGATCTCTTTTAGCACAGCTCCCACAGAGCTCCTGATCTTTCTTTCCCTAAAGCTGCTCCACTACAGACCAGACTGTGTCTCTGTCTGTGTTCTCTGCTCTTTTCCTCTAACCCTGCCTCAGCCCCAGCTTTATATAGGGGAAGTTCTTCCCCTCCCAGGACTGGGCAGGAGGTGTGGCATGCATAGGATGTCTGACCAGGAAACCTCCCACCTGCTCACAGACGTAATATTGCTATTACTGTGGGAGCCAGACCCCTGGGGTGCCACATTAATATATTAATTATAATATTTTTTTTACATTAATTGTATGACTTAATATTGAGCACAATTATGTATGCTGACATCCCCTATATACAGTATGAGACCCTCCACACAATATGAGCTGCCACAATCCTCCTATACACAGCAGGGGGCCGCACGTAGCCATCTATACACAGCGGGAGGCCGCACGGTGCCATCTATACACAACGGGAGGCCGCACGTAGCCATCTATACACAGTGGGAGGCCGCACGTAGCCATCTATACACAGCGGGAGGCAGCACGGCGCCATCTATACACAGCGGGAGGCCGCACGGCGTCATCTATACACAGCGGGAGGCCGCACGTAGCCATCTATACACAGCGGGAGACCGCACATAGCTATCTATACACATCGGGAGGCCTCATGACACCATCTATACACAGCGGGAGGCCGCACGTAGCCATCTATACACAGCAGGAGGCCGCACGGTGCCATCTAAACACAACGGGAGGTCGCACATAGCCATCTATACACAGTAGGAGGCCGCACATAGCCATTTATACACAGCAGGGGGCCGCACGGTGCCATCTATACACAGCAGGGGGCTGCACGTAGCCATCTCTACACAGCAGGAGGCTGCACATAGCCATCTATACACAGCAGGAGGCCGCACCTAGCCACACACACACACCTGATGTATCATGTGACATGTCACATGATCCCCTGTGATAGATCATGTGATAGTTCACGTGAAATTAATTTGGCACAATATTAATATATTAATTATAATAATTTTTTTACATTAATTGTATGACTTAATATTGAGCACAATTATGTATGCTGACATCCCCTATATACAGTATGAGACCCTCCACACAATATGAGCTGCCACAATCCTCCTATACACAGCAGGGGGCCGCACGTAGCCATCTATACACAGCGGGAGGCCGCACGGTGCCATCTATACACAACGGGAGGCCGCACGTAGCCATCTATACACAGCGGGAGGCCGCACGTAGCCATCTATACACAGCGGGAGGCAGCACGGCGCCATCTATACACAGCGGGAGGCCGCACAGCGCCATCTACACACATCGGGAGGCCGCATGTAGCCATCTATACACAGCAGGAGGCCGCACATAGCCATCTATACACAGCTCGAGGCCGCACGGCGCCCTCAAATATAGCGGGAGGCCACACTTAGCCATCTATATACAGCAGGAGGCTGCACGTAGCCATCTATATGTGGCGCCCCTGAGGGTTCGGTCGCCACAGAGGTATTGCATCTCATCCAGAGGTGTGGTACCTCACTCTCAGGTAAGGAAGGAGTATGGCTAAGGACCCTAACACTTGCATTCACTACACCACATTTCCGGGGGACAGGGCGAGATTGCTCCTACGGGAGAGCACAGTCCCTGGTCCCTGGCTGGAGTGGGGAGGAACCACTTAGAGAGGGGGAACTATGTAGTGGATGGGGTGGAGGACGTAGATCCTGGGAGCACTGAGTAGGAGGTATAAAAGGAAGGAACCATCTTAGTTCAGGGTTCGTTCGGTCGGAGAAGGAGTTGGAGTTGAGAGGAGAGGTGACAGGAGCAGAGGCTCTGCACGAGCTCTGCTCCGGAGGTGGGCCCAGGACTGAGGCCCAAGTCTGGGGAGAGAAGGAGAAGGAGCAGGACGGCTCCAGGAATGAGGAGAGAAGGGACCCTAGGGGTACAGGCCGTGCAGCAAGCCACCCGTACGCCCGCCGCTACTAGGAGGTAGGGGGGTCAGGCCAGAAGAAGGGAACCGGTCCCTCAACTAGCACAGAGCTACAAGGCCCAACTAGGAAACCGGAGGCTGCAGCATTTCAAGTACTGCAGGCCGCAAGTCCACACCTAAGAAGGTAGCCGCATGGGACCTAGGGGACGGAACACACGTCACCCGCCAAGGCCCAAGGACGCCGGATAGAAGTGCCACTGGGTGTGAGGTGCAGGGAGCAGGCCAGAGAGAGGACACACAGAAGGGGGTCCTACAAAATACTCCGGAGTTACCTGAGGGTCGACCGAGCCCCTCACTGCGTGAACACAGGACGCCGTGGGCCTCTACACTGGCCCTGTAACTGGAACTACTACAATTGTGAGTAAAAGACCTGGGACTGCACTATCTGACTCCGTGTCATTACTGACTCCCTGCACTACAACCACCATCATCCATACACGCTGCCCTGAAGCTCCACTCTTCCTGTGGGGAGTTACATCATCTTGCTGCACATACCACCAGCTTCAGCGGACTGCTCCGCAGCGGCGGTTCCAAATAACCGCATTCCACAGGTGGCATAGTTGGACTATACATAACAGACACACATAGACTACCCTGGTTTGACCACCTGGGTCACAGACCGGGTCACCGCCACGGTGACTACAACCCCCAGCATCTACAGGCCCGGCTCCGGGTACCCCACGGCCCAGGGGGCGCGTCAACTTTGGCGTAGTCGGCAGGATACGTAACCCACCCGTTACCATCGGGTATTGTGTGCCAAAAAGACTGTGTTTTCTACTGAATGTGGCGCCCACCCCTGAAGAACGGGCGCCATTATGTGCCAGCCAAACAACAACCAAAGGTCACCTCCCATCGTGGGCCAGGTCCCAGAATGGCGCCAAAAGCGCCTGGCCCTTTAATCCTGGGTGACGCCGCTGCAGACTCACTTCACTCCTACCAAAGTGCGCCCGTCCTAAGCACCCTCCAGACCCCGGAACCACCTTTGGGCACCAGCGGCGCTGGCCGGCTCCTAGCCCCTCTCCAAGAACCGCCCCCTCCAACAGCTGCATGGATGTACGGGCGTCACCAATGGGACTGGTCCGCGGAAATAGAGGACCAGCAGCCTTCGCTCCTGCCTGCTCCGCAGCCCGCGGCCGCCGTCTCCCAGTTGCCGGAAGACGAGGCCCAGTTCGAGTGGGATTACTCTGGGGAGGACCTGATGGGGTTCTCCCAGGAGACAAAGGCAGCCGCAGCCCGCCGCAAAAAGTTCTGCCGCCAGCAGCTGGTCCAGTTTGAAAAGGAGCGCAGCTTATGGCGTGTGCGGTGGGAGCAGCTCGAGGCCAAGAACATGGAGGAGAAGGCCAGGACCCGCAGAAATCAGCAGACCACCAGCGGTCCCCGAATCACCGGGACCGTAGTCAAATTTAATCTGGACACAGGATGGGGGTTTATCCAGGACCCGCTGTCAGACGCGGACCTCTTCGTAAACAGGAGAGACGTGGAGTCCCGCCTGCCAGAGGGACACCCAGATCGGGACCTGTATCCCGGGGACACCGTGTCCTACACTCGTCACCGAGGAGTAAGGGGCTGGTATGCCCTCAATGTCCACTGGTGGAGACAACACCCTACCGTGCTGAAGACCCAGCTGGGTCAGCCTGCGGTGGACCAGAGCCTCCCCGGAGGGAGCACCCTTACTGAGTATAGTAGGTGGAGCAAAACTTTGAAAATGTAAATAAGTTACCCGTTAGGGTATGCAGAGACACTGCAAGTTTGCCCGGTTTTATGTGTTTATCCAGTTACCCTTAAGGGTGTAAAAAGACATTAGGAAAGAGGACGGCGATCTTCCTGAGAACTGATCTTGTAAATAGTTTGGCACTTCTTAAAGTGCCCCCTATTGGTTTTATAAGAACTACAACGAGTGACCTCAGAACAAAAACCCGTTGGAGGTGGCCGAAGACGAGGTCCAGCATCTGGATCGTCTAAGCCCTGCAGCCACCCCAGGGCCTCCGTTGAGGGTTTGGGACGGGTCTCTCATGTTCGTGTTTGCAAGTTTGCACCTTATTGAAAAATGGACACCTGGTTGCAGACATCACTGTGACCAGTTAACAAAAGTTTTATATGCAAAAGATGTGTTGATAAAAGTGAAAAGAGTTTTATAATGTTTTATATATGTGAAGAAAGTCTTATAATATTTTTGAAAGAGAAAACGTGACCAGTAACGTTAAAGAAAAGAGAACCTCCCATAAAGAGAAGAAATGTTGTGTTTGTAATCTTCTATGCGAACGCGTTCAAAAGTTTGGCATGTCTTTAAAATATATCTGTCTTTTTGCTCTGTTCCAGCCCGCGGACGTGCTGTGTTTTACCAGTGGGGGGTGTGGCGCCCCTGAGGGTTCGGTCGCCACAGAGGTATTGCATCTCATCCAGAGGTGTGGTACCTCACTCTCAGGTAAGAAAGGAGTATGGTTAAGGACCCTAACACAGCACATCCGCGGGCTGGAACAGAGCAAAAAGACAGATATATATGGAATGCGGCGGTTCCAAATAACCGCATTCCACAGATGGCGTAGTCGGACTATACATAACAGACACACATAGACTACCCTGGTTTGACCACCTGGGTCACGGACCGGGTCACCGCCACGGTGACTACAACCCCCAGCATCTACAGGCCCTACGGCCCAGGGGGCGCGTCATATACACAGCAGGAGGCTGCACGTAGCCATCTATACACAGCGGGAGGCCGCACGGTGCCATCTATACACAGCGGGAGGCCGCACGGTGCCATCTATACACAGCAGGAGGCCGCACGTAGCCATCTATACACAGCGGGAGGCCGAATGGTGCCCCCAGATACAGCGGGAGGCCGCACGTAGCCATCTATACACAGTGGGAGGCCGCACGTAGCCATCTATACACAGCAGGGGGCCGCACGTAGCCATCTATACACAGCGGGAGGCCGCACGTAGCCATCTATACACAGCGGGAGGCCGCACGGTGCCATCTATACAAAGAGGGAGGCCACACGTAGCCATCTATACACAGCGGGAGGCCGCACGGTGCCATCTATGCACAGCAGGAGGCCACACGTAGCCATCTATACACAGCAGGAGGCAGCACGGCGCCATCTATACACAGCGGGAGGCTGCATTGTGCCATCTATAAATAGCAGGAGGCCGCGCGTAGCCATCTATACACAGCGGGAGGCCGCACGTAGACATCTATACACAGCAGGAGGCCGCATGTAGCCATCTATACACAGCAGGAGGCCGCACGTAGCCATCTATACACAGCGGGAGGCTGCACGTAACCTTCTATACACAGCGGGAGGCTGCACGTATCCATCTATACACAGCGGGAGGCTGCATGGCGCCCCCCAGATACAGCGGGAGGCTGCACGTAGCCATCTATACACGGCAGGAGGCTGCATGGCGCCCCCCAGATACAGCGGGAGGCCGCAGGGCGCCCCCCCCGAGACAGTGGGAGGCCGCACGCAGTCACGCACACACACAAACATATACAGACATATACATACACGCATAAACACTTTTGAAACACAAAAATACATATAAACAGACATCACACAATGATATCTGCCTGCACACACACACACAAACACTCACTCAATCACACACACTCACTCACACACTCACCATCACTCGGCTCCAGTAGTCCAGCTCCTCTCTGGTGCAGCAGTGCAGGATGCACACTGCGTGACGTCATGCTAGGAGACACGGCTGCGCACAGGGCCGTGTCTCCTAGCTGTGACGCGGCCGGGCCAGCACACAGGGAAGTTAACAGGCTCAGTGCTGGCTCGGCTGAAGAAGAAGCAGCGGCAACACGCAGCTGCTGGGGGAGCGGTCCAGGGCCCCCCCACCTCTGCCTGTCGGTATGTGCGTGCTGCATTGGCGCCCACATATTATAATGAGGGCAATCTGGCCATGGGGCCCCCGGAGCCCCGGGCAGTAGCCCAGATTGCCCTCATTATAATCCACCTATGACTGGGAGATACAAACAGACCTCGCACCCAACCTATATTACTGGGAGAGACACACAGACCTCACATCCAGCCTATATTACTGGGAGAGACACACAGACCTCACATCCCACCTTATTACTAGCAGAGAAAATCCCACAAGAGAATAATCGGAAACTTGGATCAAGCTGGAAACTGCATATCCAGGATCTGTAAATGAATGAAAAAATGTGATACATAGACCCATATTATTAAAGGACACAGACTTCACATTCAGCCCATATTATTAGAAGGGACAAACTAACATCACATCCAGTCTATATTACAGGGAGGAAAACACAGAGCTCACATCCAGACTATAATACTGGGAGAGACAAACAGAACTCACATCCGGCATTTATTACTAGGGGAGGCATAACAAAAAGTGAACAAAAAGTTATATGTAACAAAACAGTACTAATAAAAACGACCTATTGCCCCTAAAAAAAAAACCCCGACCTAGCTCCATCGATGGAAAAATAAACTTATTGGTCTCAGAATAAGGCAACACAAAAAAGAAAGATGTTTTTTCTTAACGAAAAGTGTTTTTATTATACAAAAGTAGGAAAATCTAGAAAAAAAACTACAGTATATAAATTGGTTATCACTCAAATCATGTTGTCTACAGAAAAAAAGGTAATGTTATTCATGTATGGCGTAGGAAAAATAAATAGCAGAATTGTAGGGTTCTTTTGCCCTCCGAAAATTTTTCACAATATTTTAATAAATTATATGTAACCCAAAATAGTGCCATTAAAAAAAGAACTCATCCTGTAGGACAAATAAACTAGTGGCACCAAGGGATTCATAGCCCCATTCAGTATGGCTCCATCAAGGTTGCCATAATAAACATGATAGAAATATGTCCACCTGCAGCCACCACTAGGGGGAGCTCACTGTATACATAATTATAAATCTCTTAATAAACAGCTTATTAAGTCACTTATCTCGCTCTCCCGGTGACAATAAGCACTTGACCACTGTCTCTCTCATACTTTGTTGTCATTGAGGAGATGCATGCCTCTATATTGCCGAAAATTTTAGATCATAACAACGCCATTTTCAAGGCCATACACCTCCAACCCATTCCCCTCCCATTTCCAGCCCCATCAATACTCAATTTCCTATTTATCTAAGAGGTTGGGGTACAAGTAATCTTATAGATTCTCTGGATTCATGGATATTTTGGCAGAGCCCAAAAATTTGCAGACTCTTCTGAGAGTCAAGGAGGGGTCTCTTTTTCTTGGAGCTTCCAGGAAGTTTTGAGAAAGTTGTCAAGTTTGAGATTTCTTCTACTTTGCAGTAAAGATGGAGAGCTCTTCAGACAGATAAAGGGGCACTGACTTCTATGTCTTGCCGCTGTGAACAGGACTTGTCACTTGCCATAAATATTTAATTTTCTCAATTTAGTGTAAATGACGCTGCTCTCCCGAATCCGGAAATGTTTTTCTTTTGTTCCTGGGCCTCTCTGATCCTGAGATATGGCCTTCTCTTCCCTGTATGTTGTCTTTTTAGCAAGTGGGTGTGGTCCTCAAGAAACCACCCACAAGGAAGAGTTGAGGAACACGCCCACTTAGCTAAAAAGTCTTCATTTACATACAGGGATAATGAGGCCATATCTCAGGACAGGAGAGGCGCAGGAGCAAAAGAAAAACATCGCCGGATTCAGGAGAACAGCGGCATTTAAACCAGGTAAAAAAAAATACATATTTATGGCAAGTGACAGGTCCCCTTTAAATAACTAATTCGGTTCTGCTACGTTTATGTTGTACGAATTGCATGTCAATTCTGCTTCTTTATACACAGTCTAGTATTATAGAATGAACATTTATGAAATATTTCATCATTTTAACCTGTACAAAGTGATCAGATGCATTTTTAATGACCGCTCCTATTGTAGAGGCAGCAGAGCCAGACATCACTAGATGATAACATCAAACCACGTAACCAGTCAATAATACCTTTCCTTCCAAATAAAGATATTCTTGTTTTTTTCCCATTTCTCGCAGCATTTGAAGTGTATTGGTTACAAAGAATTTTCCTAGCAGGAGAATCTAATTCCCAGTCTAGATTAATACTTTATCACCACCAGGACACAGATTGGCAGCGGAGAAAGCACAAAGAGGTTCATTACATTCTGGGCATGGGATCGAGTGTGATATACATTGGACATGTTGTGATGTCTCCAGTACTTTCTTTGTAGACTCTATTAAGTGCCCGGTGGTAGATCCAAAGTAACTAGACTGGCACTGTGGGGAGGAGACCACAGCCACTTGATGCCAGGTCGTCCAAGTGTTAGACAGGCGAAAATACGCGATTATCCTGGATTAATAGTTGATATAGCACCTCATTTCTGCTCCCATGTGGATATTATTCATGGTCTTCACACCACAGGAGAAATCAATATGCCCATTTACATGATTATGTCTCCAGGTATGGCTTGTTATACTGTCATTTCACAATCCCCCCTCAGTCCCAATGACTCTCAGCAGGAAAACTTTATTTCCAGGAAATTGTAGAGTGAAAAACAAAATCGTCCTCCTCCCAACCCAAGAAGTTGGAAAATTATAAGAATTGTCAAATATCTCAAGTTGTGTCTGGAATCGGTAACCGGGAAGATGTGTTATTTCTATTAGTGAAAATGATCATGTAAAGTATCTCCTGCAAAAAGGTAAAAACTATGAAAAATTACAGAGAAATACAATCCATCGCTTGCAAAAAAGGTAAAAGCTATGAAAAATTACAGAGAAATACAATCCATCGCTTGCAAAAAAGGTAAAAAATATGAAATATTACGCAAATGTAGAAGGTACTACCTGCAAAAAGGTAAAAAGTTATGAAAACCTACAGGAAAATACAATCCATCACCGGTAAAAAGGTAAAAACTCTGAAAAAATTACACAAAAGTTCAATGTGCTGCCTGCAAAAAGGTAAAAACTATAAAAAAAATCACAGAGAAATACAATCCATCGCTTGTAAAAAGGTAAAACTATGAAATATTATGCAAAAAGTACAATGTAGTGCCTGCAAAAAAGGTAAAAACTATAAAAAAAATTACACAAAACTACAATGTACTGCCTGCAGAAAAGTAAAGACTGAAAAACTACAGAGAAATTCAATTTATCTCTTGTAAAAAGGTAAAAACTATGAAATATTATGCAGAAGTATGATGTACTGCCTGCAAAAAGGTAAAAAAAACGATAAAAAATTACACAAAACTACAACGTGCTGCCTGCAGAAAGGTAAAAACTACACAGAAATACAATTCATCGCTTGCAAAAAGGTAAAAACTATGAAAAATTACAGAGAAATACACTTTATCGCTTGCAAAAAAAGTAAAAACTATGAAAAATTACACAAAAGTACCATGTACTGCTAGCAAAAATTAAAAAATTATGAAAAACTACAGGGAAATACCATCCATTGCCTGCAAAAAGGTAAAAGCTATGGAAAAATTACATAAAAGTTCAATGTACTGCCTGCAAAAAAAGTGAAAACTATTAAGAATTACAGAGAAATATAATCCGTCACTTGCAAAAAAGGTAAAAACTGAAAAAATATACAAAAGTTCAATGTACTGCCTGTAAAAAAGTAAAAACTATAAAAAAAACAACAACATTGTGCCGAAATAGATTGTACTGCCTTTAAAAAGGTACAAACTATGAAAAACTACATGGAAGTACAATTCATCACCAGTAAAAAGGTAAAAACTATGAAAAATGATACAGAAACACAATCCATTGCCTGCAAAATGGTAAAAATTGAAAATTGCACAAAAGTTCAATGTACTGCCTACAAAAAAAGTGAAAACTATGAAAAATTACAGAGAAATACAATCCATTGCTTGCAAAAAGGTGAAAACTATGAAAAATTACACAAAAGTTCAATGAACTGCCTGCAAAAAAATATTAAAAAAATTGCGTAGAAATACTATCCATTGCCTGCAAAAAAAGGCAAAAGCTTTTAAAAATTGCTGAGATACATTTTATCACCTGTAGAAAAGGCAAAACCTATGAAAAATGCAAAAATATAAAGAATCACCTGTGTAAAATGAAAACAAGTATGAATTAATTAATATAATTATTAATTATAACTGTATTACAGTATGGGTACAAGGGGAAAATATCCCCATTTCAGAGCTTCCAGCGCCCCATCTCTCCCCCAGCCCTTCTTCCCTCGCAGGTAAAAGTACATGGCATTGTAGTCTATGGCGTTATTCAGACGCCGTTTCTTGAGTGCTGTATAGAACTACTAGATAGGCATTATGTTGGTTGTACTTCAGTTGGCACTGAATGGTGGTATTATTAGGGCAGTGGAGGGCACACTTTTTTTTTAATTTCTACAATATCTAATTTTCTCTCTTCCCATATTTGTTTTTGACCAGGGGCCTACACCAGTCATGATCAGTAAGGTCTCAGAATGCAAATCATTGTCCTCTCACTATCCTAAATCACACAATAATGTCTGCTGCATTCCCTGCCTCTGCTTTTATACAGGCTATGATTCTGATTGACTGCACATGTGACGTGATAACCACAGGGCATTGCTGAGAAGCTCCCCTATTTGCACCCAAGGTCATGTCAGCCTTTTCTGGATGATGCAGTCTTTGTCAGTGTATACATAATGGGGGCCATTTTAGGATATTTGTGCAAAATGAATCCCATTTTTTTTTTTTTCGACTGGTCCAGCAGATCTCTAAAATTTCAATGCAAATTTCGAATTGCATCGAATCAATTCGTTCGTCATAGTTGTTGTATTTTCGATGATACTGGGGTTGATATGGAATATAAAGGTTTTTACAGCACAGACGGAACAGAGGTCTTCGCTCCCCGACAGTGCTGGAACCAGAAACCTCAACCTGTTTATTAGAGTCCATTGACTGATCAGACTGGGTTCTCTAAAGTGATCTCATGAGCTGTAATTTCTATCAATTCTTGCAAAATCAATAAAGAGTTAACCAGAATGTGCGTTACGCCAGAGCTCGGTGACTCAGGTCTCCATATGGTTTCTATACGTTGCATGGTGGACCGGGGCTTATTTTCGGCATTTAGCTCATGATACACAGTTTCAGCTACTTGAAGTCTCTCATCATTCACATTTCCTCTATATATGGATGATATATAAAAGTCATTCAGCGAAACCACAGGCGCCATATTCCGTTCAGTGGATACAGCAGAATATATTCCCGTCCATTGCTGCCTGAGAAGCCATAACATCCCCATAGTCTGATGTGCTCACGTATATCACGCTCCGACGCTTGTCAGTGGAGGCTCTAAAGTTTCAATGAGCGAATATATCACATCCCAGCAGTAACCATGATGCCTTTATTGCAAATCGAGCTACGAGTTCCTGCACAGAAAATGTTTTGTGCCTTCTTCTCAAAAATGGTGCATAGCTGCTTTGCTTCCAACCACAAAACAGAATTAAAGGACCCTACCAGGAAGATCAGTGATGATCAGTGGCCATGGAGACACATTGGACCCCTTAGTGCTGATTAACATACAATTATAAAGGGCATTTTCCCAGATATGCGGCAGATCTAGACTCTTATGACCCTACACGGAAGATCAGTGACGATCAGTGATTGAAAATCACAGAACTGAAAGCATACATCGCTACAGCTCTGGAGAGCGTTTGTCGTCCCAACACCTTCTCTGACATCGGATTTCCTGAAGTTGCTCACAATTTTTGGCAAAAGATGTTGGTTTTAGTTTGGAGGGTAGAACTTTAAAGGGTTTTTCCCAACTTGGAAAGTTATAAGATCGCTGGGAAGTTCCCACCACGGTGACCCCCACTGAGCCCGAGAATGGGACACTGTAGAAACAATTTTTGGTGTCCTACTGCCTTGCTTGACATCGCATGTCCTGAAGTTGGTAGTAATTTTTGGTGAACAATGAGGCTGATAGTTCATGAGAGTACAACGTTATGGGGTTATTTCTAACTTGGCAAGTTTCACCTATCCAGGTCGCTGGCAGTCTGACCGCTGGGACCCCCATACTCAAAAGAATGGGATTCTGATGAGTGGTGACGAGTGGTGGTTGCGCATGTGCACCTCCTCTCCATTGTCTGTGGGACTGCTGGTCCCTGCTTGGTCTTTTGCATAGGTGATAACTTTTAATTTTAGGAAGTATTTTCCTACATAAACTGTATTCACCAACTTTTAGACTTAATAGTGTTCATGTAAACAAAGTCCTCTCAGATGATCTATGACCACAGACCACATCAAAGTTGAATGGGTCGTGAAGCAAAGAGTCTCTATAAGCCAAAAGGTTCAAAATTTTTAATGAACCAGAATTGCAAAAATCATTTTTAGCCCTAAATACACGTATTTAAGTGTAAAAAAAATGTCCCCAAAAGTGGACAACCCCCAGGAGTGGTGCTGTTTGTGTAAGAAAGAAGTCTTGGTTTTTTAGTCTCATCCAACCCCTTTAAATCGGCAGATGGAGGACACAAATTACCGCTGTGTGAGTGCAGATTTTTCATTTTTGACTGCACTTTTTCTAGAACTTCGCCGTTCACCGGTTTCATTTTCCTTTCATCACAAAGAAGAGATTTTCTAATTACAAAACAATTTGAAATAAAATAAATGATGTTTGACAGATGGCGGAGGCGTGAGTGGTGCCAGTCAGTCAGCGGTAAAGCTCTGGAGTACCGGACCATGAAGACGATCGAGCAAAAATTACAACCAACATGAAAGTATAAAAAAACTCATTTTTGGTTTTCTCTGTTCACATTCTGATTCTGCAGTCGTCTCTTAAAGGTGTTGTCCATATTGCACTGTGTCCATTTTATACAGTGTCCTACTATTATGAACCACACTGATAAGGAGATAACAGGCAGCCAGCCTTCAATTTCTCTACAACGCCACCACTGGTGAAATGCAATATTACACTGCTCCAGTTAAAATCAGTGCGCTGCTAGAGATGCGGTCCAAGGAGTTATTGGGTTCTACAAGGTGTGAGAAGCTCCTCTGCTCTTCATTCTGACTAATAGGCCACGGCCCCACAATCAGTATTCGGTCAGTATTTGTTTAGTATTTTTTCTCAGGAGTGGGAGCCAAAACCAGAGGAGGAACAATCAGAGAAAAGGTATAATAGAAACAAGTCACCAATTCTGCATTTATCACCCACTCCTGGTTTTGGCTCCCACTCCTGAGAAAAAATACTGACCGAATACTGACCAAATACTGATAGTGGGGCCGTGGCCATAGATGAAAATCCTGATTGGGAAATTCTGCTGACTCAGAATTTTCTATTCCTATCTCTTATGTAATGTGTTTGACATCAAGCTAGCTGACTGTTTTCATTAGGAACTATCATCATTTTGAAAGCAGCTCTGGAGTATAATACAGGATGTAACTCCAGATCAATACATGATCAGTAATGTAATGTATATACACAGTGACTGCACCAGCAGAATAGTGAGTGCAGCTCTGGAGTATAATGCAGGATGTAACTCAGGATCAGTAATGTAATGTATATACACAGTGACTGCACCAGCAGAATAGTGAGTGCAGCTCTGGAGTATAATACAGGATGTAACTCAGGATCAGTAATGTAATGTATGTACACAGTGACTGCACCAGCAGAATAGTGAGTGCAGCTCTGGAGTATAATACAGGATGTAACTCAGGATCAGTAATGTAATGTATGTACACAGAGACTGCACCAGAAGAATAGTGAGTGCAGCTCTGGAGTATAATACAGGAGGTAACTCAGGATCAGTAATGTAATGTATGTACACAGTGACTGCACCAGCAGAATAGTGAGTGCAGCTCTGGAGAATAATACAGGATGTAACTCAGGATCAGTACAGGATAAGTAATGTAATGTATGTACACAGTGACTGCACCAGCAGAATAGTGAGTGCAGCTCTGGAGTATAATACAGGATGTAATTCAGGATCAGTAATGTAATGTCTGTACACAGTGACTCCACCAGCAGAATAGTGAGTGCAGCTCGGGAGTATAATACAGGATGTAACTCAGGATCAGTAATGTAATGTATGTACACATTGACTGCACCAGCAGAATAGTGAGTGCAGCTGTGGAGTATAATACAGGATGTAACTCAGGATCAGTAATGTAATGTATGTACACAGTGACTGCACCAGCAGAATAGTGAGTGCAGCTCTGGAGTATAATACAGGATGTAACTCAGGATCAGTAATGTAATGTATGTACACAGTGATTGCACCAGCAGAATAGTGAGTGCAGCTCTGGAGTATAATACCGGAGGTAACTCAGGATCAGTAATGTAATGTATGTACACAGTGACTGCACCAGCAGAATAGTGAGTGCAGCTCTGGAGTATAATACAGGATGTAACTCAGGATCAGTACAGGATCAGTAATGTAATGTAAGTACACAGTGACTGCACCAGCAGAATAGTGAGTGCAGCTCTGGAGTATAATATAGGATGTAACTCAGGATAAGTAATGTTATGTATGTACACAGTGACTGCACCAGCAGAATAATGAGTGCAGCTCTGGAGTATAATACAGGATGTAACTCCAGATCAGTAATGTAACGTATGTACACAGTGACTGCACCAGCAGAATAGTGAGTGCAGCTCTGATCAGCTGTTGTTCACTGTGGTGATTGTGGGTGTGGTGGCTGCAAATCCTGCTGTGTGCTCCTGAGCTCTGACAACCAACACCTCTCCACCTGGGGACCTGCTCTCTTCTGTTCCATGAACCAATTGGGGGGAAGGAGAAGCCAGCAACCGGCCTGCACATGAGATAACTCGGGGATGAAATGCTCCACCAGGAGTAGCAGCAATATGGCTCCTAGTCTCCCCGGGTCTGGGGAGACCCAGAGAAGCTGCAAGGCTTCCATTATGGATGATAAGCCTGACAGCGTGCATGATGGCGCTCCTTCCAGAGGAAAGCTGAGTGCTCACAGAGATGAGGCCGACCTCACTGAGAAAGGTTGGTGGCTACAGAGACCCTGGGAGTCTGGTTCCACCTATGGTTCCCACTATGGGGGTGTTTTTCAGCTACAGGGACAGGACGACTGTTTGCAATTGAAGGAAACATGAATGCGGCCAAGTACAGAGAAATCCTAGATGAAAACCTCTTCCAGAGTGCTCTGGACCTCAGACTTGGCCGAAGGTTCACCTTCCAACAAGACAATGACCCTAAGCACACAGCCAAAATAACAAAGGAGTGGCTGCAGAACAACTCTGTGACCATTCTTGACTGGCCCAGCCAGAGCCCTGACCTAAACCCAATTGAGCATCTCTGGAGAGACCTGAAAATGGCTGTCCACCAACGTTCACCATCCAACCTGACGGAACTGGAGAGGATCTGCAAGGAAGAATGGCAGAGGATCCCCAAATCCAGGTGTGAAAAACTTGTTGCATCATTCCCAAGAAGACTCATGGCTGTACTAGCTCAAAAGGGGGCTTCTACTCAATACTGAGCAAAGGGTCTGAATACTTATGACCATGTGAGATTTCAGTTTTTCTTTTTTAATAAATTTGCAAAAATTTCTACATTTCAGGTTTTTTTCAGTCAAGATGGGGTGCAGAGTGTACTTTAATGAGAAAAAATGAACTTTTTAGAATTTACCAAATGGCTGCAATGAAAAAAAGAGTGAAAAATGTAAAGGAGTCTGAATACTTTCTGTGCCCACTGTATACAGTGACTGCACCAGCAGAATAGTCAGTGCAGATCTGGAGTAACTGAGAATTATTATAAAAGGATAATAAATAAGGTCAACCTTTCTCGACCAGTTATACATTATCTTAAATAAGACACCAATACAAGTCATTAGTGTAGTAAATGACCCCTTATACACATTTAGCCCGGGGTACGGCACGACCTGGATGTGTACAGTACAGACCAAAAGTTTGGACACACCTTCTCATTTAAAGATTTTTCTGTATTTTCATGATTATGAAAATTGTACATTCACACTGAAGGCATCAAAACTATGAATTAACACATGTGGAATTATATACTTAATAAAAAAGTGTGAAACAACTGAAAATATGTCTTATATTCTAGGTTCTTCAAAGTAGCCACATATTGCTTTGATGACTGCTTTGCACACTCTTGGCATTCTCTTGATGAGCTTCAAGAGGTAGTCACCGGAAATGGTCTTCCAACAATCTTGAAGGAGTTCCCAGAGATGCTTAGCACTTGTTGGCCCTTTTGCCTTCACTCTGCGGTCCAGGTCACCCCAAACCATCTCGATTGGGTTCAGGTCTGGTGACTGTGGAGGCCAGGTCATCTGGCGTAGCACCCCATCACTCTTCTTCTTGGTCAAAAAGCCCTTACACAGCCTGGAGGTGTGTTTGGGGTCATTGTCCTGTTGAAAAATAAATGATGGTCCAACTAAACGCAAACCGGATGGAATAGCAAGCCGCTGCAAGATGCTGCGGTAGCCATGCTGGTTCAGTATGCCTTCAATTTTGAATAAATCCCCAACAGAGTCACCAGCAAAGCACCCCCACACCATCACACCTCCTCCTCCATGCTTCATGGTGGGAACCAGGCATGTAGAGTCCATCCGTTCACCTTTTGTGCGTCTCACAAAGACACGGTGGTTGGAACCAAAGATCTCAAATTTGGACTCATCAGACCAAAGCACAGATTTCCACTGGTCTAATGTCCATTCCTTGTGTTCTTTAGCCCAAACAAGTCTCTTCTTCATGTTGCCTGTCCTTAGCAGTGGTTTCCTAGCAGCTATTTTACCATGAAGGCCTGCTGCACAAAGTCTCCTCTTAACAGTTGTTGTAGAGATGAGTCTGCTGCTAGAACTCTGTGTGGCATTGACCCAGTCTCTAATCTGAGCTGCTGTTAACCTGCGATTTCTGAGGCTGGTGACTCGTATAAACTTATCCTCAGAAGCAGAGGTGACTCTTGGTCTTCCTTTCCTGGGGCGGTCCTCATGTGAGCCAGTTTCTTTGTAGCGCTTGTTGGTTTTTGCAACTGCACTTGGGGACACTTTCAAAGCTTCCCAATTTTTCGGACTGACTGACCTTCATTTCTTAAAGTAATGATGGCCACTCGTTTTTCTTTACTTAGCTGCTTTTTTCTTGCCATAATACATATTCTATACAGTCTATTCAGTAGGACTATTAGCTGTGTATCCACCAGACTTCTGCACAACACAACTGATGGTCCCAACCCCATTTATAAGGCAAGAAATCCCACTTATTAAACCTGACAGGGCACACCTGTGAAGTGAAAACCATTTCCAGTGACTACCTCTTGAAGCTCATCAAGAGAATGCCAAGAGTGTGCAAAGCAGTCATCAAAGCAAAAGGTGGCTACTTTGAAGAACCTAGAATATAAGACATATTTTCAGTTGTTTCACACTTTTTTGTTAAGTATATAATTCCACATGTGTTAATTCATAGTTTTGATGCCTTCAGTGTGAATGTTCAATTTTCATAGTCATGAAAATACAGAAAAATCTTTAAATGAGAAGGTGTGTCCAAACTTTTGGTGTGTACTGTATGTATGACTATAGTCCTGTTGAGTGTTACATAGGTTGTGGCTATTAAATAAGCCATGCTGCCTGTTGTCCGTCATTTGGTTGTGGTTTTTCATCATCGCTTGCGGCTATGTACCTGTGCCCCTCCACAGTCCTCTGCGCAGCATCTCATTAACAGAAGAATTCACTGGCTTGAGCTTCTTTTCATCTTCCTCACAAGCTTTATGTTAAATCCACCAAGGAGCTCTCCTGGAGGCTTTGAAGTCATCGGGCGCGTGAATAAAGATGTCATGCACACGCGGTGCCTTTTAATGAGGACACAGGGTTTGATGTTGCAACACTCCAGTGCCCAAAGGAAGAAAAATTGCTGCAAGAATATTATTGGAGGTGCCTGCAAGGCCTCGCGTCTTATCTCCAGGTGTCTGGACAGCATGAGAACTAGGAGGAAGGCTTTGAAGCTCAGCGGCAGCGGTTCATCTTATAATACCCCCGGCAATTATTTTAGATTGTCAGCGTTAAGGAGTCAACACCTAGATGACATGTCATACATATATATGAGAGCGAGAGGCGTCCATGAGAGTATCACACATGATTGGCTTAGATATACCACTCATCGGACTTAGATACAGCTAGCTCAGCAGATAGTATCACATGGGCTCAATTCAAGTGTTCGCAAATCTCCCCCAAGGTCCGGGGAATTTTAATAATAATTGAGTAAAACTACATTATGGGAAAAGTAATACTGAAAAGTTTTTGGAAACTGTCTCATACATGATAGGGCTAGGGGTAGACTGTCCTGAAATCTTCTTTAGCTTATAAAGTTATTTCCCATGTACCTATGTTTTCCTGGTGATTTGGTGACATTTTCTGGCTCCTAAACGATTACTAATGTGTCCTAGTGATGTGGTAATATTTCCCTGATGCCCCAGTATTTATTAAGATGTAATATTATAGAGGCCAAAACCATGTTATCAACACAAAGCACTGAGCACAGAAATGTGACCCAGTGGATAAAGGTGTACCAACTCCAACACAATTGGAGACTGAGAGAAAGACGGGAGCTGATTGGTACATAAAAATTATGTTTGATTTTATTACACTAATTTCATATACACTGCTCAAAAAAATAACGGGAACACTTAAACAACAGAATATAACTCCAAGTAAATCAAACTTCTGTGAAATCAAACTGTCCACTTAGGAAGCAACACTGATTGACAATCAATTTCACATGCTGTTGTGCAAATGGAATAGACAATAGATGGAAATTATTGGCAATTATCAAGACACCCTCAATAAAGGAGTGGTTCTGCAGGTGGGGACCACAGACCACATCTCACTACCAATGCTTTCTGGCTGATGTTTTGGTCACTTTTGAATGTTGGTTGTGCTTTCACACTCGTGGTAGCATGAGACGGACTCTACAACCCACAGAAGTTGCTCAGGTAGTGCAGCTCATTCAAGCTGGCACATCAATGCAAGCTGTGGCAAGAAGGTTTGCTGTGTCTGTCAGCGTAGTGTCCAGAGGCTGGAGGCACTACCAGGAGACAGGCCAGTACACCAGGAGACGTGGAGGGGGCCGTAGGAGGGCAACAACCCAGCAGCAGGACCGCTACCTCCGCCTTTGTGCAAGGAGGAACAGGAGGAGCACTGCCAGAGCCCTGCAAAATGACCTCCAGCAGGCCACAAATGTACATGTGTCTGCACAAACGGTTAGAAACCGACTCCATGAGGGTGGTATGAGGGCCCAACGTGCAGAGATGGGGGTTGTGCTCACAGCCCAACACCGTGCCGGACGCTTGGCATTTGCCACAGAACACCAGGATTGGCAAAGTCGTCACTGGCGCCCTGTGCTCTTCACAGATGAAAGCAGGTTCACACTGAGCACATGTGACAGATGTGACAGAGTCTGGAGACGCCGTGGAGAGCGATCTGCTGCCTGCAACATCCTTCAGCATGACCGGTTTGGCAGTGGGTCAGTATTGGTGTGGGGTGGCATTTCTTTGGAGGGCCGCCAGAGGTAGCCTGCCTGCCATTAGGTACCGAGATGAGATCCTCAGACCCCTTGTGAGACCATATGCTGGTGCGGTTAGCCCTGGGTTCCTCCTAATGCAGGACAATGCCAGACCTCATGTGGCTGGAGTGTGTCAGTAGTTCCTGCAAGATGAAGGCACTGAAGCTATGGACTGGCCCGCCCGTTCCCCAGACCTGAATCCGATTGAGCACATCTGGGACATCATGTCTCGCTCCATCCACCAACGTCACGTTGCACCACAGACTGTCCAGGAGTTGGCGGATGCTTTAGTCCAGGTCTGGGAGGAGATCCCACAGGAGACCATCCGCAACCTCATCAGGAGCATGCCCAGGCGTTGTAGGGAGGTCATACAGGCACGTGGAGGCCACACACAATACTGAGCCTCATTGTGACTTGTTTTAAGGACATTACATCAAAGTTGGATCAGCCTATAGTGTGTTTTTCCACTTTAATTTTGGGGGTGACTCCAAATCCAGGCCTCTATTGGTTAATAAATTTGATTTCCATTGATGATTTTTGTGTGATTTTGTTGTCAGCACATTGAACTTTGTACAGAACAAAGTATTTAATGAGAATATTTCATTCATTCAGATCTAGGATGTGTTATTTGAGTGTTCCCTTTATTTTTTTGAGCAGTGTATATGAAATTGGTGTAATAAAATCAAACATAATTTTTATGTACCAATCACCTCCTGTCTTTCTCTCAGTCTCTCATTTATTAAGATGTCCCTGGTGTCCCAGTAAAGTAGTAATATTTCCCTGGTGTCCCAGTGATTTAGTAACATTTTCTCATGCTCCAATGTTTAATGAGTTGTTCCCCATGTCCCAATGATATAATAATATTTCCTTGATTCTCCGGTGTTTAATGAGATGCCCCTGGTGCCCTAATGATGTAGTAATATTTCCCTGATGCTCTAGTGTTTAATAAGATGCCCCTGGTTCCCCAATGATGTAGTAATATTTCCCTGATGCTCTAGTGTTTAATGAGATGCCCCTGGTGTCCCAGTGATGTAGTAATATTTACCTTTTGGGAATAAACATGCTAGAAATAGGAGGAAACCACTATGGCTAAATAGAACTGTAAGGGGCGCAATAAGTGACAGAAAGAAAGCATTTAGAGAACTAAAGCAAGTAGGTAGTGATGAGGCATTAAATAAATATAGAAAATTAAATAAATTATGTAAAAAACAAATCAATGCAGCAAAGATTGAGGCAGAGAGAATCATTGCCAGAGAAAGTAAAAATAACCCCAAAATATTCTTTAACTACATAAATAGCAAAAAACTAAAAAATGATAGTGTTGGCCCCCTTAAAAATAGTCTGGGTGAAATGGTGGATGAGGATGAGGAAAAAGCCAATATGCTAAATGATTTTTTTTCAACCGCATTTACACAAGAAAATTGCATGACAGAAAACATGATTAGTGATAACAAAAATTCTCCATTAAATGTCACTTGCTTAACCCAGCAGGAAGTACGGCGGCGTCTAAAAATCACTAAAGTTGACAAATCCCCGGGCCCGGATGGGATACACCCGCGAGTACTCTAGGAATTAAGTAACGTCATAGATAGACCATTATTTTTAATCTTTAAAGATTCCATAATAACAGGGTCTGTACCATAGCACTGGCGTATAGCAAATGTGGTGCCAATATTCAAAAAGGGGACAAAAACCGAACTTAGAAATTATAGGCCAGTAAGCTTAACCTCTACTGTGGGTAAAATCCTGGAGGGTTTCCTAAGAGATGCTATAATAGAGTATCTGAAGAAGAATAACCTCAAGACCCAATATCAACATGGGTTTACGAGGGACCGTTCCTGTCAAACTAATCTGATCAGTTTTTATGAGGAGGCAAGTTCTGGACTGGACCAAGGAAATGCAGTGGATGTTGGGTATATGGGCTTTTCAAAAGCTTTTGATACGGTTCCACACAGAAGGTTGATACCTAAAATGAGAACAATGGGGATAGGGGAAAATATATGTATGTGGGTTAAGAATTGGCTCAGTGATAGGAAACAAAGGGTGGTTATTAATGGAAAACACTCAGACTGGGTCTCAGTTAACAGTGGGGTACCACAGGGGTCAGTATTGGGCCCTCTTCTTTTTAACATATTTATTAATAACCTTGTAGGGGGCATACAGAGTAATATTTCAATATTTGCAGATGACACTAAACTCTGCAGGGTAATCAATACAGAGGAGGACAATTTTATATTACAGAAGGATCTATGTAAACTAGAAGCTTGGGCTGATAAATGGCAAATGAGCTTTAATGGAGATAAATGTAAGGTAATGCACTTGGGCAGAGGAAATAAAATGTATAATTATATGCTTAATTGTAAAACACTGGGCAAAACTGTAACTGAAAAAGACCTGGGTGTATTGGTGGACGACAAGCTCACGTTTAGCGGCCAGTGTCAGGCAGCTGCTGCAAAGGCAAATAAAATAATGGGATGCATTAAAAGAGGCATAGATGCTGATGAGGAGAAGATAATTTTACCTCTATACAAGTCATTAGTGCAACCACACTTAGAATACTGTGTACAGTTCTGGTGTCCGGTGTATAAGAAAGGCATAGCTGAACTAGAGCGGGTGCAGAGAAGAGCAACCAAGGTTATTAGAGGACTGGGGGGTCTGCAATACCAAGACAGGTTATTAGAGGACTGGGGGGTCTGCAATACCAAGACAGGTTATTACACTTGGGGTTATTTACTGTGGAAAAAAGAAGGCTTAGGGGAGATCTTATTAATATGTACAAGTATATGAGGGGACAGTACAAAGACCTTTCTACTGATCTTTTTACTCTGAGGCCTGAGACGGGGACAAGGGGGCATCTTCTACGTCTGGAGGAAAGAAGGTTTAATCATAATCACAGACGCGGATTCTTTACTGTAAGAGCAGTGAGACTATGGAGCTCTCTGCCGCATGATGTTGTAATGAGTGATTCACTACTAACATTTAAGAAGGGCATGGATGCCTTTCTTGAAAAGTATAATATTACAGGTTATATATACTAGATTCCTTGATAGGGCGTTGATCCAGGGAACTAGTCTGATTGTCGTATGGAGTCGGGAAGGAATTTTTTTCCCTAATGTGGAGCTTAGTGTTTGCCACATGTTTTTTTTTTGCCTTCCTCTGGATCAACATGTTAGGCTATGGGTTGAACTAGATGGACTTACTCTTCCTTGAACCTTAAAAACTATGTTACTATGTTATACCCCATTGTCCCAGTGATGTAGTAATATTTCCGTGATACCCCAATATTTAATGAGATGCCCCTGGTGTTCCAGTAACATAGAATAATATTTCCTGATGCCCCAGTGTTTAATGAGATGACTCTCATGTCCCAATGATTTAGTAACATTTCTCCAATACCCCAATGTTTAATGAGATGACTGGTGTCGCAGTAATGTGGTAATATTTACCTAATGCCCCAGTGTTTAGTGAGATGACCCTGGTGTCCCAATGATTTAGTAACATTTTCTCATACTTCAGTAGTTTAGTAAGGTGTCCCAGCAATGTAGTAATATTTCCTCTAGTTTCAGTGGTTTCATAAAGCAATCCTGCGGTGCCAGTGATGTGGTATCATTTTCCTGGTGCCCTTAGTGTCCCAGTTATGCAGTAATATTTCCTCGATTCCCCAATGTTTCAGGAGATGTCCCTGATGTCCCAGTGATGTCATAAAAAATGTTCTTGCCCCAAAGCATCCCTGTTGACCCTGAGATTTAGTTGCATTTTCTTAAGGCCCATTGGCTTAATAATGTGTCCCAGTAATTTAGTAACATTTCCCTGATGCCAAAGTGGCTTAATAAGGTATCCCTGGTGTCCAGTGTTATGGTAATATTTCACTCATGCCATAGTTTTTAAAGAAGATGCCCTAGTGTCCCAGTGATGTGGTGACATTTCCTTGATGTGCCACTGGTTTAGTAACATGAACCTGATGCTCCAGTCATTTGTATGATATGTACCAGATTACCCAGTGAGTGAGTGACCTTTCTCAGGTCCACAAACAGTTTAACAAGGTGTGCATGTTGTTTCATCGGATTTGTGTCATTTCCTTAATACTCTTAGGCTATTTGCACACTATGCATTTTCGCAGCGTCTTTTTCTCACGAAAATGGGCCAAAAATGCTAGGTAACCCTTGTGCCGGCTAATGTAATGACAATCCTGATGTTCTATGCACATGATCAGAAATTTTCAGGATTGTCAATGCGTTTAAATCTGCAGCATGTCAATTCTTTGTGCGTTTCTGCAGCGTTTTTCACCCAGTCCCATTGAGTCAGTCAAATCTGCAGCAAAAACGCAGGTATAAAAATATCTGCAGATTTGCTGCCCATGTTTGCTGCGTATTTGACTGACTCAATTCAAGTGAATGAGTCAAAAACGCGGCAAAACGCACAAAGAATTGTCCGCGAGAGACTACTCATCCCATCATCTTACGGCCGCTCCCGCGGATAATAGCGAGAGGAGGCGCGGCTGAGGGGAGAAGTAGTCTCTTCAGTTGGCGTCTGTGCTCCGCCTGTAAAAATGCCGGTGCTCAGCCGGCTTCTGTAAAAAAAAAATGTTAAAATAAATTGCTATTAAAATAAAAACACTTTATACTCACCTACTGCTGTCATCACGAGTGTCCCACGGTGATCCGATCACCCGGCTGCACTCTATACACTGACAGGAGAGCGATCACTCCCGGCAATGTACAGCGCTGAGTTTCCGGGATTGAGGTCACTGGAGTTCAATCAGCTGATGATCAGCTGACGAGCCCCGTGACCTCACAGCAAAGGTGCTGCGTGAGAATTTTCTCAGGCAACACTGATGCAGTAAGTGAGTTCACCGGAGCTCTCAGCTGATCATCAGCTGGTTGAACTCCAGTGACCCCCGCCCCGGCTGCTCAGCGCTATACACTGACAGGAGTGGTTACACTTCTGTCAGTGTATACAGTGCTGTCCTCTACAACAGTCACACCAGTGATTGCTGGTGTGACTGCTCTAGAAGTGACCCAGATCGTCGTGAGACACTGGATTATGTTATCACGGTGGACTGGTGAGGAATATGGTTGTTTTTTTTTTTGTTTTTTTTTCAGGTGACAATGGCTTCAGCGGAATGGGCGTTAGGTGAGTATACGATATTATTTATTTTTAAATAAATGATTCAAATCGCATGGAATTTTATTTAAAATAAAAGACTTTATTCTGGCCGTGTCTTTATTTCAAAACTTTACTACGGGGTTAGAAATGGGGGCGTCTTATAGACGAGGTTTCCAGCTCCAGATAAAAAAAATTCTAATTTTATTATACATTTTTTTTTAAAGTTTAAATACATGACCACAGTTAATGCTTAACTTCATGATTTTATTAAGCTTTTTCCTATTGGTCTTTCAATATGAGTGACATGATTGGAAGTTGCACCTCATGTGACTAACCTGGAACAGGTATATAAGGTTAGTGTCTATATTTTGTGTGACATGCAAAGAATAAGAACAGTGGTTCGAACGCAGCTGCGTATAATTACATGCTGGGAGAGGTTGGTGACTGTGGTCATGTATTTATGCTTTTAAAAAGTTTTTTCTAATAAAATTTGATTTTTTTTGATCTGGAGCTGGAAATCTTCTTACGTTTGATTTGGTGCCCTGCTGCACATCTGATTCTGTGCTTTGGACAATCATGTGTGTGAGCTGACTGAATTTAGTTTTCTCTTGTCTTAAAGACACCCTCCATTACTAACCTGGGCTTCATGTACACTGCCAATACAATGCTGACATGAACCCCAACCCTATTACCCCATTTGCCACCACACCAGGGCAAGTGGGAAGAGCTGAGGCTAAGTGCCAGCATCTTAAGGATGTGCCATTTCTGGGGCGGCTGAGAGCTGATATTATTAGCCTCGGAGGATCCATGGTCCCTTCTCTGCCTATTAATATCAGCCCCCAGCTGTCTGCCTAGCCGTTGCTAATTAGATTTTATAGGGGACCCTATTTTTTTCTGGGGTCCCCCTGTAATCTAGCCGGTAAAGACTAAGCAAACAGCTGTGGGCTGTTATTAATAGCCAGGGAACATTTTTAGCTAATGGCCCTTTCCCCGGCTAGTAATATTAGCCCCCAGTAGTTGGCTTTCTCTCTGCTGGTTATGAAAACGACGCAGGTGCCCACGCCATTTTTTTAATTTAAGGGTATGTGCCCACGATCCAGACGTAGCAGTGCTCTGGGCGCAGCATATTTTTGCTGCGTCCAAAACGCCAAAATGCTGCTTTCTATTGAACGCAAGTAAATCTGCATGTGTTCACTGAACCATGCGAATTTACCGCATTCAGTACATTCTAGTGGTCAAACTAGCGACTCCGCAATAGAATTTGACATGTTGCGGTCCTGAAAGACGCACCAGGTGTCAGTGTCCGCAGGTGATCCGCAGCCTCAGATGCACGCATAGTAGACATGGGATTTCAAAAAATATCATCCACTATGCCATAACATCTGGCTGCTGTGGGTTTAACCCTGCGTCAAACCCGCAGCATTTCCTCATCGTGGGCACGTACCCAAACTCAACCGCAGCATGTCAATTTCTGTAGCGGAGACGCTAGTCTCCGCTGCAGATGTTGACCAATTGAAATGTCATTACATGTGGTGGATCCACATGTACTGTCAACAAAAGTTCTGCATTAGGAGTAATGGGATTAGGCTTAAGGGGATTAGGTGTGGCTGACAACTAACCCTAGCTTTAGTAATGAAGAGGTGTCAGCCAGACACCCTCATTACTAAGTAAAGAGTTAAATAAACACACACTGAGAGTAAAACACTTTATTTGAAATACAAAAGACACATTCTTTAATCATTTAAATTAACCAATATACTCACCCCAGGTCCGATGGTAATCCAAGGGTTAAAGCGATGTCCCATGTTTCTTTTTTCAAATATCTTTATTTAGCTCCAAAAAGCATTCATGGCTGCATCAAAACACGCATCAAAAACGCACCAAAATCGCGGCAAATTGAACGTTTTTGCTGCCAAGAGATGCAGAAACCTTGCAGAAATTTCTGCAATCAAATACTGAACGTGCGCACATAGCCTAAGAGTTTTGTTAAGTCCCCAATGTAATTTTGGTAGAAAACTGTAGGGGAGCAAAAGCGCACAAGACCATTGGATGATACCCTTTTGGGTGCAAAAGAAAGTAAAAGGGAGGTGCTCACCTTAGCAGGTTGTGTGCAGGCACAACTCTTATGAACACCTGAAGATATCAGCTGCTGCTGCCTCGTGGCTGGGGGATGATCTCCTCCAGGACAGTTGACCAATTTGGACAATAATACGATATCAGGCAGCGCCGCTGTAATGAAGAAACCTTAGGACATAGATGAGTTGACAGGATTTTATTTCCGCAACGCATTTCAATGCTCAACTAGCGTCTTTTTCAAGTGAAAAAAACAATTGCCTGCTATGGTCTCCCAAATGTTTAGTGACATGTACCTGGTGTCCCAAAGGTTTATGGGTAACTGATTGGTGTCTCAGAGGTTTAGGGATGTATGTTTGGTATTATCCCAGTCAGGCTTGGACTGGTCCACAGGAGAACAGGAGAAACCTCCGGTGGGCCCCTGTGCAAGAGTGGGCCACCACGCTCTTATATGAGCAGTACTTGGCACAGTATACCTGAATCACTGTGTACAGACAAAGGCGGCATCTTATTCATGTAACAATCTACCCAGTTCATTGTTATATAAATTTGTGATTAAGGATAATGTCACATTTGCATGTAGCTGAAAAGTGGGGTCCTGGAGTTGGTTATTGCTGGGCCCTTGGCACCCCAGTCCGACATTCCCAGTGATTTAATGAGATGTCCCTGTTGTCTGAAAGTGTAATGCCATGTATCTGGTGGGGTACAGATGATTAGGATGTTCCAGAAGTGTTCTATATGGTACCCTGTGTATCAGAAGCTTAGTGGTCAGTACTTGATGTCCAAGAAGCTTAGTGGTCTGTACCTGATGTGCTAGAAGCTTAGTGGCCTGTACCTTTCTGTTCCAGAAGCTTAGTGGCCTGTACCTTTCTGTTCCAGAAGCTTAGTGTTCTGTACCTGTTTTCCTAGAAGCTTAGTGGTCTGTACCTGATGCCCCAGAAGCTTAGTGGTCTGTATCTGATGACCTAGAAACTTAGTGGTCTGTACTTGGTGTCCCAGAAGCTTAGTGGCCTGTACCTTTCTGTTCCAGAAGCTTAGTGTTCTGTACCTGTTTTCCTAGAAGGTCTGTACTTGGTGCTCCATAAGCTTAGTGGTCTGTACTAATGTTGAGCGAGTATGTTCTGTTAACCCTTTCGCCGAGTATGCTCGGGCGAGCACCGAGTAGTTACAGCTGCTCGGTGTTATGTTTATATCACTCCCGTGTGCATGATTTGCGACTGTTTGACAGCTTTATTACATGTGAGGAATGATTGTTTCTTTTGCATTCCTCACATGTAATAAAGCTGTCAAACAGTCGCAAATCATGCACACGGGAGTGATATAAACATAACACCGAGCAGCTGTATCTACTCGGTGCTCGCCCGAGCATACTCGGCGAAAGGGTTAACAGAACATACTCGCTCAACACTAGTCTGTACCTGTTGTTCCAGAAGAGAAGCTTAGTGGTCTGTACTTGTTTTCCTAGAAGCTTAGTGGTCTGTACTTGGTGTCCCAGAAGCTTAGTGGTCTGTGCCTGGTGACCCAGAAGCTTAGTGGTCTGTACTTGGTGCTCCATAAGCTTAGTGGTCTGTACCTGGTGTTCCCGAAGCTTAGTGGTCTGTATCTGGTGACGTAGAAGCTTAGTGGTCTGTATCTGATGACGTAGAAGCTTAGTGGTCTGTATCTGATGACTTAGAAGCTTAGTGGTCTGTACCTGGTGTTCTAGAAGCTTAGTGGTCTGTACTTGGTGTCCCAGAAGCTTAGTAGTCTGTACCTTGCTGTCCCAGAAGCTTAGTGGTCTGTGCCTGGTGACCCAGAAGCTTAGTGGTCTGTACTTGGTGCTCCATAAGCTTAGTGGTCTGTACCTGGTGTTCCCGAAGCTTAGTGGTCTATATCTGGTGACGTAGAAGCTTAGTGGTCTGTATCTGGTGACGTAGAAGCTTAGTGGTCTGTATCTGGTGACGTAGAAGCTTAGTGGTCTGTATCTGATGACTTAGAAGCTTAGTGGTCTGTACCTGGTGTTCTAGAAGCTTAGTGGTCTGTATGTGGTAACCTTGAAGCTTAGTGGTCTGTACCTGATGTGCTAGAAGCTTAGTGGTATGTATCTGGTGTCCTAGAAGCTTAGTGGTCTGTACTTGATATGCAGGAAGCTTAGTGGTGTGTCTCTCGTGTCCCAGAAGGTTAGTCATCTGATCTTCTAAAGCATACATGCAAACTTCAACCTATGAGCCAAATCCGGCCCACAGGGTGGCTTTATTTGGCCCGCGACACCAGAAGCACCACCCCTATGTGGGGCCTTTTTATGTACAGAGGACTATGACAGGCCCATTATTCTGTATGGAGGTCTATGTGGGGCCCATTATTCTGTATGGAGGACTATGTGGGGCCTTTTTCTGTACGGAGGACTATGACAGGCCCATTATTCTGTATGGAGGACTATGTGGGGCCCATTATTCTTTATGGAGGACTATGTGGGGCCCATTATTCTTTATGGAGGACTATGTGGGGCCCATTATTCTGAATGGAGGACTATGTGAGGCCCATTATTCTGTATGGAGGGCTATGTGGGGCCCATTATTCTGAATGGAGGACTATGTGGGGCCCATTATTCTGTATGGAGGACTATGTGGGGCCATTATACTGTAAGGGGGACTATGTGGGGCCCATTATTCTGTATGGAGGACTATGTGGGGCCCATTATTCGGTATGGAGGACTATGTGGGGCCCGTTATTCTGCATGGAGGACTATGTGGGGCCCATACACTGTATACCGGTTGGCCCGCGACTTTATCCAAGTTTTTAATTTTGGCCCTATGTGTGTTTGAGTTTGACATCCCTGTTCTACAGGCTTAGTGGTCTGTCCCTGGTGTCCCAGTGATTCATTGGTCTGTCCCATCTTCTTTATTACAGTCTTTGTTTGTCCTCATACTTGTGAACTGTAGCAGATTACTCTTATTATGTACATTTCTGCAACTTCCGTGTCCATCGTGTCTCTTCATTTTCTGCTCTATTCCATCAGCTATAAACTTTCCAAACAATAGATTTTATCATTTTCATTTGTGTTGTTATCTTTGACCACAGAACATCCGAGGTCTGTTCCACCAAGGTGCGGGATTGGAATGAACTGAAAATGAGACGAATTACCTTCAGGTTTTCATTTCCTGTTGACGAGAACTAGAAATGATGTTACAGGAATTACCAATTAGCTACTTAGAAGTAAAAGTGACGATACATTTAGCACACACAAGAGAATCCGGAGAAAATCTCATTAGGAAGAAGGAAAAAAAAAGAGCAACAAGAAGTCTCCATCTTAAAAGGAATTACTGTCAGTACGATTTGTTTTTATTTCTGTAGCCTTCAGATCATAGTGGAGGAACGGAGTATATGGTTTTACTGTAAAAGGCACATTTCTAATATTGTTCTAGCCCTGTGACCTGCTCCTCCACTTCCAACACAGTTTACAATCAATAATCAGCAAATTGAGCAGAAGTTCTTTATTTCAGTATTTCTAGATGTGATGAACCTTTGATTGTTTCTAAAAAATAAATAAATAAATAACATAGTATACAACCTTCAGACTATTCTAAAAATTTCAAAAAGTCTTGTGATATTTGCAGAGTTACTAATAATTCTGTAACCTGTCCTGGCTCCAGCCGAGTGCGATTTTCTTCTCCTTCTGACAACTCTTTCTGTTCTTCGACAACCTGTCGCGCACATTTAACATCCCTCTCCCAGGCTTCATCCAAACCTCTACCATGAACTGCTTCCTTGTCCTTGGATCTTTCACTACTTGTCTCTGCTCCCAGCTCTATCTTGGGCTCTGTGACCAACCCAGCTCTGCAACATGGCTGGGTAAGCCTGTCTTATCGCTGAGCCAGCTCTGCCATGCACCCTGTGGCAAACCCAGCTTTGTTTCATCACTAGGTAACCCTCTTCATTGCTGAGCCAGCTCTGCCTTGGACAATTACAAACCCAGCTCTGCTAATTTCTGGGTAACCCTCTTCATTGCAGAGCAGGCTTGCCTTGGACTCTGTGACAAATCCAGCTCTGTTTCATCACTAGGTGACCTCGTCATTTGCTGTGCCAGCTCTGCCTTGGACTCTGTGACAAACCCAGCTCTACTTGGTAACAGCTATATTGCTGAACCAGTTCTGTGACATACGTCTCTGCTTTGTACTCAGCTCTGCTATATATCTGGGCCAATGGTGTATATTGGACTCTGTTGCAAACGCAGCACAACTTAACTGCTGAGTCAGTTCTGCCCTACTGATATGAAAGCTCAGCATTGAATTCTGCTGTAAACTCAGCTCTACTACATTACTGAGTTAGTTCTGTTACTTCACTGGACCTGTTTGGTTCTGAAACTTTTGTGCTACTCAGTTTTGCTACTCCATTTCCCCATCGCTGAGTCCAACCTGCTCCCTTATGGATCACTGCTTTGGTTCACCAGTTGCTGTTCTGCCACCACAACCTCCATTGTTCAAATTTGACCAACCCGCTGCACCAGCATCACGTGTCCGTGCTGCATAACAACAGCTCATCTGTACCATGAGCTTCAAGTTTCCACCTCACCAAGTGAAACATAACAGGTTCCCCTCTGGCATTTTGGCCTGGTCCCAATTTTTTTTTTTCCTTATGACAATATAGTAACTTGCTGTAACCAGATAGTCCCCACAATTTAATGTACATGTACTTCCACATTAAAGGGAATGTATCATCAGGAATATAACTCATTGTTTCAATATTTTTTTTAAAACATGCTGGGAATGTTTTTTTCTTTTAACCACAATTTGTAAAAAAAAATGAAATCTTGCAATTTTCACACTGGCCACTAGGGCTTTTCTAGTCTCATACTTCCTGTTTCAGGAAATTCACATGAACATTAGCAGCAATGAACAAACTCAGACCCCACCTGTAAGATTTCAGTTTTATTATTTTTTTTTTAATACAGATCATGTAATGAAAACTAAAAAAAAAAAATACTTTTTTTTTTTTTTCAAAAATACATTTAACATAAAAATCTAATTTAAAGACTAAGTCATTTTATTATAACACATTCCCTTTAGTATGTAAATGAAGAATTTGAGACCCCTTTAATCCAGTTAGAAATTGCAGAATTTATAGTCTGCCTGGCTGAGAGCAGGACTTACCAGCAAAAAATATAAAAAAAAGAAATAAAAAATCTTTCATTCCAGTACAATTTTGGCAGTTTTTCCTAGGCGCAGAGGGGATTATTCTCTTTCTTTGCTCTGGTGTCTTCTGGTTATCAGACTGAAGTAAGGACTATTATTGTTTCTTCTTGTTGGCTGCACAAGTCTCTCGCTGCCGCCTGGGGTTAATCATGGTGTTAAGCAGGTTGTGAAGAAAAAAATAAATATAAAATAAGTAAAAAGTGAAGATTTGCTGGGAAGGGTCTGGTTGAGCAATTTCTCTTTCCTTAGCAGTTGCATCACGGAAAAGAAGCAATGATCTCTGCTCCGGAATCCGATCCGTCCATTGTAATCCTCCTCCGTCAGCAGCTGCATGCGCTTTGTCTTATGTTCCTTTTACTCAATTTAAAGCCAAAGTTTAAATAGTTTAAAAAATTTTGAAGAAAAAAAATAGATTTTTCATTGCAAAATTTTTTATTTTATTCTGTAGGGATTTGTTTTGTATCTGAGCGCGAGAGGCTGCCAATATGAGAGACATAACAGGTTTACCCTAAGTAATTCCACCAGCTCAGGGGCACGGCCATGGGAAGTCCATGTGTTCCTTCCTATGCCAATCTGCTCCTGGGCTGGTGGGAGGAAAATATCGTCTTTGGCGATTCCCCTGTTTGTCCTGTTGATAAGGTAATAATATGGTTACGATATATAGATGACATATTTGTCATCTGGAAAGTGGATACGTCCGAATTTGGCGACTTTGTTCAACAATTGAACCACAACGGTGTAGGTCTCTGTTTTACGTATGAGGCCAATCCCAAAACTCTTCCTTTTTTGGATATTTTGATACACAACAGAGACGAGGAGATTGTTACACAAACATAATGCAAAAAGACGGCAACCAATTCTCTAGTGAGGTGGGAGAGTAGTCATCCGCTTCCCCTCAGGAGAGGTATTCCAAAGGGCCAATATCTTAGAATCCACCGGAATTGTTCATCAGAAGGATTATTTAATGAACAAGCAAATGACCCCCTTGAGGAAAGGGGATATCCAAAGAGGGTCCTGAGGGAGGCCTACAACCACGCTCTACAGAAAGAAAGGAGGCAGCTCTTGGCTTCCACTCCTAGGAAACAAACCAATGGAAGTCTCAGGTTTATCACTAGGTACTCCAACGGAGCCAATGAGATAAAAACTATTCTAAATAAACACTGGCCGATTCTTTTAATGGATGATGATATTAAATCCTCAATCTCCCCGTTTCCACAAATAACCTACAAAAAAGGGCGATCCCTCCGTGACAGATTGGTCCACAGCCATTTTCAGCCAAAAAAATCGCCTGCCGCTTCGTGGTTTGGTACTTATGTCTCGCCCAGAGGGATATAGGGGACTCGGTACCCGGGCCTTTTACCTTGTTTGGGATGTCACGGCAGTCGGCTCCCGGGCCCGTACTCCGGGGTCTCTCTTGAAAAAGGTTTTTTTTGTCAGTAACAGTTTTTTGTCTCGTGACGCCACCTGTGGTTTCTGCTGCAGACATCCGGGGCAGGTGTTAGGGCAGCTGGGTTGGTGCGGCTCTCCACAGGCAGAGCACAGCCCCAGGGCAGTGTAGGTGCAGATGGTGATGCTGGGCGTTGTAGTGCAGAAGAGATGGCGCAGCAGGAGTAACTGACAGAGACAGGAGATTCACTTCAGTACCTTTACTGGTGCAGATGTCAGGTACTTTCCAGGGTACTCGGTAGGAAGGGTGCACTTCTGGACTCTCCCCAGTGAGCGGGTATAAGGCCTCCTGGTCCGTGTCTGCCTCTCTCTAAGCTCCTGGCCAGCCTGCAACTGGGCCTAGCTTCTGTGTTGTGTTGTTCTCTCACCTGTCGCTTGGTAGTAGGACCTTTCTCTGGCAACCACTATCCCTGGACGCTGGGGCCTTCGTGGTTCCTAGTCCTGTCAAGGGTTTAGCTTCAGGTCGACCAGGGATCTGCAATCCTCCTGGTATGCCGGAAATCCCTACTGGGTGTAGAGGACCCTGTAGGCGCGGACCCGGTGTCCTGTTTGTATTCTGGGGTGAGCCTGTGATGCTCCTCTGCCCCCTTAACTCCTTTCTCCTCAAATTAAAAACTGTGCATCCAACAGGAATAGGGATAATTAAGGGACAGTTAGATTAGGGACAGCCGACGTTGAGTGGGGGCGCCATTTGCGCAGGTTTTTAGGGTGCCAACCTCCGCTTTAGGTAGGGCACAGTCAGTATAGCCTATAACTAGGGATGTTATAGTCCCTCCCTATGCCATCTTAAGTGCCTCCAATTATGTCAACAAGTGATTACAGCACCATCACCGTTCCAATAAAACCCCTTTAATGGCACCACTATGACCAGTGACCGTGGGCTCCTCTATCTTTATCCCAGCCTTATTTGTCCTGTACTGCCTGAGTTTTTTCTGCATTTTTTACTTCTTAACAACCAAGAAAGTCATTGCCAAAATATTTGTGCCTGAGAGGTATAATCTAGCTAAATGCTATTTGATGGGTGTGACCAGTGGGTACATTTCTTGGTACCTAGGTCACTAGGCTGACCGGTTTGTTTTTTGGCCTTAGGGTGACACTGAGGTCAGCCTTGCTACCTTTACCACCCTCCCTCCATCCCTGGTAAGCAATATGCTAATGGGTTCATAGGTATCGGGGGGGGGGGGGGGTCTTTTCGATACCCATATAATTTGGCTCAGCTGTTTTACTTGTTGATTGCCTGTCCAATTTTGGATTCTTTGTTTATTGCACTATACCTTCCCTATTTCCATAGAATTTGTGGGGCCACTGGGCTCTTATAAATTGGTCATTAAGATAATTACATGTATTTTCTATGGATAGGTTACGTGTGGGTTCTTTTTGGCCACAGGGCAAATTGCAATAATCAGTGGTTATGAATATTACTTAGAGCTAACATACCATCATACTTCTCCCCCGATATCAACCCACATAGTAGGTGATATATATTATTTTATGAATTGATATTGCACCCACCCTGCTTATTGTCTTTTTATCACCCTTTATAATATACTACAATAAAAATGAATTTGCATATTTATACCATTTTATTTGTCTGTTTCTCCGATTTATCTTCATGGTATGACAGTAACCTGCCTGTAAAACAAATCATTCAGGCAACTGTTCTCCATTACTGGATATGATTATACTTAGTTTCCATTCAATATATATCCAGGCTGCTGCTGCGTATGGTATTACATGTCTAAATGTACTAAGCCGCACTTTTGTGGTGGGACGTCTGGAGGTTTTGTACTATTCTGATCTGTGAGAGACAAATGTTAGACGCAAGTTCTCTTACATATCTGTGTCCTTTCCCTTTCATGTGCAATAATATTGGTAACAACTCAAATACTAAGATCTTTTAGGGAAGAACCACAAGGCATATAACATACAAAAAGAGAAGGTGTTTCTGGTCGCCATTTGATTTGGAAAGAAGTGGTTAACATACAGGCACCTCTTTATAGTCCCCTGTTGGACACAGGGGCTATTTGACATCACGTGTGTGAGCACCATTTTTTGCACTTTTTTGTACATAAAAGTTTTTAAAGGTATTTATTAAAGGTTATATTTTATTACTCTACATACAGTAGATCGGATTCCGGAACATGATCTCTGCTCCGGAATCCGATCCGTCCATCGTAATCCTCCTCCGTCAGCAGCTGCATGCGCTTTATCTTATGTTCCTTTTACTCAACTTAAAGCCAAAGTTTAAAATTGTTTAAAAAATTTTGAAGAAAAAAAAATTGATTTTTCATTGCAGAATTTTTTATTTTATTCTGTAGGGATTTGTTTTGTTTTGCTAATGGACCAATAATCCTCCGTTCTATTGTGCAATGTATTGTTTGTTGTTATTGATGAGCAAATATTTTGCCCAATTTATTTATTTTCTAGATTCCACTGTGAAAATCAAAACTCAACCCCAGCAAATTGAATCGACTGGTAAATATCCTAATAACCACGAGTTTTACATTTCCAGGACTCACTTACTGCTATTGGTGGTCAGGGGGCGCATTACAAATATAGTCATGGGTTGGAATGGTTTAAAGTTGGCCAAACTTTTATGAAAATGTGTAAAATAAAAAAAAAACAAGCTGTTACCCATTATTAAAGGGGTCTTTCCACCAGGTCAAAACGTTTCCTGCATTTGTTCTTATTTTATCCTTACTGCTCTGCTGTGTATTCCGTTTTGTTTTGGTTTTTTTAATCTGTAATACAGCTCCAGAGATATGATCCTTTCTATTTAGAGCTCATATTTATGATTTTAAGGGAGGCGTGGCAGAGCATCCTAAAGACACGCCTCCAGGGGATCCTGTGAGCCACACCCCCCTTGAAAAAGACCATAAAAATTAGGACTTAATAAAAAAGGCCCATATCTCTGGAACCATGTGGCGGATTTAAAACGAAACAGAAATGTAACACTCAGAGGAGGAGCAAGAACAAAATAAGAGCAAAAACTGGCCACTTTTGACCTGATGACAGATCCCCTTTAAATCTCTTGCAGGTCCAGTGCCGTTGCTCTCTTGGTCCTTGCCAGTCATGCAGCGATGACCTCATTCTACCTGCAGCCAATCACTGACCTCAGTGTCGAAGTTTTCATATACGGCACATTACTGCTGATCACATGACCATCAATGCCAGTGATTGGCTGCAGTGGTCATATGAATAATGGGTGTGACGTCATCACTGCAGTGTGAACCACCTAAGCACTGGAGCTGCAGTGGTGGGGGATTCAGCAGTAAGGCTGTGTGCCCACGATGCGTTTTTTAAGTGTTTCCGCAGTGGCAATTCCTCTGCAGAAACGCTTAAAAAACGCTTGGTAGAAGGTCTGCCATGTTCCCCAATGATAATCCGCATGTGCTGTGCACATGCTGCGGAAATTTCCGCTGCGGATTATCATTGCGGAAAAAAACGCAGCACTACCAATTATTTTGCGGAAGCGCGGCGTTTTCGCCGCCATTGACTTGCATGGGAACGCATGGAATCCGCATCACTGGATCTGTACATGCGGAATCCATGTGTTTCAATGTGCGGATGGTACCCGGGTGTGGAGGACAGGAGACTCTCATCCAGACCCCCCCTACCATAGAACCTGTAAAAAAAAAAAGAATAAAATAAAAAATAAATATTATACTTACCTTCTGATGGCCCCCGGTCTCCTTGTCTTCGCTTGCCGGCAGCTCGCGGTGGACTGAAAGATCTGCGCTGATGTAACACGGGTACTTTAGATGCAGCGACACAGAAACACAGAGCAGCCAATACGGGGTTAATAAACAGGGGAAGTTTATAATAACAGGGTCAATCTCCACGCAGGGAGTATCAGGGGAAAATATGGGGGAAAGAGAAGGGAAAAGCAGGTAAAAGTCTATCACTGACAGTTCACAGTTTAACTGGATGTAGCAGAGTCAAACCGGTTATAATCAACAGTTTTTTTCACTTAGCTGACTCTCGCTCCTCACAAGGCAGATGCACGCTGAGGCCGGGATTGATTTTTCAGGCGTCCCCGCCCAAACAATGCTTTATCTTCTGGCGGCAGCGGGTGGTCTCCGGTTTTACCCGCTGAGCCCCTAGTCCATAACACGGCACCTCACGTGCCCGGCTCCACCGACCCTGGGTTTCTTCTCTAGTCGGCTTGACTCCTCCGGTCCACTGCACTCGGCTCTTGCTCCCAGTCCTGGAGCCAGGAGCCTGGACCCTCTCACGCTACTCTGCTGAGCCGGATCCAGCTCCGCTTTTCCGCGCAAAACGTACTCGTCTCTTCCTCTCTCTAGTCACACCAGGAGTCTTTCTGTCACCTGACCTCCCAGCTCTCTCTCTCGACACACCCCCTGCTTCCCTGTCACATGACTCCTCTGCTTACAGTCTGTCTTCCCCCTGCAACAAGAGGTACGGCCCCGGCAGTTCCGGATCCCTTGCTCTGAAAGCACTTACACCCCGGTCTTCCCCCTTACACTGACGTCATAGTCATGTGACAGCAGGTCCTTCAGTGTACCGCGAGCTACCGGCAAGCCAGGACGGAGCGAAGCAAGACTGCGGGGGCCATCAGAAGGTAAGTATAGATTTTTTTTTTTTTTTTTTTTACCATTCTTTAAGGTCACACTATATAAATCCATGCCGGTTGCCGTTTGCATGGATTTATATAGTGTGACCAAGTTGTCACAAGCACTTTTCCAAGTGATGCTAAAATCGCTTGGAAAGCACTTGTCAACCCGCATGCGGAAATGCAAGTGAAGAACGCTTCATATCCGCTTGTCCCTGGCAGGAAAAATGCATGTACAATCCGCATGTGCAATCCGCAGGCACAATCTGCATGTACAATCCTCATGTACAATCCGCATGTACAATCCACATGTACAATCCGCATGCGTTTTTTCTGCCAGGGAGATGCAGATACGCCCAGGAAAAAATCCTGAGCATTTCTGCATCGTGGGCACATAGCCTAATAAGAACATTTCTTACTCTTGGGCAACTTTTTCCAGGGTCCTCATTTCCTTGTAACAAACTAAATCTACTCAGTAATATTTAGCAGTATATGGCGGTAATATTTATAGAAATTTGTGAAGCATATGAACATAATTTATGGACTCTTGCAGGGATTATTATTTGTATATTACCTTCAGGGTATTATATGGCGGTATTGTGGGGACTGTATGTGGCAAAGGTAGCAAATGTAGCAAGCTGCCCATACACTGAAGATCAGAGATGATGGAAATGGACGACGTGGTTGTAATGAGCGATCATTGTATGCTGTGGAATTTGCTTTGGGACCCATTAGCCCCTAATCTTCAATGACCAACAGAACTATTCACCAAAAAAACTTTTAGGAACTTTTAGAAACTTTTTTGCTTTCCACCCTCATCTCCCCTTTCTAATGGTCGCTGACCCTGCGCCTCTTCTCACAGTCAGGCGATGCGTCAGGAACGGCGTATACCAGCACGACTTCTCACATAACATCACATTCATTTCCCGTCATTAGTCAGAGCAGATGTACGACATCGGGGGAATTCTGAAAAGTCGGCGCTCCTACCTGAGCTAACACTTAGTTCTGGCACAATTTTACAACATATGATGATGTAAACAGGTTTATTTCTGAGCTGAATCCCCTGGGAAGCTATTAATGGCGCGATGTACGTCTTAGGATTTTGCTTAGTTGGAAAACAACGTTCTCAGCAAAACATCAGGAATCTTCACAATCAAATCTAATATTAAGAGGGTCTGTCCAGAGTTTGGCTTCGGTTTTCCAAAAAAATAGTGCCACCGCTGTCTGCAGGTTGTGCAAGGAATTGCAACTCATTTCTGTTCACTCCAATGGACAACTAATGGACAGATGTGGGGCTGTTTTTGGAAAAAAAAAAACTAAATTAAATCCCGGAGAGCCCCTTTAAGAAAAAAAAACAACCTAAATTATAGGAAATCCCTGACTCTTTTGAAGTTTTGCAGTGATTTTCCTGTTATGTAAATGTTGGTTATCATCATTTCTGCTGCACTATATTGAAGGATGAATATAACTTTGTTATATATATATATATATATATATATATATATATATATTGTGACCCCTTACTTCCCCTCACCGGGGCATATTTGGTTTCCGACCGAGTCTAATCTGCCATCTTAATCCAAACTCTGTAATTTCGCTCATCTCTAAGTGTTACTTTTAAACCAGAAATTTCACAAAGCCCCGAAGAACCAAGTTTGGGAAGCGATTCTAGATTTACTACGCCATCCCTTTAAGAGAGCCATACAGCACCCGGAGCCCGTATGAAAGTGTAAATCAGGACATTCTGCTGTGAATTCACAAGCATTGTTCACTTTGCGCTCGATTACTCGCAGCGGCTGAGGTGTTTCATTGCATCATCACACCAGAAACGATTCCTTCTCATAAAGATCCCGATGCGGCGTCTCAGGTGCAACCGGCGGCTAATAGGAATATCATGCACGCACCTTAATGACAATGCTTCCCTATAAGTGCAGCTTCTTCTCCGCCAGAACATTAACAGGTAAGAAACAGCCAGGTGTGAACAGCGCCGATAACGAGATATCATAACAGAGCCATTGTCACCGGGTGGAGTGAATTTTTTTGCAGCACGGCGCCATCCATGTGCAATGTGGCACCTTATCGTCTGTGCGAGGTAAAGGCATGAATCCACACAGATGTCTGCTGCTATATATAACTGCTGACTGTAACAAGATTATTAGTAACTAGATGGTGGCCCGATTCTAACGCATCGGGTATTCTAGAATATGTATGCGGCCGACCGGGCGCAATCAGCAAAACGGTGTTTAAATTTGGCGGCAATATCGGTGATTGGTCACGGGTGGCGGCCGCGACCAATCAGCGAACTGTGTTAGTGAGGACCGGAGAGCTTGTTTAAATTTGGCAATAAAATCGACCAATCAGCAGAGCGGCGGTTAAATTTGCCGGCCACCTCGGTGATTGGTCGCGGCCGGCCGCGATTAATCAGCAGAGCGCCATTTAAGTTTGCCGGACATCTCGCTGATTGGTCGCGGCCGGCCACCGCGACCAATCAGCAGAGCGGCGTTTAAATTTGCCGCCCATCTTGCTGATTGGTCGCGGTGGCCGGCCGCGACCAATGAGCACTGCGGCGTTTAAATTTTCCGCCCATCTCGCTGATTGGTCACGGTAGCCGGCCGTGACCAATCAGCAGAGCGGCGTTTAAATTTGCCGCCCATCTCGTTCATTGGTCGCGGCCGGCCACCGCGACCAATCAGCAGAGCGTTGTTTAAATTTGGCGCCAAGCTCGCTGATTGGTCGCGGCTGGCGTTCGCGACCAATTAGCACAGCAGTGTTTAAATGTGGCGTCAAAATTGGTGATTGGTCGCGGCCGCTATTTAAATGTGGCGCCCAAATCGGTGATTGGTCGCAGGCAGCGGCCGCGACCAATCAGCAGAGCGGTGTTTAACTTTAGTGCCAAGATCACTGATTGGTCGCGTGCGGAGAGCGCGACCAATCAGCGAATCGTATTGGTGAAGAGCGGGGAGTGGAATCGTATTAGTGAGGACCGGGGAGCGCCGCTGCCTGTACCGCTACTTCCGCTGCGAGAAGCCGGGACATGAGCGACTGCTCGCAGCAGAAGTATCCCGACCCGCAGCGCCGCTCTCCGGTCCTCCCTTGACACCCTAGCCGCTGATGTCCCCACAGTATCCGCATGGTGTTACTAAGGTCCGGACATTTGTGTTAAAAATCGCTGATTGGTCGCTGCCGCTGCCCGCGACCAATCACCGATTTGAGCGCCAAATTTAAATATCGGCCGCGACCAATCACCGATCTTGGCTCCACATTTAAACACCGCTGTGCTGATTGGTCGCCGACGCTGGGCGCGACCAATCACCGATCTTGGCTCCACATTTAAACACCGCTGTGCTGATTGGTCGCCGACGCTGGGCGCGACCAATCACCGATTTAGGCGCCACATTTAAATAGTGTCCGCGACCAATCAGCACAGCGGTGTTTAAATGTGGAGCCAAGATCGGTGATTGGTCGCGGCCGATATTTAAATTTGGCGCGCAAATCGGTGATTGGTCGCGGGCAGCGCCAGCGACCAATCAGCGATTTTTAACACAAATGTCCGGACCTTTGTAACACCATGCGAATACTGTGGGGACATCAGCGGCTAGGGTGTGAAGGGAGGACCGGGGAGCGGCGCTGCGGGTCAGGATACTTCTGCTGCGAGCGCCCGCTCATGTCCCGGGTTCTCGCAGCGGAACTATCCGCACAGGCAGCGGCGCTGACATCCATGCGGCTAGGGTGTGAAGGGAGGACCGGGGAGCGGCGCTGACATCCAATTGGTCGCGGACGCTATTTAAATGTGCCGCACAAATCCGTGATTGGTCGCGACCAATCACTGATCTTGTCGCCAAAGTTAAACACTACTGTGCTGATTGGTCGCGGACGCTGCCCGCGACCAATCACCGATTTGGGCGCCAAATTTAAATATCGGCCGCGACCAATCACCAATCTTGGCTCCACATTTAAACACCGCTGTGCTGATTGGTCGCGGCCGATATTTAAATGTGGCGCCCAAATCGGTGATTGGTTGCGGGCAGCGTCCGCGACCAATCAGCACAGCGGTGTTTAACTTTTGCGCTAATCTGGTGATTGGTTGGGTCCGAAGACCGCGACCAATCATCGAATCGTCTTGGTGAGCACTGGGGAGCGGTGCTGCCTGTGCGAGAACTTCCGCTGCGAGAACCCGGGACATGAGCGGGCGCTCGCAGCAGAAGTATCCCGACCCGCAGCGCCGCTCCCCGGTCCTCTCTTCCGCATGGAGGTCAGCGACGCCGACGGTCCTTCCGCTGCTACCGGCCGGGAGATGAGCGCCTCGCGCCGCTCATCTCCCTGCTGCATCTTCTTCCCGCAGATGGGTCCGGCGGTCGAGGTCCTTCTGCTGGTACCGGCCGGGAGATGAGCGCCTCGCGGCGCTCATCTCCCGGCTGCATCGCCGCTGAGCTCCGTCCCGCAGATGAGCCGCTAACGGCCGCCATCTTTTTTCAGAAATCCCGCGGCGCTGATTGGCCACTGCCGGACCAATGAGCGACGCGGGATTTCCTGGACAGACAGACAGACGGGATAAGACGATTATATAGATAGATGCTTACCTACAGAGGAGTATACAGCAGCTCTGAGCACATTATAAAGATAATGCAAGGGTTAATACTTGTGTATACATGAGGCCACGGGCGAAACGATCATGGTTGCAACGTCGGACGCGTGCGGGAGGGGGGCCTGCCAATGCCAGCCCAAATTACACCTTGTTGTGCACATTCAGCTGACCTCTGTCTCCCTGCCCTGCAATACTCGCCCCCAGCCAATCAAAGACCATCAGAAGATGCCTGTTTGCCCGTGACAGGCGGCGCGTGGCAGTCTTGTCATGCACTGTTCATGCTGGCTTCTGGGCGGAGGGTGGGGGAGCCAGGGATATTAAGAAAAATCGTTGGTTTCTTTTAAAAAAATGCAGGAGAAGAAAGGAAGGACATTATACCAGGAAGGAGCCCAGGATGGGGGACATTATACTAGGAAGGGGTCCAGGATGGGGGACATTATACCAGGAAGAAACCCAGGAAGGGGGACATTATACCAGGAAGGGGCCCAACTTGGGGTTATTATGCCAGGAAGGGGCCCAGGATGGGGGCATTGTACCAGGAAGGGGGACATGATTCCAGGAAGGGGCCCAGGATGGGGTATTATACCAGGAAGGGGTCCAGGATGGGGGACATTATACCAGGAAAGGGCCAGGATGGGGGACATTATACCAGGAAAGGGCCCAGGAGGGGGGATATGATTCTAGCAAGGGGCCCAGGATGGGTGTATTATACCAGGAATAGGTCCAGTATGAGGGACATTATACCAGGATGCGGGCATTGTACCAGGATGGGTTACATTATAACAGGAAGGGGTCCAGGATGGGGTGCATTATTAATGGGAGAGGCCAAGGATGGTGACATGATTCTTGGAAGGAGCCGAGGATGGGGACATTATGACTGGAAAAAGGCGAGGATGGGGGACATGATTCCAGGACAGGGGAGATTATTACCGGAAGCCACCAGGACGGGGAACATTATTACATGGGGGGCAAACATGCATGTCTTTATAGTATTTAGAACACTATAAGGGCCATACATCTGACCAATATGCAGGTGGGGGCCCAGGTCCAAATTTTGCACCGTGGTCGATAGGACTTTAGTTCCACCACTGCTTGAGGCTGATAGTTTATAAGTACACAGCAATATAAATCATCCCTTGCAGTGACTTTCTGCTGAGTGGTACACGTACGCCGCCTAAATTCAGATAGGGGTGAGACCGGTTACATGAATTAGTTGGAATCCTGGGGGAACTATTACTCAGGGCGACCATAGGCTGCAGCTTCTCTCAGGCACATGATAGATTCAGTTGCTGACCAGACACATCTGACAAGAGTCTTCATAAATGGTAGAACAGTAACATTTAATGAGGTATGGCCAGTGCAATGCGAATGTCTCTTTGAGCAACAGGCTCCAGCAATAACAGTACAATCTCCTTTGCAGCACAACAGTACACAGTCTATTATCCGGTAGCACAGTACAGCACAGTTTTAATGCATACACAACCACAGGCTTTTCCTTCACAAGGACTCAATGGTACACAGCATTCTTTATCCTGCATTAAGATGGAGGGGGGAGGGTTTGCTGAGGAGATGATCCCTGTGACACGATTCCTTCCAGTCCTTATCTTCCTGGCCGATAATACTCCACACTGTTAGCTCAGGGAGTCTAACTGACCTTTGTTTAGCTTCCCTCCTGACCTGAATTCTGATCCCTTGTCTTCTGTGAGATACAGATCATAAGCCACCTTTACCTTTGGCTCTGGCCAGACTGTAAACAACTTCCAATAATCCCCCTGGGGCTCTGCGAAAACAGTCCTCTTCTCCTGTGACTGTGTTAACCTGTCTAGTTGCTGGATGCTTCTGGAGCACAACACTTCCTCTCTCCTGTGCAGATGTTACTTCTAATAGTTGCTGAATGCTTTTAAAGTATCAGCACTACTTCTGCATGTCACACTCTTCCCTCCTTTTTGAATGTTGTACTTGACATTCGTCTTAATTGGTCAATCTGACCAATTCTGAGACAGTGGTGAAAGTTGGATAACTTTATATACAAATTGACATTGTGAAATTGGTATAACGTTCATAAACATTGATAACAACCTAATCTTACGACCTTTTTCTTGTAGGATGCCTGTAAGAAATAAACAATTAACTCAATTAAAACAATCAGCATCTTTTCAGCTGGAGCTTTTTGTATGTCTTCAACCAGCTCTTTCTCTCTATGCTTTAACAGTTATTTGTTACTACAGTCATGGCCAAAAGTATTGAGAATGAGACAAATAGTAATTTTTCCAAAGTTTACTGCTTCATTTTTTGTAATGGCAATTTGCATATACTCCTGAATGTCAAAGAGTGATCAGCTTAACAGCAATTACTGTACTTGCAAAGTCAATATTTGCCCAGAAAATGAACTTTAACCCCCAAAACACATTTCAACATCATTGCAGTCCTGCCTTAAAAGGAGCAGCTAACATCGTTTTAGTGATTGATCCATTAACACAGGTGTGGGTGTTGATGAGGACAGGGCTGGTGATCAGTCAGTCATGATTAAGTAAGAATGACATCACTGGACACTTTAAAAGGAGACTGGTTCTTGGTATCATTGTTTCTCTTCAGTTAACCATGGTTATCTCTGAAGAAACACGTGCAGCCATCATTGCACTGCACAAAAATGGCCTAACAGGTAAGAGTATCGCAGCTACAAAGATTGCACCTCAGTCAACAATCTATCGCATCATCAAGAACTTCAAGGAGAGAGCTTCCATTGTTGTCAAAAAGGCTCCAGGGCGCCCAAGAAAGACCAGCAAGCGCCAGGACCGTATCTTAAAACTGTTTCAGCTGCGGGATCGGACTACCAGCAGTGCCGAGCTTGCTCAGGAATGGCAGCAGGCTGGTGTGAGTGCTTCTGCACGCACAGTGAGGCGGAGACTCTTTGAGCAAGGGCTGGTTTCAAGGAGGGCAGCAAAGAAGCCACTTCTCTCCAGATAAAACATCAGGGACCGACTGATATTCTGCAAAAGGTACAGGGAGTGGACTGCTGAGGACTGGGGCAAAGTCATTTTCTCTGATGAATCCCCTGTTCGATTGTTTGGGACATCTGGAAAACAGCTTATTCGGAGATGAAGAGGTGAGCGCTACCACCAGTCTTGTCTCATGCCAACTGTAAAGCATCCTGAAACCATTCATGTGTGGGGTTGCTTCTCAGCCAAGGGAATCGGCTCACTCACAGTCTTGCCTAAAAACACAGCCATGAATAAAGAATGGTACCAGAATGTCCTCCAAGAGCAACTTCTCCCAACCGTCCAAGAGCATTTTGGCGCCCAACAATGCCTTTTCCAGCATGATGGAGCACCTTGCCATAAAGCAAAGGTGATAACTAAATGGCTCATGGAACAAAACATAGAGATTTTGGGTCCATGGCCTGGAAACTCCCCAGATCTTAATCCCATTGAGAACTTGTGGTCAATCATCAAGAGACGGGTGGACAAACAAAAACCAACAAATTCTGGCAAAATGCAAGCATTGATTATGCAAGAATGGACTGCTATCAGTCAGGATTTGGTCCAAAAGTTGATTGAGAGCATGCCAGGGAGAATTACAGAGGTCTTCAAGAAGAAGGGGCAACACTGCAAATATTGACTTGCTGCATTAACTCATTCTAACTGTCAATATAACCTATTGGTACTCATAATATGATTGCAATTATATTTCTGTATGTGATATAAATATCAGACAAACACTAATAAAAACCAGAGGCCAGCAGATCATGTGAAAATAGAATTTTTGTGTCATTCTCAAAACTTTTGGCCATGACTGTACAAAGTCTTTTAGGAAAATCAAAGCATGAAAACAAGTCTTTCCACCAGGCAACATTTTCCATACTGCCTCTTGGTGGTGAATATCACTCAAGTGGGCTTACCTGGTCCGCAGGCAGAGATACCTGTTTCCAGTTGACAGTCCTTGGCCCTTGACTAGGTTCACCAAGTGTCTTATGCGTCAGCATCACGAGCCTCCTCCCTTCTCGAGTCGACATCCTCCTGGTGGGTTGTTCCTCAGATACCACCGGTTCTTTGGTCACAGAAGTTTCTTCCGATGCACTCATTTCCTGTGCTTCCTCAGATGCTCTTGGAGCTGCCTCTGTAAGTTCCTGTACTTCTCCTGAGTCGCTTGTTTCCGCACGGTCTGGTAATTTCGTTCCTCCTGAGTGTCGATTGGTCTCTTCACTGGCCGGTGTTCGATCATCAGATCTGAATTGGACTTCATCTGTACTCCTTGGTACAAACTCTGGAGCCTCAGGACTTAGGTCACTCTCCTGAGGATGGTACATCCCTCTCCTTGCCGGTCCGAGAAATACAACAGTGTGTTCTTCTCCATCGGGACTTTCAAGGTCACTATCCACCTCCGGAGCTTCAGTCTATGGTGGTCCCTTAGTTGATCTCGGATGATGTCGGTCTACTTCTGGGAAGTCTTGTTGTAGTGGGAGATAATCACAGGGTAGTAGTAAATTCTGATGGACTATTCTTGTTTTCTTGTCTCCCATTTCCAATCGGATTTCATACACTGGGCTGTCATCAGCTTTATTACTTACGACCACATACACCTTGTCTTCCCTGTATGAATTTTTTTTTCCTGGACCACCTTTCTCATGTACGTTCTTGACTAGCAGCCGGCTTTCCGGTGCCAATTCTGCTCTATAACATTTTGGATCATAGTACTCCTTACTCTTGCTCTGTCCTTGCATACCCACTTTGGACGCTATGTTGTATGCCTCTGCCATCCTTTCCTTCCATTTCTGAACGTACTTCGGATACGTTCTGTAAGTCTCTGACACTGGAGTATCGAACATGATGTCGATTGGCAGTCTTGGCGATCGTCCATACAACAGGAAAAAGGGTGAGTAACCGGTTGCATCGTTCTTTGTACAGTTATAGGCATGTACCACTTTTGACAGAGAACTCTTCGTCTTTCTTCTCATCAGCTGTTAAAGTGCACAACATCCACTTGTCCATTACCCTCTGGGTGATAGGGCATTGTGTGTGATCTCTGAATTCTACAGTACTTTCCTAGCTTGGCAAAGAGCTGGTTCTCAAATTCTCTTCCTTGGTCTTGGTGTAACCTCATAGGGAACCCAAACCTCAAAGTAAAATCATTGAAGATCTTCTCTGCCGCTGTTCGACCCGATTTATTGGTGGTGGCATATGCTTGAGCAAATCGAATGAAATGGCCCATCAACACCAAGATGCATTCGTAACCACCCTTGCACGTCTCGAGATGTAGAAAGTCTATTGAGACCATCTCAAACGACTACGTAGTTTGGATGTTGCCCATAGGTGCCCGGGTTGATGTGTTGGGATGGTTATCTTTCAGACACCCACACTCCCTGTTCACGTACCTCTCAATATCTCTCTGCATGTACGGCCAAAAGAAATGTTCACGGATCAAATTTGTTGTCCTTTCCACTCCCAGGTGTCCCATGTTTTCATGGAGTTCTTTGAAGACCAACCTACGGAATACTCTGGGTAGTACCAACTGCCGGTTTTGTCCTCCTTGACAATGCAGGATACCGTTTTCACTGAGGTAGAGCTTCGTCCATTATTCAATCAAAACAGACACTGCTGGTGACTCATTGTCTCTCTCCCGTTTACTTGGAAACCGATTTTGGTCCACATAAAGTAGTATTCTACCAATTATCTGATCTTCCCGTTGTGCTCTACAGATTTTCCCTTTTGGTAGTTGTTGAATAGACCGGGGGTGATCTTGTTCTCTCGCTTTTATGGTGGTTTCCACCGTCAACGGACACCACAATGTTGTATCTTCCTCCTGATAAGCTTGTACTGCTTGGGTAGTGCGCTCAATTGCTTCCAGACTGACTTCCTCCGAGCATTCCTGCATGAGCTCCTCAGGCTCTAATGGCATTCTTGACAATCCGCCAGCATCCACATTTCATTTTCCTGGCCTATACTTGATGCTGAAATTGAAGTCAGCTAGTTCAGCGACCCATCTCTGACCCATTGCATTCAGTTTGGTTGTAGTAAGGAAATAGGTCAAAGGGTTGTTGTCAGTGTATACCTCAAACTCTTTTCTGTAGTAGAAATAATCTCTAAATCATTCACAGATAGCTCATTTCAATGCCAGGAACTCCAATTTTCCGGAATGTAGATGGTAATTCTTTTCGGCGTCTGTCAACGTTCTAGAACCATAACCGATGACTCTCATTTTTCCATCTTGATGCTGATACAAGGCAGCTCCCAGTCCAACTTGAGAAGCGTCACAATGAAGAACAAATGGTAAATTGAAATCAGTATATCCCAAGATGGGTGGTTTTACCAGGTAGTCTACTAGTTCTTCCAATTCCTCCTGGTGGTCTGTTGTCCAGAGAATGGGCTATTGGGACGAAACGGCGTTGTTTCTTTTAAGCCCGGTCCTACCCACATTCTTCTTTTTCTATGTGGGTGTTGTTGTCTTTGTTGTCCCCTCCAAGAGGAGGTATAGTGGGGCGGCAATCCTGGAGAAGTTTCGAACGTAAGTACGATAGTAGGAGAGGAATCCTAAGATCGGCCTCGACTCCCCGACGGTAGAGAACCGCTTGTCTTTTAAGGCCAGTGCCAGAGCGATTTCTGCTGCGTCCATGGTATATCCTTCTCTGGACACAATTTTCCCTAGAAATCGGACTTGTCTTTTATACAGTTCACACTTCTTTGGGGTCAACTTAACTCTGTGTTGTTGATACCGTTGTAATACGGTCCCCACGTGTTCAACATGCTCCTGGAAGGTTTTGCTGTGTACCACATTGTCATCCAAGTACGGCTTGCAGATATCGTCCCTCAATCCTTCTAAACATGTGTCCATGCTCCTCTGGAATTGTGCTGGAGCTGAACTGAGCCCAAACGGTATGCGGATCCACTCATATAATCCCCACGGTATGATGAATGCTGTCAAGGGTCTACTGGACTCTTCGACAAACCCTTGGTGGTATGCCTTACCCTGATCGAGGACAGAGAACCAGGTGCTTCCTGATAGGCTATCCAGCATATCTTGGATATTTGGTATCGGGTGTCGATCAGGTACTGACTTTCGGATTAGTTTCCGGTAATCAGAACAGAGAGTCTCAATGTACTGTCCTTCTTACTAACACAGACAATAGGAGAGAAATAAGACGACTTCGACTTTTGGACCCGACCTCTGTTGATGAGATCTTGCAAATATTCTTTCACTTCACAATGTAATGGTTTTAGCACAGACATGTAACTTTCTGGTTACTGGGGTCGTGTCTTTCAAATTGATTTTCAAATGCAATGACGGGATACAGTCTATATCACAGTCATCTTTGGAGAACGCATGACACTCTTCTCTCAGAATCTGTTTTGCTACCGCTAGATCTTCAGCACACAAGAGTTCCAGGGGTACTGGGGAATCCCAGGATCACGAGGTGGGTTGCTCAATTTCCTCCCCTGGGCAACTCCTGTTCCTTGGTGGGGAGACTGAATTCACTGTAGATTCTGGGCAGGTCTCACACTGGCTGGATATACCGTTTTAATGGTTTCAATGTGACCTAACACAGTCTTTGTATCCAGTCTAATTTCGAGTTTCGTAGTATTCATCACGAGTACTGTCACTCGAGCAAACCCACCAGTAGGAATCGTACGCACAGTCTCACCTTGAACTAGGCCTTCCGGAAGTTCTGAGGAGTTTTTTGGCAAGAACAGTCTTTTCTGGACCTTTCTTCCTGGTTCTACCCAGACTCCACACCTCACCCCCACCATTTGGTTTCAGGGATGATGGTTGGGCGCAAGCCTACCTTGACTTCTTTTAGGTCCATTGTATTCTGTGCTTTCTTTACTCTATGAATCACATTTTCCGCCACGGCGTTGGGTATGGAAAGCCATGTGGCAATGGCATCCACCACCAGTGCCCCTGCCTTGTGTTTTGTGATAAACTCATTGATTACATTATAACCCAGGATAGGATCCTCTGCCACATCCTGATCACTGGTCACGAGAAAAGGTACCAAAAGCTCAACGGTGTTGCTGTTCTTCGTGGCCCTCAGTTGGAAAGTCACTTCCACCCAGCCTATGTAAGGGATTTCGGTCTGGTTGACGGCTTTGCCGTGGAGTGCCACTGGTCCCAAGAGTTCTTTTAGTGACCAAAGGGAAGGGTGTGGCAGATAGCGCCTTCTCCATTCTTGATTTAAAAGACTCGCTTGGACTTCTGTGTCCCACAGTGCTTTTACTAGGAGTCCATCTAGCTGGCACTGTATAAAGTACCTTTCACCGATTAGGCTGATGAGGCTATCTTTACTGACTGAGGAATCCTCCTCACAGGAGTACATCGTTTGACCTCTGCACTGGGCATTAAGTAACTGATGCCCCTGTCTCCCTTGCAGATGTTGTAGACGGGAACACACTTGGGGATAGTACTGATGCAGCCGTTTTACCTCATGCGCCGTTCTGGGGTTTGGTGAGATTTGGATTTGCTTCTGGGGCCTCTGGACACACACCGTACTCAGATTTGATGAACGGCACGCTTCACAAGCCGGGTATCTTCTGTTTTGGAACCCACTCCTGGGTCTGAGGGATACCGGTTCTGGCCTGGAACGAATCAACTTTTTCACCTCAATCAACTCGACTCGCAGTTCTCCTATTACTTCCTGCCAGTCCTCTCTTTTGTTGGTGATTTAAGGTTCCTTCTCGGAGGTGGCACTGGAGAGTCTCTATGATGATCTTCGGACTGGCCACCGGGGGTCTCCAACTTCAGCTGACTCATTTTGGTGATTTTAAGAGCAGAGCCTTTCTTTAACTTCTGTTTGCTCTCTGACTCCAAACTAGCAGCCTCATTCATTTTTTCAATTAGGACTTCGTCCAGAATGCTAGGATCTTCTAGGTACTGTTTCAATTTACAAAATACGGAGGATATTGAGTTCATAATTCTCATTAAAAAAAATATATTTTATTAAGTAATACTAATACACTGCTCAAAAAAATAAAGGGAACACTTAAACAACACAATGTAACTCCAAGTCAATAACACTTTTGTGAAATCTACCTGTCCAGTTATGAAGCAACACTGATTGACAATCAATTTCTCCTGCTGTTGTGCAAATGGAACAGACAACTGGTAGAAATGATAGGCAATTAGCAAGATACCCTCTATAAAGGAGCGGTTCTGCAGGTGGTGACCACAGACCATTTCTCTGTTCTCATCCTTTTTGGCTGTTGTTTTGGTCACTTTTTCATTTTACCATTGCTCTCACCCCTAGACAGGGCCGGCTCCAGGTTTTTCTGGGCCCCGGGCGAAAGAGTCTCAGTGGGCCCCTTTAACACATACCACGATTCATGATGCAGAGATACGGCGGAGAAATATATTATATATATAGTACAATGCAAAGATTTCACTTCTTACATTACATGAGTGATATCTACTGTAAATTCCACAATAGCTCAGAAACCGGTGAATCGCTCCACACAGAATACTGGCCCCCATATAAGGCTCCATACGGAATACTGGCCCCCATATAACGCTTCATACGGAATACTGGCCCCCATATAAGGCCCCATACGGAATACTGGCCCCCATATAAGGCCCCATAAGGAATACTGGCCCCCATATAAGGCCCCATACGGAATACTGGCCCCCATATAAGGCTCCATGCGGAATACTGACCCCCATATAAGGCTCCATGCGGAATACTGGCCCCCATATAAGGCTCCATACAGAATACTGGCCCCCATATAACGCTCCATACAGGATACTAGTCCCCTTATAAAACTCCATACAGGATACTGGCCCCCATATAACTCTCCATACAGGATACCGGTCCCCTTATAACGCTCCATACAGGATACTGGTCCCCATATAACGCTCCATACAGGATACTGGTCCCCTTATAAAACTCCATACAGGATACTGGTCCCCTTACAAAACTCCATACAGGATACTGGCCCCCATATAACGCTCCATACAGGATACCGGTCCCCTTATAACGCTCCATACAGGATACTGGTCCCCATATAACGCTCCATACAGGATACCGGTCCCCTTATAACGCTCCATACAGGATACCGGTTCCCTTATAACGCTCCATACAGGATACTGGCCCCCATATAATGCTGCATGCAGGCTGTTACCCCCCACATAATGCCCCATACAGGCTGTCCCCCCCCTTATAATGCTCCATGCAGGCTGTTACCCCCCACATAATGCCCCATACAGGCCCCACCCCTTTTAATGCTCCATGCAGGTTGTTACCCCCCACATAATGCCCCATACAGGCTGCCCCCCCCTTATAATGCCCCATGCAGGATGTCACCCCCCCTCTTTATAATGCCCCATGCAGGATGTCCCCTCCTCTCTTTATAATGCCCCATGCAGGATGTCCCCCCCTCTCTTTATAATGCCCCATGCAGGATGCCCCCCCTCTTTATAATGCCCCATGCAGGATGTCCCCCCCTCTCTTTATAATGCCCCATGCAGGATGTCCCCCCCTCTCTTTATAATGCCCCATGCAGGATGTCCCCCCCTCTCTTTATAATGCCCCATGCCGGCTCCATACATTAAAAAAAAAAAATCAAATACTCACCTCCCTCCTCCTCACCTGCTACCTGCTGCAGCTGCTCGGGTCGGGACTCCAGCGTTGGCGGCGTCTTTCCGCTCTGCGCTCCCTGTGACGGCTCAGGGGAGGGCGCGGTGTAAAGACGTCACCGCGCCCTCTGACCTGAGACGTCACAGGGAGCGCAGAGCAGGAAGACAGCTGATCTGCGGAGGCACGGGGAGAGGTAAGTATCCAGCTGCCGGGGCCCTGAGCAAGCGGGAGAAAAGGGCGAGCGCTGACACCGCTCTCCTCCGCCCATAGCCCAGCGGGGTGCGCGACCGCCAGTGGGCCCCTCTGCCTGCTCAGGGCCCCGGCATTTGCCCGGGTGCGCCGGGTGCTGACGCCGGCCCTGCCCCTAGATGTACAGTAGCATGAGGCGGTGTCTATAGTACAACCCACAGAAGTTGCTCAGGTAGTGCAGTTTATCCAGGATGGCACATCAGTACGAGCTGTGGCAAGAAGGGTAGCTGTGTCTGTCAGCACAGTGTCCAGAGCATGGAGCAGATTCCAGGAGATGTGGAGGGAGCCATAGGAGGGCAAGAACCCAGCAGCAGAATCGCTACCTCCGCCTTTGTGCAAGGAGGAACAGGAGGAGCACTGCCAGAGCCCTGCAAAATGACCTCCAGCAGGCCACAAATGTGCATGTGTCTGCACAAACGGTTAGAAACCGACTCCATGAGGGTGGTATGAGGGCCCAACGTCCACAGATGGGGGTTGTGCTCACAGCCCAACACCGTGCAGGACGCTTGGCATTTGCCACAGAACACCAGGATTGGCAAAGTCTCCACTGGCGCCCTGTGCTCTTCACAGATGAAAGCAGGTTCACACTGAGCACATGTGACAGATGTGACAGAGTCTGGAGACGCTGTGGAGAGCGATCTACTGCCTGCAACATCCTTCAGCATGACCGGTGTGGCAGTGGGTCAGTAATGGTGTGGGGTGGCATTTCTTTGGAGGGCCGCACAGTCCTCCATGTGCTCGCCAGAGGTAGCCTGACTGCCATGAGGTACAGAGATGAGATCCTCAGACCCCTTGTGAGACCATATGCTGGTGTGGTTGGCCCTGAGTTCCTCCTAATGCAGGACAATGCCAGACCTCATGTGGCTGGAGTGTGTCAGCAGTTCCTGCAAGATGAAGGCATTGAAGCTATGGACTGGCCGCCCGTTCCCCAGACCTGAATCCGATTGAGCACATCTGGGACATCATGTCTCGCTCCATCCACCAACGTCACGTTCAACCACAGACTGTCCAGGAGTTGGCGGATGCTTTAGTCCAGGTCTGGGAGGAGATCCCACAGGAGACCATCTGCAACATCATCAGGAGCATGCCCAGGCATTGTAGGGAGGTCATACAGGCACGTGGAGGCCACACACAATACTGAGCCTCATCAGGAGCACGCCCAGGCGTTGTAGGGAGGTCATACAGGCACGTGGAGGCCACACACAATACTCAGCCTCATCAGGAGCATGCCCAGGCGTTGTAGGGAGGTCATACAGGCACGTGGAGGCCACACACAATACTGAGCCTCATCAGGAGCACGCCCAGGCGTTGTAGGGAGGTCATACAGGCACGTGGAGGCCACACATAATACTCAGCCTCATCAGGTGCATGCCCAGGCGTTGTAGGGAGGTCATACAGGCACGTGGAGGCCACACACAATACTGAGCCTCATCAGGAGCATGCCCAGGCGTTGTAGGGAGGTCATACAGGCACGTGGAGGCCACACACAATACTCAGCCTCATCAGGAGCATGCCCAGGCGTTGTAGGGAGGTCATACAGGCACGTGGAGGCCACACACAATACTGAGCCTCATTTTGACTTGTTTTAAGGACATTACATCAAAGTTGGATCAGCCTGTAGTGTGTTTTTCCACTTTAATTTTGGGGGTGACTCCAAATCCAGGCCTCCATTGGTTAATAAATTTGATTTCCATTGATGATTTTTGTGTGATTTTGTTGTCAGCACATTCAGCTTTGTACAGAACAAAGTATTCAATGAGAATATTTCATTCATTCAGATCTAGGATCTGTTATTTGAGTGTTCCCTTTATTTTTTTTAGCAATGTATATTAAAAACATTACATACTCAAGTACAAAAAATAGAAATATGTAATAAGCTAGACAGTATAAATACCCAGTATATGGGCAGGGGGAATCCACTTGGCAACAAGAAGTATATTAATAGCAAGTTAATGGGCTGTCTAGTGACGCGCCCCCTGGGCCGTGTGTGGGGGAATACCCGGAGCCGGGTCTCTGTGTAATGCTGGGGGTTGTAGTCTCCGTGGCGGCGACCCGGTCCCGTGGCTCAGGGTGGTCAAACCAGTGGCGGATCTGTTTACTTGGTTTTCAATGTTTAAATGTCCGACTACGCCACCCGTGGATTGCGGTCACTGGGAACCGCCGCTGCGGGGCAGACCGCTGAGGCTGATGTTGGGTGCGCAGCAGAGAGTAGTATAACTCCCCACGGGAGGAGTATAGCCTCAGGGCAGCGTGTGTAGATGGTGAGGGTTGTGGTGCACGGGCGCAGCAGAAATGACTCAGAGTCCGTGCAGTGCAGTTCAGGGTCTTTACTGTTGTTAATGAAGAAGGCCCTGCCGGGAGTACTGGCTAACATTAGAGGCCTGGTCAGTCTGTGAGCGGACAAGAGTCCCCCTGGCCAGGTGGAGGTGTAGGCCTTCCTGTCTGACTGCACTCTTCCTGGCTACCCTGCTGTAGTCGTGTAGTAGCCCACGTCCCTGGGTGTACCGTGTGGTGCTCACCCGTATGGCTGGTGACTTGGGGCATTTGGTGCCTTCCGCTCCTCAATGGCGGTGCCGGTCCCTTGCATGTGACTGAGCCTCCGGGCTTTCTATGGCCAGAGGACCTGAAATCCCCTGCCAGGTGGTTTCTGCTGCTGGATGTGAATATCCTCACAGCCTCGGACTCCGGTGTCCGGTTCTCTGCGTCTTCTGCCAGGACGAGCTCTCTGCTCCAGTCCCTGGTCTTCAGCTCCTGGCTCCTACAGAGCTCCTTGCTGCTGCTCTGTCCCTTCCTCTGGAACTAGACTTCTCTAACCCTGCCCCAGATCCAGTTTATAAAGGGCAGGTTCCTCCCCTCCCTGGACTGGGGCAGGAGGCATTGCATGCAAATGTGCTCCTGACCAGGAAAACCCATGCTCGCTCTCAGACATGGTATTTCTACCACTGTGGCAACCAGACCCCTGGGGTGCCACATTAGCTTCATACATATTTCTGGTTTTTTTGTACTTGAGTATGTAATGTTTTTAATATATTACTTAATAAAATATTTTTTTAATGAGCTTTATGAACTCAATGTCCTCCGTATTTTGTAAATTGCAAGTTGAGTTTCTCTATTTGATAACAGGGCACAAGCCCCTTTTGACGTAACAAACTAAGAATGATGCTCTGGAATTTGCATTATCTAGGTACTGCTTCAGCTGCAACTTGATATCTTTGCTGATTAATCCCATTCCCAATGATCTCAAGAACTTCTTCTGGACTAGTCCAGCATCAAACTTCTCTTCCGCTTCTACAACTCTGGATGCAAACAACTGTCTATCCTTCAGTTCAATTGCTCTGAACAAGAAATTTTGGGGTGATTCATTATTTTTCTGTGAGAGGTTAATGAGTCGGTGGAACAATTCTGAAGTACTCTCTTCTTTATAGTGCCCTTTTAATATCACCTTCAGCTGTTGCAAGGTCAATTGACTTTTCATTTCTAGCATACTACGGAGGTTCAGTCCTGGGCTGATTGCTTTCACCCCCCTGAACGATTTCATCTGGCTGGTAGCCTTTCTGTAAGCCTGCATCGATCTGGTGCAACAAGTTCCTATAAGACAATCTCTCTTTCTGTTCACACTCTCCAATCTGTTCCAGGATCTTGAATTCCTTCCTTATGGTGATTTGTGGTGTTAGAGAGGACTGTCTCCCTGATTTATCTAACCCGAGCAGGTTAAAGGTCCTGTCTGAGTCTATCACCCGTTCAGAGGTTTTGGTAGATTCTTGCAGGGCTGTTGTTAGGGCTTTGAATTGTTCTTTCAATTCCTGTAGTTCAGTCTGTGGACGGAGATACTCGCATTTGGTAATTGGTGCTGCCTCTCCATCCTCCAACTTCAACCTGGTTAGAAACTGTGTTAGTTCCTGGAATAATGTCTCCATGACGTCTTCAGCTTCTTTCTCCCCCAGCTCATCCACTTTTGCATTAATGGCAGCTAACAGTTGCCTGCGGTTGTGTGCTTTGGAAATCTGTTCTACTGACATCTTTATATGTTCTGCTACTGTTCTTAATTCTTCACAGGTTAACTGAAGAAGCAGCTCACTAATTCTGTCCATTTGTATTTCCACATCCATTGCTGCTAGTGAGTTTTTCTTTAGGACTGGTCCCCTTTAACTGGTGTAGCAGAGTTGAGTTGAGGTGCTGTGCTGCTGTGTTTTTTCAGACACTTTTCCTCTTCTCCCTATACACGGTAATTCCTGCTCAGGATTCCCTGTATGGGCCACCAATGTTACACATACACCACCTAAGTTCAGGCTGATAATTTATAAATACACATCCCTTGCAGTGACTTTCTGCTGAGTGGTACACGTATGCCGCCTAAGTTCAGATAGGAGCGAGATCGGTTACATGAATTAGTTGGAATCCTGGGGGAACTATTACTCAGGGCGACTATAGGCTACAGCTTCTCTCAGGCACATCAGTTGTTGATCAGACACATCTGACAAGAGTCTTCATAAACAGTAGAACAGTAACATTTAATGAGGCACGGCCAGTGCAATGCAAATTTCTCTTTGAGCAACAGGCTTCAGTAATAACTGTACAATCTCCTTTGCAGCACAGCAGTACACAGTCTATTATCCGGTAGCACAGTACAGCACAGTTTTAATGCATACACAACCACAGGCTTTTCCTTCACAAGGACTCAATAGTACACAGCATTCTTTATCCTGCATGGAGATGGAGGAGGGGAGGGTTTGATGAGGGAGATGATCCCTGTGACACGATTCCTTCCAGTCCTTATCTTCCTGGCCGATAATAACTGACCTTTGTTTAGCTTCCCTCCTGACCTGAATTCTGTTCCCTTGCCTTCTGTGAGATATAGATCATAAGCCACCTTTCTCTTTGGCTCCGGTCAGACAGTAAACAACTTCCCTACAATCCCTCTGGGGCTCTGATAAAACACTCCCCTTCTCCTGTGACTGTGTTAACCCGTCTAGTTGCTGGATGCTTCTGGAGCACAACACTTCCTGTCTCCTGTGCAGGTGTTACTTCTAATAGTGGCTGGATGCTTTTAAAGCAACAGCACTACTTCTGCATGTCACATGAGCTTAAGCTTATACACATCCAAGCAGAGATGCAATGTAAAGCATAGTGGAAGGACAGAGAAGCAGCCTACATTAGATGTCATATTGATATATAGGTTTATAGAAAAACATTTAATAACTTGTAATGTATTGCTCTAAACCTAAGCTGTTCCTTTACTTAGGAGTCCAGTGGGAAGGCTGTCACTGATTAAGACCGCCCACTGGACTTCAACACCAAGAATGAATATTAACTTAAACTGAACGTATTTCAAATTACATTAAATCTTTTCCCACAATCTTATATATCAATATGCTCAGCTCCTTTTGGAGATCTACCGAGGGCTTTGAAGGTATCCATTTGCTTTTATTATTATATTATTATTAGTATACAGTGCTGGCCAAAAGTATTGGCACCCCTGCAATTCTGTCAGATAATACTCAGGACTGCCCACTGGACTCCTAAGCTGAGAGTGAATAGTAATTTAACTAAATAGATTTCAAGTTATACTAAGTCTCTTTGCACAAACCTATATATCAATCTGCTCAGCATCTCCTGCTCTATAATATGGTTCCCATAACTAGGACTGTACATGTGTGGAAAAGTCAGTGTTGAACCTGGAGATCTACTGAGGGCTTTGAAGGTATCCATTCACTTTCAGCACCATCGGTCAACAGCGATTCCTCCTGACCTTCCCTCCATACATATGCATGCTCAGTTCATCCAAGAGTGAATGTTCTCAATGGGGAGAGAGGAGTAAGCTGCTGCCAGACACGTCTGCTGGAAACTCTTTCCATGGGAAAAAAAGGATTGAGCACTGAAATTCAATATGTCCCATCCTTATTATCCATTTCTCTGGAATCAGGGAATAGGAGCTTACCTTACACATGCCCAATTTTTCACTAATCTATAGGGTGTTAAGTCTGTTATCACCTTGAGGTTCCTTTTGATCTCCATCCAGCTCTGATTGGGAGTTCTTCATATTTTCAGTGAAATCCAACGTGTCTTCTAGTATCATGTCTGAAATCCAAACTTTTTCAAGACTTTCCAAGTCAATGGCACAAATTCTCTATCGAGGGCAAGAAAACGCGTTCTGCTGCGCATTGTAGATGGACGGTTTGACTGGTGAGATTACAGTTTCTTTGGGTGAATCCAACAGGGCTGCCGAGATAATCCCCGTGAATGTGAATTTGGAGAGCTGAACGTTCCAGAAGTTATTCTACAAAGACTCACGGAAGAATTAACACAGAAAAAAAAAATCACGCCCTGAGAGATTTATGAAATCATACAGGCCGGTGGCCCTTTGCCTGATGAAGCAGCTCCATGCGCGAGTTTAATCTCCTGAAGCCATTGTTATTCTAATGTCATATTTCCTGCCTGTGAGCGGCGATGGTTTTTATTTGCATGAGAAATGTTGGTATTTTTTAGGCTTTTTTTTTAAAGCTTATCACATCTCTCAACAAATTCTTTATTTCTAACCATCCTGGAGTTATATGCATGGCCTATTCTTAGTTGCTGGGAGTTGGACCCCCCCAATCGGCTGATTTAGGGTGCACAGCGCCATATATTGTACAGTGGCTATGAATGGTACTGCAATCTTTCTCCTATACAAGACCCTTTAACGAGCCTTGCCATATGACTTGGTATAAAAGCCAAAACAGAATCTCAATTTGCAGACGCGTGTTTCGGGGTGTTTGCTCCTCCTCAGTGCAAAGCATGAAATTTGATTTGGCAAGGCTCGTTGACAGGGTCGATATTGACTTTTAAGATTGCTATTTCCAATAGGTGGCGCTAGAGTTCAAGTCCCCTTCCTTTCTGAAAAGGAAATTCACATATTTAATTTCCCAGAGGAGCACTGCATGGCCTACAAGTCTCCCTACACTGACATGTCACTCTTCACGATGAGAGACGTTACTTCTTAGAATCCTATACAAGACAAAAGATGAGAGCTTGTATAGGTGGCGCTAGAGTTCAAGTCCTCATCCTCTCTGAAAAAGCAATTTGCATATTTAATTTCCAAGAGGAGCATTGCATCGCCTACAAGTCTCCTTACACTAGCATGTCCGTCATGTCACTCTCCACAAGGAGAGACATTACCCATTAGGTCCCTACGCAATATAAAATATGAGAGCTACAGTACACATCATGGCCACTACACAATATATGGCACTGTGCCACTTCAATCATCTGACCAGTGGAGGTGCCAGGATTCAGACCCTCAGTGGTCAGCTGATTAAAATGGTTGTCCCATCTCTGAGACCTGCACTAACATCCAGAACGGGCGTCACCCAATCCCCCATTCTGGCCACCAATAAGGGGAGAGATGGCGGCACTTGCCCCCATTAATTGAGCATTTGCACGTCTGTATTCGAGACTCCTGTAATATCGAGAGAGCAGGCGCATGCGCTGCCACAGGATAGGTGATAACTCATTGATTGTTGGGATCCCCAAAATGGGGCTCTGCAATGTTCCGATGAAAAGGGTTGGTGGCCGCTCATAGGACTACCATAGATAATGGAGCATTGTACTCTGCAATCTCCGACAGTCCCATAATCAATAAATGGATCCATGGATTTATTCCTGATACCTTATGGGGGGAGGTGCGGATCATTGCACGAGCTTTGCCTTTAAGCCTTCCTTTCTGTCTATGATGTTATGCCATAGGAAACAGAGAAGAGACGAGTAGAGAGGGTGGGAGTAGTAGTCCTGCATGTAGTGAATGGTTACTTCTTGCAGTTTTTATAATATTGATGCGTCCGGCGGTTAATATCTATTCATTTAACGAATGGATTCCGCATCGCCGGGGCCTTTCTGTGTCCCCATTGTGATTTACGGCTAATTCTCCAGCATTATTTCTATCAATGATTCCATTATAAAGTACGCTGGGACGGTGCGGGTGAGGCAGCGGTCTGCCAACTTCATGCTGAACGCTAATAAATGTGATGAGGTCGTACAGAGAACGGCGGATATGAGAGTAGATAGAGCAGATCAGGCTCCGAAGGATGCCAAGAGCTCGGTGCCAACGCTTCACGCTGGATTTTAATCCCTTGAATCAATCACCTTTACAGTCCTGAGTGCCGGCGAGCGATGCCAAGTTGCTTCTGTGAGTTGGCACGATTGGCACACCCAACAGGAATTGGGCCCAGCAGGTGCTCGAATGCACGGCGCGGTGTGAAATTAAACATTTATCCTAACATGGCATCTCCATCACAGCTCTCCTCCACTTTGGTGACAGATGCGGCCGCCCCTGGTCCCTGCCCTGTCTGAATCATTCATTTGGTCTCCAGATGTGATGGCACCTGAACCCCGAACAATGTCAGATTCCTTCAACTCCAAACGCCTGGCGTGGGCATCGTCTGTCATATCGCATTTCGCAGAAGTCCCAACGATCTTTCTAAGGGGATGGTTTGGAATTCTCAATGACTCGTGGACGTAGTTCTGAGGGTCCTAAAAGTCCCATTGACAGTAGGTGCCGCAACATTACACTGACATTAGTGATTATTTCCCACCTCCATCATTGTGGGACCTGAAGGCTGGCAGAAGTGTCGTTACAAAGACGTGATATTATATCTAAGTATTCCTCGACTGCAATCAGAAACATCCGGCCCACAGAACGCGAAATGGAAATGCTCTGAACTAAGTAGAAAGCTTAGTACCCGCCATGGATGGATGGTGCACGCTTTGATATAACTGGTGCAATTTGTAGAATTTTTTTTTGTCAAAACATGATTGTTCTATTGTGTTTTTTTACCATGATTTTTGTAAAAAAAAAAATGCAAAAAAAAAATATCTTCCAATGTTTTCGCATATAATTTTCTGACCACAATTTTTTTAAAAAGTTACGACAAAGCGTGAAAACAATGTGACTCCTTTCTCCAGGACCCAGTGATGCATTTACTCTCTGCCGTGGTGATTGTTGTTTTAGCTCTGCTTATTCAGCCTCCATAGTTATAACACATGTAAATCAATATCTGGTCTTCCTCCTCTGCTACATTAGTCAGCACTTTTCTAGCTTTGCTAAATCAGTCATCGCTGTTCCAATTCTGCTACATCAGTTAACACTGTTCCAGCACTGCTACATCAGTCAGCACTGTTCCAGCCAGCACTGCTGCATCAGTCATTACAGTTCTAGCTCGGCTACATCACTTGTCACTGTTCCAATTCTGCTACATGAGCCACCACTGCTATATCTCTTTTATTCTGGTCATTGTTGTTGTAGCTCTCCTAATTCAGCATCAATAGTTATAACACTGCTAAATCAATATCCACTGTTCTAGCTTTGTGACATCAGTTATTACTGTTCCAGCCCTGCTACATCAGTCATTACTGTTCCAACTCTGCTACATCAGTCATCACTGTTCCAGCTCTGCTACATAAGTCATCATTGTTTGAGCTGTGCTACATCAGGCATCACTGTTCCAGCTCTGCTACATCAGTCATCACTGTTCCAGCCCTGCTACATCAGTCATTACTGTTCCAGCTCTGCTACATCAGTCATCACTGTTCCAGCTCTGCTACATCAGTCATCACTGTTCTAGCTCTGCTACATCAGTCATCACTGTTCCAGCTCTGCTACATCAGTTATCACTGTTTCAGCTCTGCTACATCAGTCATCATTGTTCGAGCTGTGCTACATCAGTCATCACTGTTCCAGCTCTGCTACATCAGTCATCACTGTTCCAGCTCTGCTACATCAGTCATCACTGTTCCAGCTCTGCTACATCAGTCATCACTGTTTCAGCTCTGCTACATCAGTCATCACTGTTTCAGCTCTGCTACATCAGTCATCACTGTTTCAGCTCTGCTGCATCAGTCATCACTGTTCAAGCTCTGCTGCATCAGTCATCACTGTTCAAGCTCTGCTACAGTCAGTCATCACTGTTCAAGTTCCTCTGAATAAGTTTGGCATGTCCTCTACAACCCGTTACTTCTTTTACAGCAGTTACTATTATTATTATTTATTATTATAGCGCCATTTATTCCATGGCGCTTTACATGTGAAAAAGGGGTATAATACAAGAACAATTACAATAATCTTGAACACAATGTGACAGCGACTGGTACAGGAGGAGCGAGGACCCTGCCCGCGAGGGCTCACAATCTACAAGGGATGGGTGAGGATACAGTAGGTGAGGGTAGAGCTGGTCGTGCAGCGGTATGGTGGAGCGGTGATTACTGCAGGTTGTAGGCTTGTCGGAAGAGGTGGGTCTTCAGGTACCTTTTGAAGGTTTCCATGGTAGGCGAGAGTCTGATACGTTGGGGTAGAGAGTTCCAGAGTAAGGGGGAAGCACGGGAGAAATCTTGTATGCGATTGTGGGAGGAGGAGATAAGAGGGGAGTACAGCAGGAGATCTTGTGAGAATCGGAGGTTGCGTGCGGGTATGTAACGGGAGACTAGGTCAGAGATATATGGAGGAGACAGGTTGTGAATGGCTTTGTATGTCATGGTTAGGGTTTTGAACTGGAGTCTCTGAGCAATGGGGAGCCAGTGGAGAGATTGACAGAGAGGAGAGGCCGGGGAATAGCGTGGGGGCATGTGGATTAGTCGGGCAGCAGAGTTTAGGATAGATTGGAGGGGTGCAAGAGTGTTAGAGGGGAGGCCACAGAGCAGGAGGTTGCAGTAGTCAAGGCGGGAAATGATGAGGGCGTGCACTAGTGTTTTTGCAGATTCATGGTTGAGGAATGTGAGGATCCCGGAGATATTTTGGAGTTGGAGTAGGCAGGAAGTGGAAAGGGCTTGGATATGTGGTTTGAAGGAGAGTTCAGAGTCCAGAGTTCCCCCTGGCAGCGAGCTGGAGGGACTGGGGAGAGTTGGCAGCCATTGACGTTGATAGATAGGTCAGTTGGGGGGGTTGAATGAAATGGCGGAAAGATGATGAATTCTGTTTTGTCCATGTTAAGTTTTAGAAATCTGGCAGAGAAGAAGGATGAAATAGCGGACAGACATTGTGGGATTTTGGTTAGTAAGGAGGTGATATCGGGTCCAGAGAGGTAGATCTGTGTGTCATCAGCATAGAGGTGATAAAGAAAGCCGTGAGACTCTATGAGCTGTCCCAGGCCGAAGGTGTAAAGGGAGAAGAGCAGCGGTCCTAGAACTGAACCTTGGGGGACACCGACAGATAGGGGGCGAGATGAGGAAGTGTTGTGTGAGTGGGAGACACTGAATGTCCGGTCTGTTAGGTATGAGGAGATCCAGGATAGGGCCAAGTCTGTGATGCCGAGAGATGAGAGAATCTGTAGTAAGAGGGAATGGTCCACTGTGTCAAAGGCAGATGACAGGTCTAGGAGGAGGAGGACAGAGTAGTGTCGCTTAGATTTGGCGGTTAGTAGGTCGTTGGTGACTTTAGTCAGTGCAGTTTCAGTAGAATGGTGTGGTCGGAAACCAGATTGTAGGCGGTCAAAGAGGGAGCAGGAGGAGAGGTGGGAGGACAGTTCAGAATGAACATGTTGTTCCAGTAGTTTTGAGGCATAGGGGAGAAGTGATATGGGGCCATAGCTAGACACAGAGGATGGGTCAAGGGAGGGCTTTTTGAGGATGGGTGTGATCGAGGCATGTTTGAAGCATGAGGAGAAGACACCAGTTGTTAGTGACAGGTTGAAGAGGTGGGCTAGGGCTGGGATGAAGATAGTGCTAAGGTTTGGGATGAGGTGGGATGGGATTGGGTCAGGTTTACAGGTGAGGAGGTGTGATTTGGAGAGTAAGGAGGAAAGTTGATCTTCAGAAATGGTGGAGAAGGTGGTTTTGGAGGAAGAGGGTTGAGTAGGTGTGGGGAGGGGCTGTGGGGGCTTTAGGCAAAAGCTTTGTCTGATGGTGTCAATCTTCTGCTTGAAGAATGAGGCAAAGTCTTCGGCTGAAATAAGAGGAGAGGGAGGAGGCACTGGGGGTCGGAGGAGAGAATTGAAGGTGTTGAATAGTTGTTTGGGGTTGTGAGACAGGGAGGATATGAGAGATGTGAAGTATGTTTGTTTTGCTGCAGTGAGTGTGGACTTGAAGGTAGTGAGGGACTGTTTGAATGCGATGAAGTGCTCATGGGAGTGGGACCTTTTCCATCTACGCTCAGCAACCCTGGAGGCCCGTCGCAGTTCTTTAGTTAGGCTGGTGTGCCAGGGTTGTCTGTTGATTGTGCGAGCCTTGGTATGTGTGAGGGGGGCGACCGAATCGAGAGCTGCAGCAGTTGTGGTGTTGCATAAAGTGGCAGCAATATCTGCATCATGTAAGGAACTAATGTCTGTAAGAGGGAGGAGGGATTCAGAGAGTGAGTGTAGGTCAAGGTGTCTGAGATTTCTGCGAGGGTATGCAAGTTTGTGGTGTGGGGATTGTTGCCCCAGGGAGGAGAGAGAAGAGAATGTGAGTAGGTTGTGGTCAGAGAGAGGGAGTGGTGAGTTAGAGAGGTTAGATAGGGAACAGAGGCGGGTGAAGATGAGGTCCAGCGTGTGGCCGTCTATGTTCACCCAGACTCTACCGTCCTGCTGCATCAGCACCACCTGTCACTCAAACCGCTAATCCAAATCATGGACCTCAAGGATTCACCTCAACAGGTGAGACTTAACAAAGAAACTGCGATCCATCTCCTGACTCTGAAGTATCGATCCTATAGCACTTGTGATAATTGTGCTCTTCTGGGCTGCACATCAAATATTTTCCTGGAGTGCTCCTTTATTCAATATATTAGCTTTTCCTGGAGCTTTCCATTATACAGTGTATAATTTTTTACTTGGAGTGCCCCTTTATACAATGTATCCATTTTCCTGGAGTGCCCCTTTATACGATGTATCCATTTTCCTGGAGCGCCCTTTATACAATACATTACTTTTTCATGGAGTTTACCGCTATACAATGTATCAGTTTTTCTTGGAGTGCCCCTTTATACAATGTATCCATTTGTCTATAGTGCTCCTTTATACAATATAATACTTTTTTATGGAGTGCTCCTTTAAATGAAAACTATTTTACCCTCTCATTTTTATGCCTTGTGATTTTCTGACTTGGAAGTGAAAAGTAGCTGAAAATACAATTAGCTGAAAATACAATTAGCTAAAAGCTCCAATTGTTTCCAAGTTGTGAAGAGTCCTGGATTTGTCTCCATGGCTTATGTGGTTTGATTCACGGTTTATATTCTTTGTGGCTTCATCTACTCGAGTAGCAGCCAGATTTGATAAAAAATACGAAAAAAAACTGGAATTGCTACCCTATAGCCCTGCTTAACACATAAACCAATGGTGAGGACTATGAAACCAATCTCATAATTGCCAAAAAAAATCTCAAAATTCTAGAAGAGCATCGGAATTGATTTACTCCATCATAAAACTGCTAATTTCCACGTGTCAGTGCAGACTTGCGGCATGTTTTTTGCAATTTGCAAGCAATTGGCGATGCTCATTGAGAGGGCCGAGGGGAATTTGCTGTATTTTCGTTCTTGGACCTGGGATTGTTTGGTGGTCGGTATTATTGGAGGTGATCTCTCACTCTGCTGAATGGGAGAGGCGATTGGTTTATAATTCTCTGACCTCGGCTGATGAGGATTTAATTAGCCATTTACAATTTTACGGCTCAAATAGAAATTTAAAGGATTAGGAGTGTAAATGAACCGGTCACAACTTTCAATAGAAAGATATGAAAATCCTGCAAAACAGATGGGAATGATGGAAACATCATGTAATTTCTATGTATTTCAATGAACAGTCACCATCAAGCCCCTCTAGTTTAAGGGTTGAGACTTAACTCTTTTTGGATTTGTGAAAGACCTTGTGTTCTCCTTATCAATTATTTTTTTTTTAGAAGGTGCTAATAGATTATTATTGTAGAATAAATGATACCGCTATATCAGTCAATAGTGAATCACCATCAAGCCTCTCTAGTTTAAGGGCTGGTAAATAAACTAGCTCATTTTTTGAATTTATAAAGATCCCACTGGCACAATCCTGGGTTTCTTCCCAGAATTTTTCAGTGAATTTGCTTTGAGACTGTTATAGTACAATAAATTATACCGCCATAGGGATCAATGGCAAATTACCAACCATTCCTATTAGTTTGAAAGTTGTGACTTGGCAAAGTTCATTTTTTTAGATTAATAAACGTCCAATTGGCACAAACCTGTGTCTCCCTCCCAGAATTTTTCCCTGAAGGTGCTTGTAGACTGATACGGTATGATAAATCATACCGCCATATTAGTCAATGGTGATACACCATCAAATCGCACTAGTTTAAAAGTTTTGATTTGGCTCAGCAATTTTTTGTATTCATGAAAGTCCAGGTGACATGAACTTGTATCGTCCTCCAATAATTTTTTTCTAGAAAGTGCATATAAAGTTTTATCGTATAATAAATTGTACCGTTATATCAGTCAATGGTGAATCACCATCAAGCGCCTCTAGTATAAGGGCTGGTATATAAACTAGCTCATTTTTTGCATTCATAAAAGGTCCCACTGGCATGATCCTGGGTTACTTCCCAGAATTTTTCTGGGAATATGTTAATATGCTTTGAGACTGTTATAGTATAATAAATTATACCGCCATAGGAATCAATGGCAAATTACCAACCATTCCTATTAGTTTGGGAGCTGTGACTTGGGCAAGTTCATTTTTGTTGGATTAATAAACGTCCAGTTGGCACAAACCTGTGTCTCCCTCGCAGAATTTTCCCCTGAAAGTGCTTGTAGACTGATATGGTATGATAAATGATACCGCTTTATTAGTCAATGGTGATTCACCATCAAATCCCTATTGTTTAAAAGTTGTGACTTGGTTCAGTATTTTTTGTATTCATGAAAGTCCAAGTGACATGAACTTGTGTCGCCCTCCAAGAATTTTTTCTAGAAAGTGCATATAAACTCTTATCGTATAATAAATTGTACTGCTATATCAGTCAATGGTGAATCAACATCAAGATTCAAGCCCCTCTATTATAAAAGGTGGTTCTTAAATTAGCTTTTTTTTTTTTGTTCAATTAAGATCCTGCTGGCACAAAGATTTTATTGAAGGTGGTTGAAGACTGTTATGGTTTGATAAATAATACTGCAATATAAGTCAATAGCAAATTAGCAATAAGACTCTTTACTTTAGACTTCGGCACTTGAACCAGTTCATTTTTTTGGATTCATGAAGCTCCCATGTGTCTTCCTTCCAGAATTTTTCTCTGAAGTTGCTTGGAAACTATTATGGTATGATAAATTATACCGCTATATCAGTCAATGGAAAATCAATCACCAACAAGCACCTCTAGTTTAAGAGTTGGGAGCCAGCTAATTACCGTATTTGGATTAATCAACCTAAAGCTGGCACAAATTTGTGTCTCCCTTTTTTCTTTGAAGGTGCGTGTGGACTGTAATGGTGTAATAAATAATGCCGCCATATCGGTCACACTGTAAACAAATATAATGATGGTTTAAATGCAATTAAAGTTTTCATAAAATTCCAATAATGGATCGATAAAGAAAACAATACCGGTCCAACTTTTCTTCTTTTAAGAATGGTTTTGTTTATTGCTCTACAGGCCGCCGATTGTGTTTATCACGAGGACGAGGCGGCAGCCTCCAGAATTGCTCCTCTGTCTTCTCTACATCTATTTTATTTTGTTTATCTGCTCTAAGGCGGCTAAAGGTCTCCTCATTCCCATCTTCACACATCCCGCTTCCCTCAATATCATTCATTTGAGCTATCAAAATTCAATAAGCGGTGACAGAGAGTAAATTGTGGATATGTTAAAGTCCCATTTGCCTGCGTGGCATGGCTTTCCATGGATAATGTTTGCCGCCGCTGCAGCCTCTGATTATTATTCAGCGAGGAGGCCCATCGTCTTCTTGTTGATGCTTTCTATTGTATGGGAAGATCAAAGAGAAAGGGACGACCGAGGGCTTCAATGCAATTAACGGAAGCAAAAATTTAACCCTGGAGCCAGGAAAGGCTATTGATTCTGTCATCGAGAAGATAGGGCACGACAAACAGCAGCCGCCGGGCACCGGAAGCGTTAACCACCGACCCCAGCTGAAGTATTATTTTTATTTTGAAGCTTATTTCAGGTTTTCTTTTAGCACATGTAGATTTCAAATCCATTTTCTGTTTTCATATACAGGTTTTATTCTTAACTGGAGAACTTTTCTGAGACACTATGATTCCCAACATTTTACAATATGGAGGAACTTCTCACTAAATTCTTGCTCTCCTGCCAAACCCCTATAACAACACCACCCTATTCCTGTTGTCTTTTGGGGACCCAATGTCAGGCTCCGAGTAAAGAGGAAGGAACAATCAAAATCTGATTGATCAGATACACTTGAAATTTGATGGGAAATTTGATTTGCGCTGAATCCGGATCAAAAAGCTAGAAAAAAAACTTTGATTATGTTGTAGGGTTTGGAGGGGTAAAAAAATAAAAAATAGCATTCACCCCTCACCCCTCACCTGTCCTTGTGGCCCTCTGTAACTTCTTCCCTCCAGATCTAGTTGGCCTCACGTAATGTCATGACAAGCGTCGCCCCATTACACCATGATGACACAAGGACTAGTCAGTGGCGGAGGTGCCGAAGAAAGAAGACTGAAAACAAAATAGGACTTTATAGCCAGAGAGAGGAAGCGAGCCAGTGGGGAGCTGCCATACCAGGTCAAGTGCGAGGCAAGGTGAGTATCCTTTTGTTTTTAACCCCCTGCCAGCCCTAAAAATTTGAATTTTTTTTTTGAACAATACAAAGTGAATGCAATTTGCCTCAAATCGATCGGCTCATCTCTAGCACCAGCCAAGTTTGGGGTTCTACTGAACCTGGTTCGTCTAACATGAAATTCAACATAGTCAAGACTGCAAACAGCACGTGACTGTCGTGGGTTTACCGTGACAGAGAGGAGCCAGAAAAACGCAGCGTCTGATTCCTTCCACTCCTGCACTCATTAGAAGCCTTTTACCTTCATATTAAAAGGTGCAGGTTTCTTTTAGCAGTGCAGAGGTTAATCTGCTCAGTTGTGAGCTCCTGGAAGCTAACTTTTATTTAGGCTCTCATCTGTTCGGCGTTAGCCACTCCCCGCTCCTATATATTCTGGGCTTGGGCCCATTGCCAGAGCTAACTTCATGCTGCATGGATCTTGGAGTGTGGTGGAGAGTTGTTGTTTGAGAAGGGGTTTGGTGGATTTAAGCTTAGACTGTTGTGTGGTTTAGGTTGTGTGTTAATCCTATTCTTCTCCTATTTTGATTTGTTTCCCATCCTCCACTCCCCGGTGTTAACCTCTGTTGTTCGTGTGCACATATTTGTATGATTGGTATTTTCCTTTATCCCTGTTTGTATTACTTTGTTAATCTGGTTAATCTGCCATACACTACTGTTCCCCTCTTCCCTGGATGGGGGAAGGGAACAGAGTGAGGGCAGATTGAGGAGCCCAGATAAGGTACAAGGCCTCGGCGTCTTCACCTTCAGAAGTAATCCGGGGAACAGGGCCAGCCAGGGCACCCCTAGCATTAGGGACAAGGTAGGAGCCCCTGTGCCTGGGATACCCGACAGCAGAGTCATGACAGAGATAAGGAAGAAATGGATTAGCAGAGCAAATCGCAGACTTACCAACTCTCTCAGAACGTTCAAGAGGCTCCGGGAAAAAGGGGAGACTTCCAGATTCCCAGGAGAGTTGGCAAATTTCCAGGGCACCACCAAAACGTCGTAAAATCAGTGAAAGTTAATTGTTTGTCAGCCCGAGCAGCTCCGACAGAGACATGGTGTCCAATTGCACATTCAGGGGGCGGAAAACAAGGTATGGGAGAGAATCGATGGTAAAAATGGATGTGGTTATATGTCCCACCGAGATCCGATACACCTCCGTAAGTCTCCACCGATGAAGGTCTACCACTTCACAGAGGGTCAGATTGTCATTCCTAGTGACCAACGTTTAGCTCTTGCTACTTGTGTGGTAATTTATACTGTCTACATCCCTGATGGCACCAAACCTCCACAATGTATGGACTGTAGAAAAAAAACAGATCAATTTGATGCAAGTTGAATTCATGTCAATCTTTTATGAATTCACTGGACCCATGAATTCGTACAATTTGCGACATGCTTCACGCAAATAGCCTTAAATGGCCACCGCTATTTTACACATTGCAGAAGATTGCATCTGACGCGCCCCCTGGGACATATTCCTTTTTGAGGGGAATACCCGGCACCGGATCAGATGGGGGGTTGTAGTCTCCGAGCGGCTGAGACCCGGTCCCGTGCCCAGGGCGTCAAGCTATGTGTTATGTGGCAGTCCTTACTGATGTTATAAGAGTTCTTTTGTGTCGACTACGCCACCCGTTGTAATGCGGTCACTGTGGCCGCCGCTGCAGCAGGGTCCGCTGAGGCTGATGGTGGATGTGCAGCTTGGTGGGATAACCCCCAACGGGAGGGGTATAGCCTCAGAGGGGACAGGCGCAGAGGATGGGGGTTGTGGTGGTGCGGTGCAGCCGGCAATGAAGACAGACTCGGGTTGTGCAGTTAAGGGAGTTTACTTACTGCTGATGTTTCGGTCACTCCAGCTGTTAGTGACCACCCGAGCCGTGCTGCGTCCACCAGGTCCTGGATCCGGCCAACCCCCAAACAAGTCCGGAGCGTGGCCCTGAGCTCTCCCTCTGTCCTTTCTTCAGCCGTCCCCACCAGTGATCCACCTAGGTCCAGCTCCCTCGGGCCTTCTGTTGGGCAACCCTTGGCCTTAGGTTCCCTGACCCTCCATGTGGTATGCCTTCAGGGTGGATGTAGTGGGTGGCCGTGGCAGATGCTGCCCACAGCCTCCGGTCTCTGGCTAGGGATGTTTTTGCCCCCACCAGCTTGGGTTCCGGTACCCTTGTGCTGACTCCTCACCCGGTGCTCTAATTTGGGTTCTTGGGTCCCTTCAGTCTTCCCCCTCTGGGTCTTTCTCTTTCTTTCTCCTCTCTCTCTCTCCAGGGCTGCTGTTTCCTTCTCTCTCCTCTCCAACTGACTTGTTCTCAGCGTCTGACCCTGATCTTAGTTGGTGCCCTCCTTATATATCCCTCTATGTGTGAGCTCAGGTGTCTAGCACCCAATGAGCTCCTATCACTACCCAGACTGCTCCCCCTATCTGCCCCTACACTACATGGGATGTACCACCCCCCTCCCACTCCAGCCAGGAACAGGCTCGGTTGTACCTGCACATTTCTAAGTGGGAGTACCGTCGGCCTGCTCCTCTGGAATGGGATGTATGTAGTGCATGCAGTCTATCTGAGCTCAGTTCCACACTCCTTCCTTACCCGGGAGTGGAATATCACACCTCTGGGTTGAGGTGCAATACCCCTGTAGCAGCCGAATCCTCAGGGTGCTACATTCCCCCCTGGTAAATCACAGCACGTCCTCGGGCTGTAAGACAAAACACCAAAACATACAAAATTTTTATATGAACATATAAAACATGTAAAACATTATATATATAAAAACTTTTTCATATAAACATTCTCGTCGTCTCTGGTTTCAGGTTCCTCCTCCGGACACTGTGCAACGTGTGTCCGGGAAAAGTGCGACAGTCTTTCTAGAAAAATGGTTTCTCCTATAAAACCGGTAGGGGGCGCTTTAGGAAGCGCAACTATATACAGGGGAATTTGAAAGTTGGCCGCTCTCAGTCCTCGGCCAGGTAAAGGGAAAGGGATGGCTGCTCACAGTCCTCAGCCTGGTTTGGGTAGGGGACACACGGGTTAAACTGTTCACTGGTCCCAACGGGGACTAAACTTTAAAGCAGCCACGGTTACTTGGGTACCCCGACAGGTAACTATATACAGTCCTTTGTACTATCTCAGTCATAGTACCTTCTAGCCTTGAACCCGTCCGGGTCTTCTGGCTCCTCCTCCCTACACCGCAACTCCTCCTCTGTCAGGCGATGCACGTGGAGGGCGTAAGGTCCCTTGGCACACTTGTGCCGGGTGAACGTTACCTCGTCACCGACGTAGAGGTCACGGCCTTTGTGACCCTCTGGCAGGTGGGACTCGACGTCCCGTCGGGTAACGAAGACGTCACCCATGGTGTTCCGGTCCTTTATGAAGCCCCACCCATGCTGCGCATTAAACTTTATTACCGTCCCGATGGTACGGGGACGATTTGCTGCATAGGGGTCCCTTCTGGTCCGACTCTTTTGCTCCGCGCTGCGGGTCTGGGCCCATTGCTCTCTGACCCGTCTCTCCTCCCGTTCTCTCTTAAACTCTGCCAGCTGTTGACGGCAACACTCTGTGCGTTCAGCTGCAGCTGCCCGAGTCTCTCCGGTGAACCCCATCAAATCTTCTCCCGTGGGGTCCCACACGAATTGGGCTTCTTCTAGTGGAGGCGAGACCCGAGTCACGGGCTTTGGAGCCGGAATCAGGGGCTCACACAGGGGACCTAACTTCTTTTGTCGCTCCAGTTCCAAGAATTCTTCGGGCCAGATGAAAGGCCGCCCGTCCGGCCACGCTAGCTGGCTGAAGGGGTCCTCTCCCAGAGATGGCACCCTTGGTGTTTCGGGTGCGGGCGCGATGGTGGGGGCGCCCAGGTTACCCAGGCCTTGCGGCCAGGCCGGGGGCATCTGGAAGGTAACTGGAACTGTTAACACGGCGGCGCCCTGGGCTACCTGGCCTTGCGACCAGGCCGGAGGCTCTGCGGAGGTAGATGGCTCTGCTGGGGATGCGGCGCCCGGAAACGCTAGGCCCTGCGACCAGGCCGGAGGCTCCTCTTCCTTCGCCACGCTCCGGGTCACGACGCGTGACGTCACCGGGGTCGCGACGGCGGCTTCCGGTCGGGGCCTAGTCGGTGGCGGTGTCATGGCGGTCTCGGGTACGGCCGGGGGACCTTCGGGCTCTGCGACGGGGAGCTGGGGCAGATAAGCGGTCTTCCGGTATGGGGTATAGGCGTCCCCCTTACCTGCTGCCATGCGTCTCGCTCCCTCTTCTGCGCCGTCTCCGGCCTTGGGTCCTCCCGCGTCATCCGCAGAGGCAGTCGGTGTCTTCTTCCAAGGGAGCGGGTTCCGTGGACGGGTTCCAGCTTGCTGGGCCATCTCCCGGCCCCACTCCGCCAGGATCTCCCTCTGCACTCGGGCCATCCTTCCCGCGAGGCCCTCCAGGGCACTCCGCGCGCACTCCCGATCTCGGGGAAGCTGCGCCAGGATCTCCGCTAAGCCTAGCGGGGTTGTTGACTCCAGCAGGCTCCTGACCATCGGGTCGGTGCTGCTCTGCTCTCCTCTTTCTTCCTTTTGCAGGCTCCTGGCCAGCGGGCCGGTGCTGCGCTGCTGCCGCTCCATTCCCGGGTCTATTCTTCCTCTCCTCGACTCCGGGTGCTCTCGTTCTGGACACCTTGCCTCCGGGTGCGCTCGTTCTAGACTGCTCCAAGCGACACCCATCTTTTCTCTTCTCTTTCGTCTCCTCCCACTTCGAGGGCGGTCCCGGGGCAACTCGGTGACCGTCAGCTCCAGGGGGAGTTCTCCCACGCTGACAGACACCTCCAGCACCACAGTCTCTGCTGGTGGGGGCGGTTTCCACTTTTGGCGCCATTTTCTGTCCCGGCCCACGATGGGATGTGGCCTCTTGCCCTCCTTTGGCACGCCCATAATGGCGTCCGCTGCTCTTCCAAGGCGGGAAATCTGCGGTTTTGGCGGGAAGCGTCGCCCAGTGGCGGGAAACTCTGCAGATGGCGGGAACAAGCTGGAAATGGCGGACAATCGGCGGGAAACGACTGGTGATGGAGTCCGATGGCGTGGACCCTCCGGAACCGGCGGGAGACTTCTTTCTGAGGTAAACTTGCACTTTTCTTCAGGCACGCAGTACCCGGGTGTTGCGGGCACGTAATCCTGCCGACTACGCCAAAGTTGACGCGCCCCCTGGGACATATTCCTTTTTGAGGGGAATACCCGGCACCGGATCAGATGGGGGGTTGTAGTCTCCGAGCGGCTGAGACCCGGTCCCGTGCCCAGGGCGTCAAGCTATGTGTTATGTGGCAGTCCTTACTGATGTTATAAGAGTTCTTTTGTGTCGACTACGCCACCCGTTGTAATGCGGTCACTGTGGCCGCCGCTGCAGCAGGGTCCGCTGAGGCTGATGGTGGATGTGCAGCTTGGTGGGATAACCCCCAACGGGAGGGGTATAGCCTCAGAGGGGACAGGCGCAGAGGATGGGGGTTGTGGTGGTGCGGTGCAGCCGGCAATGAAGACAGACTCGGGTTGTGCAGTTAAGGGAGTTTACTTACTGCTGATGTTTCGGTCACTCCAGCTGTTAGTGACCACCCGAGCCGTGCTGCGTCCACCAGGTCCTGGATCCGGCCAACCCCCAAACAAGTCCGGAGCGTGGCCCTGAGCTCTCCCTCTGTCCTTTCTTCAGCCGTCCCCACCAGTGATCCACCTAGGTCCAGCTCCCTCGGGCCTTCTGTTGGGCAACCCTTGGCCTTAGGTTCCCTGACCCTCCATGTGGTATGCCTTCAGGGTGGATGTAGTGGGTGGCCGTGGCAGATGCTGCCCACAGCCTCCGGTCTCTGGCTAGGGATGTTTTTGCCCCCACCAGCTTGGGTTCCGGTACCCTTGTGCTGACTCCTCACCCGGTGCTCTAATTTGGGTTCTTGGGTCCCTTCAGTCTTCCCCCTCTGGGTCTTTCTCTTTCTTTCTCCTCTCTCTCTCTCCAGGGCTGCTGTTTCCTTCTCTCTCCTCTCCAACTGACTTGTTCTCAGCGTCTGACCCTGATCTTAGTTGGTGCCCTCCTTATATATCCCTCTATGTGTGAGCTCAGGTGTCTAGCACCCAATGAGCTCCTATCACTACCCAGACTGCTCCCCCTATCTGCCCCTACACTACATGGGATGTACCACCCCCCTCCCACTCCAGCCAGGAACAGGCTCGGTTGTACCTGCACATTTCTAAGTGGGAGTACCGTCGGCCTGCTCCTCTGGAATGGGATGTATGTAGTGCATGCAGTCTATCTGAGCTCAGTTCCACACTCCTTCCTTACCCGGGAGTGGAATATCACACCTCTGGGTTGAGGTGCAATACCCCTGTAGCAGCCGAATCCTCAGGGTGCTACACATCAACTATAGAAGGCTCCCCTGACCTCAGGCACAGCAAAGCGGGCTTCCCGATAATGCTTTGCAGTTATCACATCACATGTGCAGCCAATCAGGAGGGACTATGATAGCATGTATAACAGCTGAGTCAGGAAATGCAGCAGTCAATTTAGGGTGAATCTACCGTGGAAACCTTTAAAAGGAACCTGAAGACCCACCTCTTCCGACAAGCCTACAACCTGCAGTAACCCTCGCTCCACCATACCGCTGCACGACCAGCTCTACCCTCACCTACTGTATCCCGACGCATCCCTTGTAGATTGGGAACCTCTCGGGCAGGGTCCTCTTTTCTCCTGTACCAATCGCTCACTTGTATTGCTCAAGATTATTGTAATTGTAATTGTTTTTGCTATGTGTACCCCTTTCACATGTAAAGCGCCATGGAATAAATTGAGCTATAATGATAAATAATAATAGAGAACGTCACAGCTCAACAATAGAGATAAGGAGAGAAAGCCATAAAACACCAAATAAACATTACGGATAGTATGTGACAGCACAGTAGTAAAGAATGGTTATCATCCATGTACCTAACATTTTGGAAAGCTTTTAATTGGAGTTTGTTACAAGCCTCCTAATATAGCTGAACTGGTAGAGGACGAAATGCTGCAACAAGTTAAAAATACAGCAAATAATAACAGGGTCGTTATTATGGGGGATTTTAACTATCCAGACATTCAATGGAACATAGAATCTTCCAGTGGTGAAAAAAGCTGCACGTTCTTATCCACAGTTGAGGACAATGACCTCTCTCAGCAGGTAGATGAACCAACCAGGGGAGGTAATCTGCTGGATCTGGTTCTGGCAAATAGACCAGATACAAGTTCAGATCTACAGGTCCGGGAGCATTTGGGAAACAGCGACCATAATATGGTAAGTTTCAATGTAATATTCAATAAAACATTTCAAAAAGGAAATGCAAAAACCTGGAACTTCAGGAAAGCTGATTTCAACAAATTAAGGGAAGAGCTTAATCGTGTAGACTGGGAGCATGTCATGGTAACTGGGGATATCGAACGTACAGTGGTGGCCAAAAGTATTGGCACCCCTGCAATTCTGTCAGATAATACTCAGTTTCTTCCTGAAAATGATTGCAAACACAAATTCTTTGGTCTTATTCTCTTCATTTAATTTGCTTGCAAGGAAAAAACACAAAAGAGAATGAAGCAAAAATCAAATCATTGATCATTTCACACAAAACTCCAAAAATGGGCCAGACAAAAGTATTGGCACCCTCAGCCTAATACTTGGTTGCACAACCTTTAGCCAAAATAACTGCAAACAACCGCTTCCGGTAACCATCAATGAGTTTCTTACAATGCTCTGCTGGAATTGTAGACCATTCTTCTTTGGCAAACTACTCCAGGTCCCTGATATTTGAAGGGAGTCTTCTCCAAACTCCCATTTTGAGATCTCTCCACAGGTGTTCTATGGGATTCAGGTCTGGACTCATTGCTGGCCACCTTAGAAGTCTCCAGTGCTTTCTCTCAAACCATTTTATAGTGCTTTTGGAAGTGTGTTTTGGGTCATTGTCCTGCTGGAAGACCCATGA